>NW_006773295.1:1357516-1370326 GCF_000442215.2 Lipotes vexillifer | reverse complement strand
GGCAAAAAGGCAAACAAGTTCCTTTCCCTAGTTCTCATTGTGTACCAAAAGCCTAGTTTAAGAGAAGTAAAACTATGAGTTTTCCAGAAAAGAGAGACTTTTCTTAGGTCTGGATCCTGAGAGGGATGTGTCCCCTGGGCCATTCTAGAATCCATATGACATAGAACAACCTTGGACAACGTTATGGATCAGCTTCTTGACAGTGGTTTTGCACAGAGACATTCCACATGTGATTCTTTCTCACATAAACCCTTAGTGACTGCCAAGGGCTCCATCGCTTTGTGGCCCTGGGTGGGTGGTTCTCCCAGGAAAAGATTAATTTGACCTGACTTGATCCAGGGACAAAGCCTGGATAATCTGGAGGATGGAAGCTGAGTGTCTTGTGGCAGCAGCAAATAGGACTCTGGCATCCATGGGAGCAACAGCAGGGTGTGAGGAGAGGGGCGCAGAGCAGTTGACATTCCCTAGCACTCAGGGTCAGGCTAGAAAAATCAGGCCTTTGACGTCTTTCTTTCTCCCTGCAAAGGCACAACCAGGGCATCTTCCCTCTAGGAAGAGGCCTCAGCCTCGTCTAGTAGAACAGCTTTGAAATCAGACAACCAAGACTCGAGGCCCACCTCTGTCACTAGCTGTGTGATCTTGGACAAGTCTCTTAGCCTCTTTGAGTCTCAGTTTCCACATCTGTAAAATGGGAATAGTTACTACCCCACAGCATTGCTGAGAGCCTTAGACAAGCTAATACATATAAAGTCAGCTCAGTAGATGCCAGCTTCCTTCCTTCCTTCTTCTCTTCTTGCCCTGTGGAAGAATCTAGTGTCCCGATGGCACCCCCTGGAGGGGACGGGGAACTGAGCCTGCTGCTTCTAGGGTGGGAGTTCTTTGGGGTCCATGGTTAAGTTTTACTATGTTCATGAACCCTTGAAGCAATATGCAAAACTGTGTGTGCAGATACATTTTTCTGGGTAGAGAGGCCATAGTGTCTATCAAATACCCAGAGGGGCTCATGACCCCCAAAAGCCAAGGACCACTGCTCTGTGGGCTGGATCTTATCTCCTGGCATGTGCCTCCCCAGCCCTAGATCCCAGGTCCAGTCCTCAGGTTATCTGCCAGCCTCGCTAATCATTGGGCCACAGATGGATTCTTCCTCTGCTGTGGGAGGGAGATGGGCAGGCCTGGTTCTTAGGAGGGTACAGCCAGGGATCTGGGCTGGGGCCAGGGAATAAAGGCCCAAGTGTGTATTGAGCACATAGGAAGGACCACACATGGCTGTACATGTCATCTCCTCTGTTATCCCTGAGCCCTGGGATGGAAGAGCTGTTATCATCCCCATTCTAGAGGTGAGTAAACTGAGGCCCAGAGATGAGACGGGAGGGCACACATAGGGCTAGAGGCAGTGCTGGGATTTGGATCCAGTGCTAGCTGGTTCTGGAGCCCATGCTCTTTCCATGGTGTCACAGGGGACCAAAGCAGTCCCTAGGGGTCTGAAGATGGGAACAGGCTACAGGATACAGTTTTTCAGGTTGTGCCCCACCCAGGGGCACCTGGTTGAGGGAGTGGGGTTAGGGGTGAAATGCATCTGAAATTCAGTCTGAGGTCCACTAGTTGAGGCTTGTACCAAGGGCCTTCAATAGCCTGGAGAAAGTGTAGCCTTTTGGCAATGATCACACCCAGAGGGGTGCTTTTTCCTCATGGGTCTGCCCAGAGGGGGATACTTTTTTCTAATTCCAACAAAGCCCCCAGATGGGCTGCCTGCAATCCCAGCAGAAACACATTTTAAAAGGCAAGCACATCCTCAGGAGCTGAGAAACACTGCCCAGCTTCTAAGATGACACTTTTGAGGTGGGGTCCCATGAGGCCCCCCTGTCCAGAAGAGCCAGCCCAGACTCAGCAGGTGGGAGACAGTTCCTGACAGTTTCCCAGGCAAGCGGGCTGGCAAGGAAGGGGGTTGGGACCCAACCACTCTACTCAGCTGCCCTAGAGCACCCCCTCCCATCCCACCTAGCCCTGTCTCCCATGCCCCTCCTACCTCTGAAATCCAGGCATGGGAGGCAGGGCCCCATCTGTGGTCATTTCCTGAGCCACCTTGATCTAAAATTCTGTACTGTCTTTCTAGGGAAGGGTGAGCAAGCCCTCCTGGTCCCCCAGAATATCCCCTCCCCTCCCTGACCGGTGGCACCTCCCAGGAGCAATGGCTGCTTCTCCCCAGGCCAGCCTGATGGCCACTTGTAAGGACTGATCACCCGGATCCTTAGGACTCAGCACCCATGCTTCACTCTCCCCGCTTCTTCTCTGCCCCCTCCCTGCCACCACCTCCGGCCTGATTAATTCCCCCAAATCTGCCATGCCACAATGACTAATCAGGCCCCTGCCCCACTAATTGGCACTCAGAGACTTGACAAATGCCTCTGTTCATGGGATACAGAGGCTGGGCTGGGTTAACTTCCCAGACCCAAACGACCCCAGGTTTGTCCCTAATATTAGTGAGCTGGAGCCTTGGAGAGGAGAGGGGAGCAGAGGACCCAAGACAGAAGGGCAGGCCCCACTACGACCCTCTGATTAACTCAGCTCTGACACTTCCTGGCTGTGTGACTTAGAGCAGGTCATCTCCCTGTCTCAGCCTGACATTCAGGCTCCTGGACTATCTGAACTGGGCCTCATCTCCACCTTTAGACCCTCAGGCACCTTGTCCCTTCCACTCCATCCAACCTGCCCTATCATAGTGGCTTAGTCCCAGCTCTTTGGGGGGAAAAAAAAGTGTATGTTACACGTGCCTTTGTGCATAGTTGGAACCTTTATTGATATATATTGTATTGATACCGATGTGTGGCACACAACTTAAAAGTAATAGTGAGGGCTTCCCTGGTGGCGCAGTGGTTGAGAGTCCGCCTGCCGATGCAGAGGACACGGGTTCGTGCCCCGGTCCGGGAAGATCCCACATGCCGCGGAGCGGCTGGGCCCGTGAGCCATGGCTGCTGAGCCTGCGCGTCCAGAGCCTGTGCTCCGCAACGGGAGAGGCCACAACAGTGAGAGGTCCGCGTTCGGCAAAAAAAAAGAAAAAAAAAAGTGAAACATACAATAGTTTTTCTTGTAAATTCCATAGAGCCAATTGATTCTTCTAAAATGTTTTCACTGAAATTTGCCAAGCTCTGGTATTAATAGCCACCCTATGGTTGGACTCCATGAACAAGTGTAGTTCAGGCATGAATACCGGTTGATATTTTCATTTAAGTGTTAATGGGTAAGCTGAGAGTGAAACAGCGGAGATGTATGTTAGATCACCCATTTGTCAGTGATGGGAACTGCATGACGGTTTTTGAATACTGGAAGAATATTTCTTCCATTTTGTGTGTTAGTCACATTTAAGGGCTATAAACACAACACACTTTCAAGTTTGATCTGTGTTATTAACATTTTCTCCATCACTTTCTAAGTTTAGATAATCAATAGCACAATAAGTTAAGCCCTGATCTGTAGCACTTGCCAATTTCTGTGGTGTCAATACTCCGATTTCAAACTCGCCAACATTTTAGTGAATGTGGAGTTGGAGAGAGATGCGGAGATACCAGTTATGTGGTATTTCCACCATATAGACACAATAGATGGAAATAACCTCAATGGCATAGATAATAGCAAAATGTAGTAAAGCATTAAGAAATGATGAGTTTTGAGTATTTATTGCTGTTACAATATGATTTGTTTAGTTGTAAGTTTATACAATTGAAATTTCTTGTATAAGAAAGACTGGCTGGCCTTTGTCCCTGGTTCCTGTGAGGGAGGCTCTAAATCCTTGGAATTTCTGGAGTAATAGGAGTGTCTTTGTGAGACTTCCCTGGTGGTCCAGTGGTTAGGACTTGGCACTTCCACTGCAGGGCGCATGGGTTCCATCCCTGGTCGGGGAACTAAGATTCCACATCTTAGTGGAAGTGTGACGCAGGAAAAAAAAAAATAAAGATTGTCTTTGTTATTCCCGAACCCCTGGATCACACCTAAGTTTATGCTAACAAATGAGGTGACTCAGGATGGGGGCTTGTTACCAGAAAGACCCACCACGTGATTAGAAGGTGGGCCTTTGTGCCACCCCCCGCTGACCCCAACCCCCTCCAAGCAGGAGAGATGCCTGGAAATGGAATTCAATCACATGGCCAGTGATTCAGTCAATCTCGCCTAGGTAATGGAACCTTAGTAGAAACTCTGGACACCAAAGCTCAGTGCAGCTACCTGGTTGGTAAACATATTGATGTGCTAGGAGGTGACGTGCCCGATTCCACGGGGAGCAGGCATGGAAGCTCTGAGCTCTGGACCTTTTCAGACCTGAATTTGTAGCCAGTTGGTCCTAAGTGTCAGGACCCCTGAACTTGCAGCTGTCGTCTGCAGCGAGGGCAGTCTTGTTGGGGTCTGTGCCCCTTAACCTGCCGAGTCCAATGTTGACTGATGGTTAAGTCTGATGGTTAAGCATCAGAACTGGAATGAAAGCACACCAGCTGAGATCAGAATACTGTGTTACATAACTGGCTCAAGGAATTCCTGAACCTTTGACAACTGGCTCTCATCAGACGGGTATAAATGCTGAAACAAATGCACAACATGAGAGTTGTGAGTTAAGTTTTACTTGGTGCAGAATGAGGACTGTAGCCTGGGAGATAGCATCTCAGATAGCTCTGAGGAAGTGTTCCGAAGAGGTGGTGGGGAAAGTCGGTATTATATGTGATTTTAGTGAAAGGGGCACATGCATCAAGCACACATGTTGGCAGAGGCTGGCTGCTTAGTCACGAGGAGCAGACACCACCATTAATAATTTTAGTGCTTTTTTAGATATGAGAAGATGCAAGAATTTGGGCTCATAAAACCTCCTGAAAATATCTAACTATCTGAAGTGTTGTTCTGCCAGTTTTTCCCAGAGCACAGAGCGCCTCATTCCTGATCTCCACCCTGAACTCTTCTCAGGGAGTGTTGACAGTCAGCGACAGCAATGGCTCACGACTTTATCCTTGTAGAGGCAGATGGCGAGTGACAATTTTTAGTTGGCGATGTCTAGTTCTGCTTTTGAGGCTTTGCATATGCCATCGCTTCTGCCGGAATATTGTCTTTACACTCACATTCATTCTTTCATTCATTCATTGATTCACCAAGTCTTTCTTGAGTGCATGCTTTGTGCCAAGTGCTATGCTGGGTTCTTGGGATAGTGAAGAAAAAAGACCTCATTTGCAGTGGGTACAATCACATGCCACTTATCTCCTGGGGTCCCTTTGACCATTTCTATATGTCCCTCCACCAGCTTTTGTGTGCTTTTTTCCATGTGTCCACATTTCTGACTCCTTCAAAGAACTATCTTCAGGCCACTGGAGCTACTTTGCAGGCACGTGCCCAGAGCCAGGGAGTTTATATACACCTTCAGCCCCATGCTGGGGCAGTTCTTAGCCGATGGCTGACAATGAGGGTGGAAGCCCAGCTTCCTTGCCTGAGGTCAGGATAACTGCCGTGTAACTTACACTCCCGAGCTCCCGGTCAGGATGAAGCCACCCTCCGTGGGGCTTTGCCTGGAATTGCACCCTTCTTGGCTTCCTCCCCTTCCCCATCCTGCTTCCCCCATGCTCTTACTCATCTCTCCTGAGATCAATTCCTTAATCCCTTGCGAACCAATCCTGGTCCCAGGGTCCAACCCAAGTTTCCATCTCTGCCCTGTGGAGGTCACAATCTAGTGGAGAGACAGGCATTGTTCACAGGATCCTAGAAAAACAAATTTCTTTATAAATGGACATCAGTTCTCTGAAGGAAAGCAATGGGGTCTCTGAAAGCTGTTAACGGTCAGAGCAATCAGGGAAGACTCCCTGGAGGAGGTAGTGCTTCCTGTAGGATGAACTCTGAAAGATAAGAGGGAGTTTAGCCAGGCGACGGGGACAAGGAGGATGGAGGAAGCTTTGCAGGCGGATAACATAGCAGGTGCAAAGGCCCTATGGTAGGGCAGAGATCAGTGTGGCTGGAGCACAGGGTGCGATGAAGCCAAGGGGAATTGGTAGGGGCAGGATGGTGCAGCTTGTTGGCGTGTGTGAAGATTTGGGTTCACTTTCTGAAAAGGGTGGAAACACACCCAAATGTCAAGAAGACGGCAGACTTGAGAGATTTAAATTTTTTTGAAATTTTGAAAAATATTCTTCAACCCGCAGGAATATACCCTGTGCATAAGCCCAGTTGCAGTCACAAGAATGTTCACTGCACCTCTGTGTGTGATATTTTAAAAATGTAGAGCCTAGTGCGATGTCTGTCAAGAGAGGGCAGGTTAATAAATTTGGTCCACCCAGTCAATGAACTCCTGGACAGCCTTTAAAAAGCATGGAGGAGGTGTGAACTCACCCCATCTCTCCTTAGGCTGCGCTGTTGGGTGGGTGAAAAATGTGCAAAATAGACTACTGCATGTTCACAATTACCTAAAAACAAAGTATATCTAGAAACTGTTTCTAGAGAATTACACACAAACACACGATTGTTAAAAGTAGCTACAGCAGTGTGTAGCACATAGTAGGTAGTCAGTATTAGTTGAGTAAGTGAGTGAATGAAAGTCTGAATGCACACTTGGGTTGTTGCTTCTGGGGAGTTGAAATGAAGGTAGAGAGTTTTACTTCTTTCTTTTTTTTTTTAATTAATTAATTAATTTGTTTGTTTGTATTTTTGGCCGGGTTGGGTCTTTGTTGCTGCATGTGGGCTTTCTCTAGTTGTGGTGAGCGGGGCCTACTCTTCGTTGCCATGCATGGGCTCAGTAGTTGTGGCTCACTGGCTTAGTTGCTCCGCGGCATGTGGGATCTTCCTGGGCCAGGGATCGAACCTGTGTCCCCTGCATTGGCAGGTGGATTCATAACCACTGCACCGCCAGGGAAGCCCCTACTTCTTTACTTTTTAATCTTACATTCTTCCGTAAAGACGGATTGTCTTCTGCTTGCGTGTGAGTTTTTTACTGTAATTTTTTTAGCCTTTGTCCAAGTGTAATTTACATACAACAGAATTCCCTGATGTTAAGTGTGCAGTTTGATGAGTATACGAGTATTTACAAATGCATGCAATTAGTACACAAATATATACAATCATATAAACCACACCAGATTCAGCTATAGGACGTCTCCATCACCCTCCGCATTTCCCTCCTGACCCCTTTGTGGTCAATCCCCACTCCCCACATTTTGGCCCCCAGTCATCACCAGTCTGATCTCTGCCACTATAGTTCTACCTTTTCTAAAATTTCATACACATGAAATCATACAGTGTGTAGTCTTCTGAATTTGGCTCTGAAGGATGAGGGGGAGTTTAGCCAGATAAAGAGGTAGGGGAGGCGGCAAGGAGGGAGGAAGCTTTGCAGGCAGATGGCAAAGCAGGTGCAACTATATGGTTTTGTTTTGTTTTTTTTTTTTTTGAGATTCACATATGTTGTTGCTTGTATCAAGAGTTTGTTCCTTTCTATCGCTGAGTAGTACTCCATGGTATGAGCAGACCTGGTTTGTTTATTTGCTCACCAGTTCACTCCCTGGCACACCTGTTCGAGTCCCAGGTCACATGGCCCCGCCTCCACCCACCGGTTTTCCCACTGTCCTGGTCCCACCCCCTCACCCTCACACACACAGCCCCCTGCCCTGCACACGCCTCCTGCCACTGTATTGCCTTCCCCCATAAAGCCCTGTGAGGGGAAGAGCCGCATCCCTCCTCCGTGACCTTTAAAGGTGCAGGTAAAGGAGGTGGCCGTGACGCCAGCGCTGTGGATGATCACGGTGGCCGCCTCCTCCACCAGCTGAGGCCAGGCCTTTCGTCTAGGAGAAAGCTGGGCAAAGGGCCAGGCAGGGGGCCTTGGCCGAGGCCTCTTCCCCCTGGGGCCCTAGCTTTGCCTCCTCTGAGCCTTAAGAAAGGAAGCCGAGTCTGGAGAAGGAGGCAGAAGAGACCATTGCTCCTTGGAGGGTCGCCGAGCATCCCATGTGCTCCCGGGAACGACCTCCTTTGATCCCCACACAGCCTTGCATGGTGTGAGGCTCCCTGTTTTCGAAATAGGGGAAGGGCAGCTCAGAGGAGGCAAGGGCTTGCTCGAGATCACACAGCTCAGAGACCAGGCAAGCTGGGTCTTCCCCTCCTCACCTGCTATTGGCCACTGCGTTGCTTGGAGGTCCCGCAAGATCCAGAGAGTGAGAGAGAAAACCTCCTAGAAGCAGTCAGTCCCCTGTGAATGTTTGACAGGAGCCAAGCAAGGTCATCCTCTCCCTCCCTCTGGCCTCACTTCACTGCAGAACCAGGCGGGAGCAGGGAACACCCTGTTTCTCTGGACTGTCTTCTTGGGTCCCTCTCTCCACCACCCCCATGAACTAGCCTAAACCATTCCAGCTGTCGCCTGACTGATAAAAAGGAAGAAACACATGAGGGGAGGGTGGAAGGTTAGACCCCAGGGCTAGGAGGAAAGGGATAGCCACCTGCCTCGCTAAGAGCTCTTTCTCCCCTACCTGCCTATTTACATTCCCTGTCCCCCTCCCTCCCAATAATCCAGTAATAATAATCCATTTTTTAAAACCCTGCAGTCCCTACTCCTGGGCTCAGAGACGCGAGATAGCTGCCTCTGGCTGTCCATAAACATGAGAGGCAGATGTTGCCAACATCTGGAGACCAGGGAGGCCCAGTCCTGCCTGGAACTGGGAAGAGTGCCCGGCTGGGCAGAGTGCTCCAAGGGGAGGGGACCCCTACCTGTCACTCATCTGGACAGGGGCCACTTCCACCCCAAAGGAGGGCCCCTAGGGCCTGGCCAGGGCTCCCAGGCATGGAGGCCCTTTGGAAGGGAAGCTGGGCGGATGCTGCCTGGAGGGAGGGGACTTCAAAGGCTCCCCTAATCCCCAGTGACATTTTCAGACACAGGAGTTTGCTTTTTTATGCTGTGGATCAAAGCCCAAAGCTTTATGAACAGCCCTCATAAAAACCAAGGGGCTTGTAAAGTTAACAATAAGTCACAAGGAGTGTGAGCATCTGGGGGCAGGACAGAGGCTAGGGGAGTCCTGATCTGCCCCACCGGCTGGCCACCCACCCCCAACCCCGATGAGACCAAAGATTGAAGTCCCTGTGGGAGGTCAGGAGGCAGGCCTGGAGGGCGGGGTTGGACTTGGCATCTCTTCTCCAGCCCCCTGCCCGCCCCCTGTAGGCATCCTAGAGCTGACCATTCATTCATTAAATCATTTCTTCTCTCATTCATTTTTTCAATTGGTCAATCAACAAACATTTCCTGAGGTTATCCCTGGGCAAGGGCCCTGGCCAAGGAGCTTTGGCATTACTGGGGTTCAAATCACAGCACTGCTGCTTCCAAGCTGGGCAACTCCTAGAAAATCACCTCACCTCTCTGAGCCTCAGTTTCCTCATCTGTAGAATGGGGATACATTTCGATCATGTCCTAAAAGGGTCATTGGGAGTCCTAGGTGGTATGGCATTTGGTAAAGGCTCAACACGTGGGTTATTATTATTATTAATCAGGCAGATTAATAATAATATTAATAAAAAAGAAGGGGCCTTCTTTTCTTTGTCTGGTTCCCACTCCTCTCAAAATAACTTCCCCTTCTACCCTCCTATCTGCGGGGCCTCAGTTGGGAGGTGGGTATTTTCTGTGTAGTTACAGGGGCCATGAGCCATCACCCAAAGAGAGGCTGTTTCTAGAGCCGGGGGCGGGGGGGATGTGAGTTCAAATCCTGTCTCCAGCACTTCCCAGTTGCGCGCCCCTGGGCCCCTGTCCTCTCTCTCTGAGCCTCAATTTCCTTATCTGTAAAATGGGGGCAGAGGGGAGGATCAAGTGAGGGCAAGAGTATCTAGGCCCTGGAACATAGTAGGTGTTCAGTAAATGATAGTGGATCCTTTGGGCCCTTCTCACAGTGGAAATTTCCAGAGGGAGAGCTCAGCATCAGTAGAGAAGGGGAAGGAGAGACAGAATTGGCAGATGATGAGGGTTCCTAAAACCCAGCACACTGGGAGCTGGAGCCTGGGCCCTCCCTTGGATGAGGAGGCCAGGATGTAGGACAGACTATGCTTGTGTGAAACCCCCTGCCCCATCAAAGGGCCTCCCCTAAGTGCACGTGGCAGCTTCAGGATGGCGGCGAGTCCATTTCATACATGAGAAAACTATGGCCCAGGGTGGAGGCATTTGCCTGTGGTCACCCAGCTAGATTGTGCCAGGACTGGAATTGGAACTCAGGCCTGGCTGATTCCAGATCAGCCTTTTCTGCTGCTCCTGTAGGCACCAAAGGTGGGCAGCCCAGAGCTGGTTTCTCCCGAGCAGCACCCACCTGACCCAGCTATTCCTGACAAAGCAAATGCGCTCCCAGAACTGGGAACCTGGTTTCACATCTGTGCAGCTCCTGTTATGGGAGATTCATATTTAACTGCTGCCACCCAGGCTGCCAGCTTCCGTGTTCTCTGAGAGGAGGGATAAGTGTTGGGAGCCAGGAGTGGTGGGCACGTGTCTTAGTCTGTTTGGGCTGCTAAATACTAGAGACTGGATGGCTTATGACAACAGAAATCTATTTCTCACAGTTCTGGAAGCTGGAAGTCTGAGATCAGGGTGCCAGCATGGTCAGGTGAGGGTTCTCTTCCAGGTTGCAGGTTTCTCACTGTGTCCTCACATGGCTGAAGGGGCGAGGGATCTCCTGAGGTCTCTTTTATAAGGGCACTGATCCCATACCTGAGGGCTCCACCCTCATGACCTAATCACCTCCCAAAGCCCCCACCTCCAAATACCATCACTTTGGGCATTAGGGTTTCAACATATGAATTCGGGGAGGACACAAACATTCAAGCCATAGCAGTGTGCTGGTGAATTTCACTCACTGGTTCCATCACTCAGGGAGTGAGTCAGTCATTGAACAAACGTTTATTAGCCCCTGCCACATGCCAGGCCCCATGCTGGACACCAAGTCTGCCATGAACACCAGATGATCAGGGGCCCTGCCCTGCTAAGCTGACAGGGAGGAAGCAGGTACAGTCCAGAGTGATCAGGGAGCACAGAAGTGGAACTCAACCTATATGTGGAGGAGGGTCAGTGAGAGATTTCCGGTAGAGGTGACAATTGAACTGGGACGCAAACAATGAGTAGAAGTCAGCCTGGGAAAGGGGGCCAGGAAGGACATCTCGGGCAGAGGGAACAGCCTGGGAAATGTGAGAAGGCACAGGATGTAGACACAGAAGGGGCCCTCCCACAAGCCTCCTTTGTTTCAAGATCAGAATCCTCTGAGCTGCAGGTGTGTCCAGCACCATGTGACCCTCACAGCCACTGTGCCCCTCACCCCTATCCCCAGCTAGATATTATTCCCATCACGGCACCTGAGGCAAGGGAGGCTCAGAGAGGTTGAGTAACTCGATTGAGGTCACACAACAAAGACATTTTGGATCTGGACCAGCTTGGTGGTCCAAGGAGCTGTTTATCGGGGGCCCTCCCAGAGTCTCCAGGGTTTACAGCCTGCACCCTCAGCAAGTCACCTCTCCCTGATGAGTCTCAGTTTCCTTACCTGCAAAATGAGACCGAGGTGAAGTGCCCCCTCACACACCTGTTAAAGCCACATCTCTCACTGACTTCATTAGGGCAGTTGGCCTGGAAGCAGTGGTCCCTGGGGGAGGCTCAGCTACAAACCCTGTCCCAACTAGGCCAGGGACAAGGGTATCCCCCTGTAGGCATCTGGCCTAATTGGCAGGAGACCCCCCCGGGAGCTGTGCCCGCTTCGCTGTGATCATTTCATGACCCATGAAACATTGGTCTCAAGCGCCTCTGAGCCAACCCCAGGACCCAGCTCCTCTGTGGCTGGAGAATGGGCTTCAAACACCAGACGGAGCCCTTCTCCCTGCCAGGCCCACACTGGATACCTCCCATAGATGCCATCACTTGATTTCCAAAGCACCCAGGGAGGTCAGTACCTGTGTCTCCACTTTCCAGAGGAAGATTCAGGGTTGGGGCACCACCCACAGAGCCCTAGCCATGCTGGTGGCAGCCCCTGGCTTCCCAAGCCTCGGTTCTCTCATCTAGAAAATGATGATGAGACCCCTCTTTGGGCAAGGGATGGCCTAAGTTTCCTCATCTGTAAAATGGTGGGGATCTGACTGGCCAGGTTCCCGAAGGATTAGTCACCAGATAATAACAATAGTGCACAACTATTGAGCACCTACTGTGTGTCTGGTACTTTTTAGGATCTCTGCAGGTATTAACTCTTTTCATTCTCATAGCAATCTCTGGAGGTAGCTCCTGGTATCATTCCCATCCTACAGTTGAGCAAACAGAGGCACCGAGAGGTTAAGAAACTCACCCAGGACTTCCCTAATGGTGCAGTGGTTAAGAATCCACCTGCCAATGCAGGGGACACAGGCTCGATCCCTGGTCTGGGAAGATCCCACATGCAGCAGAGCAACTAAGCCCATGTGCCACAACTACTGAGCCTGCACGCCTAGAGCCCGTGCTCAGCAACAAAAGAAGCCACTGCAATGAGAAGCCCGCGCACCGCAACTAAAGAAAGCCCGCGTGCAGAAACGAAGACCCGATGCAGCCAAAAAAAAAAAAACCTCACCCAAACTCAGATAAAGGTCTTAACACAGGAGGTCTCAATAAAGGTTAGCTTTCTTTTTTCTGTTCCACTCCCTTCAGTATCCAAAGAACCGCTCCCCACACTCTCCACCCTTCCTGTATCTTCCACCTCCTTCTAAACAGTGACAAAGTGTGTCATTTGTGGGATCACCTAGGGGACAGAGTTGCAAATGCTTTTACCTTGACTAAAGTGAGACAGCAGAAGGAACTTCCCAGCCACGGGAGCTGTGAGCGAAAGAGTG
>NW_006773295.1:1352896-1356925 GCF_000442215.2 Lipotes vexillifer | reverse complement strand
TGTGTTCCCCAGAGTCAAGGCTGAGAGATGCTGAGATAAAAACTTTCACGAGACAGCAATAGGGGCAGGGGGCAGACAGCCCTTCCAAGTTCCTTCTGGCCTTAGGATTCTAGAAGCAGGATGGCAGCAGGCCCACATGATGCCATCTTGCTTGTATGTTTCTTCCTGGGGCTGGAGAATGCCAGGCTATTGTCTGACACTTGGCAGGGGGGCGCTCCTTGGCAACAGGATCCTGGGATTGGTGACAACACCCCCTTCGCCACCCCATGCATGCCATCCCCCCAGAGCAGCTGGGCAGCATTTCTGCTGTCTGTGGGCTCATTTATCATTCCAAGGGGGGGGCATTGCTGCCGTGAGGTCCCTGGGGACAGCTCTGCTGGGCCCCATCTTACTGAAATCCAGGCCCAGCGCACACACGGCCCAGGGAAGTGGCTGCCCAGAACCTGAAATAAATAATACCACAGGCAGGAGGCACAAATCTGCCTCTAATTATGGCATATCCTGATTAAATGGGGTGCGTAAATAAATATTTCAGCTTGAAGGATGAATCGGCCTGGAGGACCGCTGTGGCCAGCCCCACTCTGAGCCTCTGTTGTCCTGCTTCCTCCCCGTAGGGGCAGACAAAGGACAGAGCCTTGGCCTCTCTTGCTATGTGACTCAGGATCAGCCTCTCTCCCCACTCTTGGTCTCAGTTTCCTCATCCATCAAATGGGTATCAGTGATCACCCTTCAGCCAAGTTCAAAAGTCTGGAGTTAGAATCTGAAAGGGCATTTGGGGTGACCGGGTTTCACAGAGCCAAGGAGGAGTGATATTAATAGTAAAGAATAAATAATTGGGGGCCAGGTGGTCATGAGTTTGCATCTCAGCTCTGGGACCATCCCAGTGCCTCAGTTTCCCCTTTTGTATGTTGGGTAGATGCAAAGAGCCAGTGGGTACTCTGAGCTGCGCCTGGCACTTAGCACAAATGGTAGCCGCTTTGAGGATAAGCGACACCACACACGTTATTCTCACTGAAGTGGAGGTCCGCAGAAGACCCAGCCCCAGGCAAGGTCCACATACTCCAGACATGCTCGGAGGCCCCCACCTAGAGACTTCTGTGCCTGGCCTAGCAGATGCCACCTACTGACTTCCGAGAGGCAGAGTAGTAATAGAATTGGGGGCCCAAGGGAGTGGAGGAGGAGGAGGGAGAATCATCCTGGAAAAGTTTAAATCAATTAACTCCTTTCCAGAAAACAGGCTGGGAAATGTAATGGAGAAATAATGACTTTTCTCCACAGGATGAAATGACATAGACCAGGGCTCAGGAAGGAATCAGGGAGGCAGGAGCAAGAGCCCTGTCTGTGACTGCCTGTGTGGCCTTGAGTAAGTCTTGTTTCCGTCTCTGAGCCTTCATTTCCCATCTGTGCAAGGGGAGGGCTTGGGCCAGGAATGGCTAATAGATGACATGCCTCCTGTCACTCTCCCCTCCCATGCCCATGGCAGACATTGCTAATCAACTGCAGTACTGTTTTCATTGAACCAGGATGCGGTAGCAAAACTAATCCAAGCCAGTGCTCGAGACATTTCCCCTGGATGAGCCAGAGTTGGCATACAGGCATAGACTGGGTTTAGAGGGTCTGCAAGTCCTCCACTAGCACTAGGTCAATATTCACCAGTACCATTATCACTGGTATGATAGACTCAATCCATCACAGCACTAATAGTAAAGGTTAGCATTCCCTGAGTGTTAGCTCTGGACCAGGCACTGGTCTAAATGCTTTCATATATTAATCTAATCTAATAACCATTAGATCTAATAACCATTAGATAAACCATTCCTATTATTATTATGCTCATTTTAAGACCAAGGCTCAGAAATGGGAAGTGATTAGCCCACGACCACACAGCTAATAAGTGGGATCAAGATTCAAACCCATGTACCTGTCTTGCCGGAAACAGGCCAGATGGGGTAAGGGAGACCTTCTTTTCTCTTTTAATTGAAAGCCTAGGGAAGAGAACCACCATTTCTCCCCGCCAAGCTCTGTGCCAAATGTGTCACACATATTCTCAGTTTGGAACTACAATTATCCTTATATTCTGGATGGGGAAACTGAAGCTCAGAGGGGTGATGGGACCTGCCCAAAGTCATATGGCTGGTCGTTCGCTAGGGGTGGGGTGAGATGGCACTGTTCTCTATTTTCCACTGGCCCCCACCTGCAGGAATGACGCCCGTTTATCCTGGCGCCTCGAGTGCCCTGCCCAGGACCTGGCACCCTGGGGTCATGGAATGAATGAATGATACTAGTACTAGAGGAGTTCCAGGCTTAGGGTACACAGCACCCCTTCCATTACCAGCCCTTGGACCTCTAAGCCGACTCCTTGTCCCTGTCCCTTGCTGACCCACCTGCCCCAGCTGCGTGACCTCTCACCTCTGCTCATGACCCCAGATGACCCTGGAGGCTTCTGGTTGGGGACCAAATCCATCACTCCTGAGTGGTCTGTCCCAGCCCTGGCTCCCTCCATCCATCTTCCCACCACAGCTAGAGGGAAGGAGATGGTACTGCTCCAGGAAACGCTGTCCAGTGTCCTCCCATCACCTCCCAGACAGCCTCTCCCCACCTGCAGAACCATTTGGTCAAATACCTTGGAACCCAATATATGACAGCTAAAGGCAGAGGGCTCTGGCTGGAGGGTACAGGGTGTGAAGGCACCTGCCTAGTACCCAACCCTCCCTCTTTGCCTCCCAGCAGCCCCCAGGGTGGAGACCCCAGAGACCCTCCAGAAAGCCATTGAGAAAAACTCTGTCCTGAGGACCAGGAGACCTGGGTTTGAATTCCTGCTCAGCCACTGGCTCGCTGTGTAATCTGGAGCAAGTCCCTCCCCTTCTCTAGACCTCACTTTCCCCATCTGCAACATGAGAGGATTGAACTCAATGGTTTTCAAACCTTTTATTGTTGGAACAGTGGAGAGCTTTTTTCAAATTAAATCACGTACTGAACTCCGAGAGGAAAAAGAGATGAAATTGAATGTTCTCTGGTTGAAGTTGGCGGGGTGAGGGGTAGAGTGTGGACCCCAGAGCTCTAACTTTTCCAGCTCCATTTGCCCACTCCCACCACTTACTAGTGGTCCCTGAGGCATCTTTCTAAAACTCTAAGGTTCCTAGAAAGACTTTGAAAATATAGGAATAGATATTTTTTCAATCATTTTATTATGAAACATTTCAAACCTACAGCAAAGTCGAAAGACATTTACAATGAACACTCAAATATCCACCATCTAGATTCTACCATCAATATTTTACTGTACTTTAAGGGCACCCTCGAAGCTCTGCAAAATGCCATGACTCAGAGAGGACTGTGCTGGGGGCAGGGGTGGTTCTCATTCCTTCCTGGGAAGCCCTGCGAATTCATGATGGCAACACCAGCTGCTGTAACAAATAGACCCCAGCATCTTAGTGGCATATCTCAACAGAGGTTCGTTTCTCACCTAACAGTTCAGAGCCTGTGTTGTTGGTCAACAGGTGGGCAACTTTCCTCAAGTGATTTAGGGACCCAGGCTTCATCCATCTTTGGTCCTGCCTTAACCTAGGAGGGTCAATCACCTGCCTTAGGGCAGAAGAGAAAGCTTATAGAGAAAAGGCACATTCACTTCTCACATCATGCTTGCTGACATTTCGTTGGCCAAAGCTACTCATTCAGCCATGCCTGCAAGTGTCATCCCCAGCTACATATTCTCCCTGGGCTCTGTTTCTCGGCGTCATTTCACCCATGGAATGGGCTATGAATTTCAGCAGGGGCTTGGCTATCTTTGCCATATCCAGCATGGCTGGAAGCCCCACCGGCCACCCTAAGTCATCCTAACTATCCCCTGTCTCCATGCTATCCCATGCCCAGCCAGCTCTCCAGAGGAGTTTAACTTGCTCAATAAACATGTATTGAGCTCTTATTGTATACCTGGGCTCTGTGCCAACCCTTGACCATACAAAGATGAACAAGACCAGCCCCCTGTCCTTCAGCGCCTTCCAGTAAATGAAACAGACAACTCTTTCC
>NW_006773295.1:1291212-1352327 GCF_000442215.2 Lipotes vexillifer | reverse complement strand
ATGAAACAGACATCTCTTTCCCCTCGAACCCTCCCTTTCCTGAGAGAAAGCCTGTGAGATTTTCCACTTAGCAGGGAGGGTATATGTGACGTTGGAACACTAGAGGAAGGATCGGATGTGATAGATCTTTACTAGGCACATTTTGTGTGCCCAGAACATTCACATGGGTGAGCTCATTTTTCTTTCACTCTGGCAAAGGCACTTTCTCCATTTCATATAAGGGAATGGATGCCCAGGCTCAGAGTGGTGAAGGACTTGCCTAAGGTCACACAGCTAGCAGTGGAGAGGCGATTTGAACCCAAATATCACTTTCTAGTTCCCTGCCCTTTTCTGCTCCGCCAGGGTGTCTTCTGGAATCTGTGATAGAAGAGAGACACAGAGTATTAGCTTCCTGACACAGGCCCTAAGCTAGGGGCTTCACACATGTCCCCTGATTTCTAAATCCCTACACCCATGAAGTTGGGGCTGTTATTCTTGTCATTTTAGAAGGTAGAGAGCCAAGGCTCAGAGAGGTGAACTGACTTACCCAAGGCTGCACAGCCAGTTTAATTTAATATCCTGGTCTGTTTGACCCCATTAGGTCACATCTTGATGTATGGGTGGTTTTTATGGCTAAACATAGAGGCAGTGGGACTGTTCCTTGTTACCAGGATGGCTTAAAAGGCAAAGGGATGCTTTCTGCATTAACGATGGCGTGAACATATTTTAAGGAATGGAATGGTGTCTCTGAGCAACAATGGTTTACAAAACAGCTGCAGACAGCTTAGCAGATCCCCTCCCTGCTGGATCCCAGCCAGAAGGGGGCTCTGGGGCAAGGGAGGAGGCACCTTCCTGGAGCTCTCTGGGTCTGAGCCAGGGGCTGGGGCTGCCGGAGGGAGCCCAAGGCGACCGGGCAGGAAGCAGGGACCCAGCCCGACAACAAGGGCCCAATCAATGCTATCTCCCCAGGCCATGCCTGGCCAGACATTGATTTCTGCCGCTGTTGTTAACTCCCTGTTTATGTAACGCCTGAACTTTGCACAACTGAACCGTTTCATGTTCAGAAGAGGGCCTGTTGCCATGAAAACCAGGCTGCACATGACAGCCGGGATGCAGCGGTATCCCTGTTTTATTGGCCTGCGCTGAGTGTATTTTAACCTTGATAAGTCAATAACTTTTTGTACAAAAGGAGATCTGCCAGGCGGGCTGGGGAGGGCCGGCTGGCCTTTCCAGGCCAGAGGGGAGGTGGGGCGGGCTGGGTTTAATCCCCTGGAAATCTCAGTGTCACTCAGAGCCCAGGAGAACCAGGCCCAGCTGGCCAGAGAGCAGAAATGACCTTGTTGAGGGAGGGGGGTCGCCTTTGAGGGGGGGTTGACAGGACTACCCCCATCTCCAACCATTTCTGGTTTGTTAAGGCCTCCAGCTAAGTCAGCAGGCCTTCGTGCAAAGACACCCACCAGGACTCAGATCCTAGTTCCACCCACTCAAGAGCTCTGCGCCACGCTGATCAAGGCCACTGACCCCACCTCAGGGTCCACACCTGTAACACAGGCCAGTGGGTCCTCTTCATGGCTTGTTGCAAGGTTTATAGATCACGTATGAGAAGCACCTGGGGTAATGCCTGGTCCATAGCAGGGCCTCAGAAGATGGATGTTATTATTATTATTGTTGCTATATTTTACAATAATAATCATTGATTATGCTTATAAAGAGCCCATTAGGCTTTTGGAAATGTTATACATATTTTCTCATCATAGTCCTTGAGTTAGGCAGGGCTAGTCCCAATTTTCAAATGAGGAAACTGAGGCCCAGGGAAGTTGGCTGGCTTGTCTAAGGGGTCATGTGATAAGATGGTGGTGTTGATTGAAGGAACAAAGCCTCCTGACTCCCAGTCCAGTGCTCTTTCAAACTCCATGCACAGGAATAGCCAACCCTGACTCTGGCAGACATCACTAATCAATGGTAGCACAGTGTTCTTTCCATTCTAATCCTGAGTGAGGCCTCAGAATCCTCCTCAACACAGAGCTGGTATTTGAGATGAGACTCATATAGAACTCTGTGCTCCCAAAACGGCTCCAGGTTCAAGTCCCACCTCTGGCCCAAACGTACTGTACAACTTTGGGTGAATGCCTTCCCCAAAGGGGAAGTGCAGAAGTGCCTTCTTAACTACTGGGATTTCCTGATCCCCAGTAGTGAAACAAAGGATGGGGGGCATTTCATGGTTCCTGGATTTTCCGGGGGGTCTCCCAAGTGACCTCCACCTCCTGTTTCCCATCCCAACAACCCAGGCCCCTCGAACCCTCCCCAAACTCCATCTACAAATATTGACAGAGAAGCTGGTATGTGTCTGTGATTACACAAGGTGCTGGGGACACAGCAGTGAAGATGGTGACATTGAGTCCCGCCCCTACAGAGCTGACAGTCTAGACAGGGAGACAGGAAACAAACAAGTCAACCCACAGTGCTCAGAGAGTTGCCAACAGTGATAAGTTTGGGGAAGGGAAAAGCAAAAGGGAGGTGCTCTGGGGAGAAGAACTTCAGACAGGGGTAGTCAGGGAAGGCTTCTCCGAGGAGGTGACATTTAAGCTAATGAGCCAGCCGGGGAAAGAGCAGAGGAAGAGTGGTCTGGGCAGAGGGAACAGCTCACACAAAGGCTTCGATGTGGGAAGCAGTTTGGCGCCTTCAAGCAACCAAGAGGAGGCCAAAGTGGCTAGTGGGATGTGAGGGTGGGGTGTGGTCGGGGAGCTTGCGGGTGCCAGTCCCTGCAGCTACCTGGGCCTCCTCAGCGCCCCTCCATTGGCCTCCTTGCCCCATCCCCCACAAAGCTTGGCCCAGAGAGAGGCTCCAGGTACTGGGGATGGGGGGCAGGGCCGGGTGAGTAACAAGGTTACACGTGCCTCTTCTTTCTCCTTTTCTCCAGAAGAAGCATAAAGAGCTCTTTCTTTTCTGCTTATTAATAGCTCTGATTAAATTATCTCTGAAAAACCTACATGGCGTGCACCAATGGGGGCTCGGCTCCCTCCAGGCTCTGGCCTAGATTACAGCAATGAGGGCAGGTGAGGCACCTGGGGGATGGGGAGGGAGGCTGGGCCAGGCCTGCTCCCCCTGCCAGGATAAAGGCTCAGTCTCCACCTCCTCACCTCCCTCCCCAGCCCCAGCTCAGCCTCTGAGCCACCACCACTCTGGGGACATTCACCTGGGACACTGGGCCTTTGCATTGACAGTTCCCTTTGCCAGGAGCACTCTTCCCTCACCTCTCCCCTTGGCTACCTCCTACTCATCTTTCCCAGGACAGCTGATCATCCTTTCCACCATCACTAGCCCACCAGCTGGGTCAGGTGCCTGCTCTGTGCTTTTCTCTTCCGTGTTACCCTAGGTGATAACTGCTAGTCGCCTTGTCTGTCCCCCATGAAACTTGATTTCCACAAGGCCAGTGACTGTGTCTGGGTTACTGCTGAATCCTCAGTGGCTTGCACAGGGCAGGTCCTTAGGAAATGATGAATGAATGAGTAGGGTTAAAGGGGGAATGATCAGGCCTCAGTGAGAGAGGCATGACTAACCTTACATACGTGGGAGGGTGGAAGCAAAAATTCTAGGCTCCAGGCCTCTTGAGCAGTGCTGCTGTGTCAATTAACCCCATTTCACCGATGGGAAAGTGAGGCACAGAGCAGATGAGTCACATGGCTAGTCACCTGAAGAGTTAGGATTCAAATCCAGCCTGTCTGATTACCCTCCCTCTTCCTCTCCCTGCTCCCCCTCTACAAGAAGACAAAACAGAAACATGGGCCACATTCATCCATTGATTCAGAGATTAATTCAACAAACCTTTATTGAGCATTGACCGTATGTCAGGCCCATGCTGGGGATAAAGCAGTTTGAATGCAGCCCCTCACCTCACAGAGCCCTCAGGTTGGTGGGGAAGACTGACAAAAAAGTGGGCCATTATAACACAGACTGGGTGCATCTATGAAAGGTGAAGCACTCCAGCCTGGAGAGCAGTAGTCAGGGAAGGCTTCCTGGAGGAGGTGGCAGCCTAACTGAAATCTGAAGATGGAGCAAGCATCAAATACCTACCTGGAAAAGAGGACATTTTAGATGGAGTGGACAACCTGGGCAAAGGCCTGGAGGCCAGAAAGACACCTGGGAGGATGTACAGGTATTTTAACAAGGCTGAAGCATAAGGGGCGTACAGGGCACATGAGGAATGAGGTGCTCTCAGTCCCCTTTCCCCCTTGGAGCCTCTTGGGCCCCTGGCTGGAGCCAACACAATGTTCAGGGGCCGACCTGCCTGTTGGTTCTACGGACCGTGGCAAATCCATCTTGACATTGTCTCCATTCACATAATGCAGAGTTATTGGACACGACCAAAAGCAAGGAAAGGCTGGGTCAAGGCTGAGAGTTGGGGGGCCAGGGGGCAATGGTACAAGGGTCTGACCTCAGGGATGTGGGCTGTGGAAAACGGTATGGGACAGTAGCACTGAGCTTGTGTATGAGGCGTAAGTGAAGGTCCGAGGCTGAGCATCTGTGGGGACATCCACCTGCCCGGAAGGGTATAGGGGCAACCTGGAAGATGAGTTCCCTATGTAGCTACCTTCGAGCCTGCTGCTGCCTGAAATGCCACCATTTAGCACATCATGGACTCACATACCTTCAGAGATGGAGGGGCCTTTTGAGATCATCTAACCCCTTGGCTGCACTTTGGAATAATGTGGGGATCTTTGGAAACTACTGAGGCAGAGACAGGTTGCCAGCTCCAGAGTCTGATTGGCAGGGCTGGGTTATAAGCCCCAACCTCCATTTTATAGCAGAGGAAACTGAGGTCCAGAGAGGAGAAGAAACTTGCCCTCAAGGTCACACCCAGTCAATGAGAGGCTGGCACAGAGCACAATAAATCAAGGTCAGGGGCTCTGGTTGGGACCCCAATCTGTCATCGTGTGACCTTGTGCAAGTCACACGGCCTTCCTTGGCTGTAAGATGTGGATAATAATGGAATAGACCTCACAGAGTTTTACCCTGTGAGGGTAAAAGGGGGTAGAAATATGTGATATAAATAGCACTGAGCATGTGCTTTGGCACATAGTAGGTGTCAAGTCATGGTAACCTAGGACAGAAAAAATCCCAAACTTTGCAAAGGCTCTGGTGTGGCCCCCTGCCACCATCTTCCCTTCCTGCTCTCTCTTTCTTCCCAGGGTTTTGATTGTCACTGTCCCTCGCCTTGCACCTGGCCTGGGTCCACAAAGCATTCTCCCCACCTGTTCACACCCAGGTCCACACAGCAGGTCGCCTGGGCAACCCACCCAGACATCACTGGCAGCTCTGGCGGCAGGCCCAGGAGCTGAAGCAGCTGGTGGCTGGATCACGTTTCCAGGTGAATCACCTCCCCCACCACAGCCCCCCCCTCCGGGGGGTTTGGGTGGGGCAGCGGGGAGAAATAGAGTGGGGCACGGAGACAGGGAGATTCTGGGAACGGGGAGCGTGGCGGGCGGCCTGAAACAGGGCCAGCTTCTGTCCTAGATAAGGCAGCGCGTGGCCTACTTGGGCCAGCGCTGGAGCTTCCCTGACGGTGCCTCTCCCAGGCTCTGGGTAGGTGTGGGTTGGCTCCTGGAAGTAGGCTAGGGCCCAGCTATAATCAGCTCCTCCCACTGGGTAGATTCACCAGGGTCTCCAGAGCTCTGGATGACCACATCTGAATGACCACAGCTGCCATTTATTGAGCACTTACTGTGTTCTGAGTCCTTTCCAGGCAATAACTCACTCTGCCCTCACACCAACCTGTAAGGTAGGAATTATGATACACAGACAAGAAACTGAGGCACAGAGCCATGAAGATAAATGTCAAGGCCACAAGGCCAGGGCTAGAATCCTGCCCAGGTTTTGTGGGACTGGGGGGTGTGGGGTGGGATGGGGGTGAGGGTCACACAGACATAGCCTGAGTGTGGTGGGAGGAGTTCTGACTGCTGCTTTGCATTTCTTTAGGGATCCTGATATCTTTCCTGGAAAGTTGCCTCCCCAACTTGCTGTGTGATGCACACATGGCAACTGAGGGAAATGTCCCTCCCAGGGCTCAATTTCTCCAGCTGTAAAATGGGACTGCTAAATGGGCCAACCCGCGGGCTATCAGACAGAACAAATGAGAACCTATTAAGCTGCTTAGAAAGTAAAAGGCAAGGTGTGTATAGTTTGATGGAGTCAAAATTTGGACCCCAAAGAAAAAAGCAGAGCAAATAAACTTCCAATGAAGTATCAAACAAAACAAAACAAAACAACAAAAACAAAAACCCCAGGTGATACTGTGCCTCATTTTCTCCATCCGTTAAGTTGGGGCAGTGGGTACCAGTGCCTACCTCCCACACGTGTGGTGAGGATCCGGTGAGGTGAAACTTACAATGAGCATGGGGCCTGGTTTTATAGTTAGTGCTCCACAGATCTCAGCTATGATGCCAAAATCAATCACTGCCAACAATATGAATTGAGGCAAAACACTCTGGAGTGTCACTTCACAACTCTTAGCCTCAAATTTCTCTATAAGTTGGGAGTATAATGATAGTACCTGCTATATCAGTTTTCTCATGTGTAAAATGAGGGTGATAATACCTATCTCACAGGGTTGTGTGTGAGGTTTAGGTAAAGTATCAATACTTGGTTACATGTGTTAGCTTCTTTTTTTTCTTTTTTTATGTTGGGGGTAGGAGTTGATTAATTAATTAATTTATTTTTGCGGTGTTGGGTCTTCGCTTCTGTGCGAGGGCTTTCTCTAGTTGTGGCAAGCGGGGGCCACTCTTCGTTGCGGTGCGTGGGCCTCTCACCATCACGGCCTCTGTTGTTGCGGAGCACAGGCTCCAGACGCGCAGGCTCAGTAGTTGTGGCTCACGGGCCTAGTTGCTCAGCGGCATGTGGGATCCTCCCAGACCAGGGCTCGAACCCCTGTCCCCTGAACCAGCAGGCAGACCCTCAACCACTGCGCCATCAGGGAAGCCCTGTTAGCTTCTTTTATTACTTTTATTATTTTTAACAAACTCCTCATTGGGGTGTTTCCAAAATTAAGTGAAACAATGCAGACAATGCACCTAGCTTGTGCTACCAAATACTTGCTCAATAAAATGATACCGATTTTTCCACTCCTCGTTCCCGACAAAGGGACTACAAGTACCAGCATGCCCTGCGCCCCCAGTTGGGGCCCCTACGACCGGCGCTGGCGCGCTGCATGCCGGGAGTTGCAGTCCTTGCGAGGCAGGCTCCGCCTCGCCCCAGCTTGGGGGAGGGGGTTGGAGAGCCGCCCTGCCGGCCTTTGAATTTTGCCGCGAAAAGCGCGCGTGGCGGCCCCCGGCTCCGCCCACCGCAGGACGCGGCGCCGCGTCACCCTGGTAACCGCCTTTCGGCCGCCGCTGATTGGGCCAGACCGCGGGGGGCGGGCGGGGGGCGAGACGCGGCTGCGGCTGCGGGCGCTAGCGTCTGTCAGTCGGACCGGAGTGAAGCAGCGGGCAGGACCGCAGGGCTGACGGTTCCGCCGAGAGGCTGTGCGCGGCACCCGGGGGAGGCGAAGAGCCGGGCACGCCGCCTGTGGGGCGCGGCGCGCGGCACCCGGGCCCGAGGCGAGGCGAGGCGCCGGCGCGCGCCAGGCGGCTTGAGGCTGAGGCCCCGGGAGCCCCCACGCGCCGCCCGGGGCCATGGGCGCGTGAGAGCCCGGCGCGCGCCGCCCCTGCTGCAGCTCGAGAGCTCGAACGCCCAGTGCACCATCCTCCGGGCCGTCCTCACATCCGCCCAGCGCCACCTGGACCGGTTATTTCTCGGCGCCGAGGCCCCCGGGGCTGCACCCGAGCCTCCGCCGCCGCGGCTGCCGCTGCTCTCCGGCTTCCCCTCCCCCCACACCCGGGGCTCCGAACAGGAGGAGGAGGGGCCGGTGCATTCTCGCCGCCTCTCTTTGCAACCTGCGGGGGCCGGTGCATGCCCAGCGAGGAGCCGGGCCGCTGCAGGTGCGTGCAGCCTCGGAGGAGGCGACCCCCCCCCACCCTCGGGCAAACCGGGGGGCTGCAAGCCACGGGCGGGCGGTCGAGCGAGAGGAAGCAACAAAGACAGGCTGCAGCTGGGGCCGGCGAGAGGAGCCGTGGTCCCCGGGCTCCTGGCGCGGGCAGAGAGGGCGCCCAGGGGAGCTGCAGCCCCGAGCGGGACCCCGAGGGGAGGCGCAGCGCCGCCCGCCGGACGCTGTGAGCACAGGCCTCCGGCGAGGATGCGCCGCCTGAGCGCCCTCGCGGCCCGGATCCCGGGCGGGCGCGACCCCCGCTGAGCCGAGAGAACCCCAACCCCCGACTTCGGACGGCGTGGGCCGGCGCCTGGATAGACCACACCGACAGCGTCTCTTCCCACCCGGAGAGAGGCATCGGCCCCCAAAGGGGGCTTCCTCAGGCAGCCGCTGCCGCCTCTGCCACCTCTGCATGGCTGCGACCCGGCGAGCGGAGAGTCGTAGCCGCTGAGACCTGGTGCCCTTCGACGGCCTGGCTGATTAGGTGAGTTCCGCGGGGCGGGGTTCCGGGGTGAAGCTGGGGGCACCCTCTGGCGTCGGGGCAGCCAGAGTGGAAATAAAGAGGCCGGGGGCTGTTGGGGATCCTGAAGCAGCAGTGGCCCTTGTCAGCCCCTTCCCCCCCGCCCCCGCGCACAACTTGTCTAGACCGGCCTGTCGGCCAGAGTGGACACGGGGGACTCGTTGTGAGGACTCCGGCAGAGCCCTGGGTGGGGCCTCTGCCGGAGAGGAAAGGTCACCCCACCCCTAAAGCCAACAGACAAAGGTAGCAGCTCAATCATCCGAAAATTCCCCGGGAGTTCTCGCGTCTTAGAGGGGTTGGGGGAGCACCCAGGATGGGACACCTTGGGCTTCTCCCGAGTAGCCTCTGAAATCTTCAAGGGACATTAGCTCAGAGGGGGACGTGGTGTCCCGACCATGCAGGTGGCTGCGTTGAGGATTGTGCCCTCTGAGGCTGCACTGTAGCAGGGTTCACCTTACCGCCGCGTTCCTACAAAGAGCTCGCAGGGACGATGGTCTCCCCAGTGGGGTCACGGCGTGACGTCACTGCCAGACCTCTGACGTCGCTGCGGTTGCCGTGGCGACGCGACTTGTCCTGACCCAAGGCCGGAGGGGGCGGGGTCGTGGTAACCTGGAGCGAGGCTGGATGCCTTTGAGTAGTGGAGCGGTGAAAGCAGACTTCCCCCACCTCCAACTGCAGTCCTCTGACCTAAATCCCCAGCGCCCCGATGGGGTGGGGGAGGGAGGCAGTGCTAGCTGCCCCTGCTGATGCTCCTCCCCCCAAAGACAGGTGTTTAGCTTTGCCCATATAGCCTGGCAGTGCCTGGGGGCGCAGGACTCCCAAGCAGAGCAACTTTCTGCTTTCAAAAGGGGATGCTACAGAGGAGAGCTCCCTGAACCCCAACCAGCAGGCTGAAGTTCCCAGGGGCCCCAGAGTGATGTTGGGCCCCCAGCCTTAAAGCAGGCTACTTCTGCTCAGGGAAACAGGGGTGGCCCACCCCCAGCCAGGGAAGGTGCAGGGGAGCTGCTGCTTGCTGCCTCTCCAGTCCAGGGGTTCACCCTGCTGCTCGACCCCAAGATGGCAGGGCCTTGGCCAAGCCTGAACTCCTGACTGCCCCACTCTCCTCTTGGTGTTTAAGATGATTTGACAAGCACAGTGTGGTGCTCATTAAGTGAATGGAGGATAAGTCAGGCCCATCAGTGCCAAGGTCTGAATAAGCGTGCCCCTGCCAGGGGCCAGCTTTGATGGGGGTCGGGCAGCAGCCCTCTCTTCCCCGCCACACCCCAGCCCTGGCCCTGTTCCTTGTGAAGGCCCAGAGCAGCATTCTGCTGCTGGCTCTTTGATTCCTCTTCTAAGTTCCTTCCAGCAGTTGCTGCTGGTGTCAGATGTGGGTGAAACTGCTGTGATCACATTTCTAGGAAAAGGTTAGAGAACTGTGTCATTGCTTAAGCGGTGCGGGGTGGAGTGACAGCAGAGGGGAGTGTGTGGGGGTCATTATGAGAAGCCAGGCCCCAGTCTCTACGTAGTGAGCTTTTTTTTCCTCCTGTTCTCCTACCAGGCTATCTAGCTAGATTTAACAGGTCAATGAGTATCAGTGGAGCTGCTTTGGGGGGCTTGGCAGGGAGATGATATTTCCAGCTGAAATGGTGTCGTTAAACACACAGGCTTCCAAGGACAGAGCAACGGCAGATGGGGGTAGAAGCGGGAGAGGTGGGCAGAAGGGCTGTTTGCGCTGCCTCTAGAAGCTTCCCAGTTTAGAAACAAACTCGGAGTGCGCGCCAGAGATCCACAAACACAGGCAGTCGGAGGTCCTCCGTGGAGTATTTACACTTCCACAGCCAAGGCGGAGGGAGAGGCTGTCAGAATTGGGCAATTCCTTCTGTTCCCTTCCCTGGGCTTGGCAATAGCACCAGGCGACAAGCAGGAGGGAGTGCCAGCTTACCCGGCGTCTCCTACGTGCCTGGCATTTTACAGGATCTCAGTTACTCTTTGGAGTAGCTTATGTGCTGTGGCCCATTTTACAGATGAGGAAATTGAGGCTCAAACAGAGGAAGCAACAGGCTACAGGTGCTCAGCCAGGCAGCTGCAGAGGTTCAGCTCTGAACTGCCTTGGCTCCTGAGTCCCCAGGTCTTCCCACCCCCTTCCACGGGTGGAGGGAGGCACCCCCGCTTGTTGGACAAGGGTCCCTATAAGACTTAGGGGCCATCTGCTATGGAGGCACTGTAATGCCTTCCCACACTGAAACCCGGGTTTGAATCCTGCTTCCCCATTACCTACAGGACAGTGTTGAGCAGAGTAGCAACTTCTGTCCTGGCCTTGTGAGCAGCCTGTTTCCCTCACCCCCAGCACCCCTTTCTCCCAATACTGGGGTAAGAAAGGTATGGCATGAAACCTGCCTGCCAGGAAGGGTCAAGAGAGCCAGCCCTAGGCTCCTTGTCACCTGCCCCTCTGGGCTTACCTCGGGGAGGGGTGTGAGTCTGCCCTCAGCCATTCTGGGCACCCTCTTGGTTGGCCATCAGCTGGTGGGGAAGTCAAGGATGTTGATGGGGCAATGACAACTTTGGCTCCCAACCCAGCCTGAGGGTCAGGAAGGGCCCTATAGCATGGGTACCATGTGAGTCTCAGAAAGGACAAATAGAGACCTGCCAGGCAGGGGAGTGGAAAAGTGTTCTGGGCATTAGGAGTGGCCATGTAGCAAGCCTGAGTGCTGGAGTGTGCTGTTGAGGGGAAGAGGTGGCCCTGGGGTGGGTGTGTCCTGGAGGCTGAGGTGATGGGAGAGATTTAAGCAGGGAGAGGACCCAGTGAGGTCTCCCTTGACAGTGACGGAGACCCTGGACATCCCTTCCAGTCCGGGGCGGGGGCGGAAACCTTCTCAACTCTCTGAGCAGTCTCCTCTCTCAAGGTTAGCTCCCTACCTTCCACCCGCAGTAATCCTTATCACAGGTGTAATTCCATATAAGCTCACCCACCCCCTATCCCTTCTGAGCTTCACAGTTGCTGTGGACCGGGGCTGCACTGGGCTGGGTTTCTTAACGCCCAGTGGCTCGTGATTAAGAGCCAGGCTGTGGAGTGGGTCCACCTTGTTGGCTGTGTAACCTTGGGTGAGTAGCTTTGCCTCTCTGAACCTCAGTTTCCTCATCTGTGAGAAGAAGCAGATAATAGCATCCACTGCCCAGCCTCGTGTTAGGGATTCAGTGAGGGCTGAGCACAGGCGATGGCATACCATAAGCCCTCCATAAATGCACATTCTCATGGCCACTGGTAGCCTTATCCTCAGAACAGGGCCTTGAATGGCTCTCCCAGTCCCTCTTGGAGCCAAAGATCAAAGATCCTAGGGCAGGTCAGGGACCCCCACCCTTCCAGCTGCCTGTGCTGTGTCTCCCACCCACCTTCCCAGAGCACCCCACGTGGTGAGCACATGTGGCTCCCATGTGAGCCCTTGGGGGCCTGGGGCATGGCCAGGGGCCCCCCTGCCCAATCTCCCTTCTGCCCCCTCCGCCTTCCAGTCCCTCACAAACCGGAGGAAGCTAGCGGAGCAGCTCATATTCAGGGACCGTAATTCAATCGGGCGGCGGAGATTCCTCTGGGCTCCGGGGCGGGGGTGAGAACGGGGAGGCGCACACAAAAGGGCCGCCTTATTACCTCCCGCGGGCCGGGGATTGCTGCTCTCCCCCAGCAGCGGCCGGAGCCGCCTTTATTGTGTTAACCCATTTGCGTGTCAAGAGCTATTGTGCGCTTTCGCTTTCTTTGCCTGTGCGGGGCGGGCTGCGGGAGGAGGGCTGCGCGCCGGCCGGTCACCTCTGCGGGCGCCGCCCACCGCCCTGATTGGTTGCTAAGTGATTTGCATCCAAGGTAATCACTTTTATCTCAGAAGGATGTCGACTATAATTATAAGCTACTGACATCTTTTGAAATCTGCCTAATGACTATTTTAGTCTGTACGGGCTGGGGGTGGGGAGGGGGATTCTGGAGGCTGGAGGGGTGGGGTGAGGGAGGAGGCTGGAAGGGGGAGGGATTCCTTCCACCTGGGCCCTTGGCTGGTTTGTTAGTTGAGAAATATGTGAATGCCTACTGCGTGCCTGGAACAAAAGGCGGGGGGTGGGGGGGTGAGCGGGTTGCATTCCTAGGGGCGGAGTTAGTACCATTTTAGAGATGGGAAAAATAGAGGTCCTGGGGATGAGCCACCTGCCCAGAATTATACACCCAATAAGTCGTCAGTCGGGACCTAAGTCTCTCTGACCCTAAATTCATGCGCTGGCCACTGGAGTGGGGTGTAGACAGACATAATAATAGTAATCATTCCTGTCTGATACCTCCCAGGGTTTATGTCATAGCCCTAAGAAGTGCAGATGCTATTACTACCCCCATTTTACCAGGGAGGAAACAGGGGCACAGAGAGATTACGTTACTACCCAAGGTCACACAGCCAGGGAGGGGCAGAATTGTGAGGTCCGTTGATGGCCAGAAATAGGGGTGCAGCGTGGGCAGTGAGAAGGGTGAAAGGTCAGGCATGGGTTCCAGCTCCCCTCTCCCTCACCCCTTTGTGTTTCCATTTGGTAAACAACGGGCATCAGCCTGGGTTGAGGGCACCCTGCTGGCCACTGTCAGGGTGGCAAAGCTCTAAGGAATCAGATGGCCTGCAGCCTCCATGGGGAGTAAGATGAGTCTGCAACTGACTCGAATTATAGACAGAGCCAGAGCAGGGCTGGAGGAGAGACACTGAGGAGGGGAAGACTACAGCTGGTCGCGGAGGGCTTCCTGCAGAGGAGGATTTTGCTCTGGGCCCTGAGGACTGGGTGGATCTGCCCAGTATGGAGTGAATGGGGATGTCACTAGGAGGGAGTTTGAGAACCCAGGGGCATGACCAAAGGGGCAGGGGGAGCTTATAAGAGGGCGGAGGTAAAAGGGAGTTAAGCTAGGAGGATGTGCAGTTAAGCTAGGAGTGTTGCGCTAGGTACCTGACTTGTCCAGGGGAAGAGCAGCCAGAAGCCAGTGAAGGTGTCTGGCAGGGAGGGGTGCAATATGATCTGGGTGCCCGTAGGTCAGTCTGGCAGCCTCTGTAGGGGCTTGGGCGTTGCAGACTGGGTGGGATGAACCTTGGCTCCATTCTCGCTGGCTGTGTGTCCTCAGACAAGTCACTGCCTCTCTGGGCCTCACTTGCCTCATCTGTTCAAGGGCGTAATAGTTTTCTCACAGGCTTGTGGGTGGGATGAGCTTGAGTGTGCAGAGTGCTTGGGGGAGCTTGACTGAGCCTTTCAGAGCTAGGTGGGCTCAGGCCCAGGACCCAGCCAGTCATCCTGGCCTCACAACAAACCAGCATCCCGGCCACAGCAGCTGTTTGGGGCCCTGGGAGCCCCTGCCATTGTGCAGAGGGCACAGGGGACAAAGGCCTGGGAGGTCAGGGGGTAAGGCCGAGGCTGGCTGTGAACAGGCTCCTGAGGATGGGGACTTAATGACTCAGAACTTACTGACCTAGAGTCTGTGGGGCAGGGGGCCGAGGAGGGGGAGGAGGAGGGAGGTCCAGCCACCAGCTGTCTGCTCCAGGGTTCGCTGCCAAGGCAGGGGCAGCTGCCCCGCAGGGTCCAGGCCTGAGCTTGGCACTGGGAGAGGCAGAGGTGGCAGAGCCTCCTGGCCTGCAGTCCCCAGGCCTGAACTGGGAGCTTGGCTTTGCCCCTCAGCATCTGCCTGACCTCAGTCTCCTCATCTGTCAGATGGGCCAGAGGTCCACTATGGAGGGCAGCTGTGAGGCTTGGCAGGAACCGACAGCAAGCGGACAGTAAACAGGAACTGCTATTTTTGCTCTTTATTCATCCGTTCATTCCGGGAGATTCACCACTCTGTGCTAGGCTCCCTGCCAGAAGCTGGGGATGCAAAGATGAACAAGCCCAGTTGCCTTGAGAGGTGGTGAAGCTTTAGACACACCATCACAGTATAGTGGGTAGGTCGCCACAGTATAGGAATTCACAGTGTGCAGGCACTGTGCCAGAGGCGGGGTGACAGCAATGAACAAGCCCCTGCCCTCTGGGGCCCCCAGTCTTTCAAAAGCATGCTAGGAAATCAGAGGTGGAAATGACTACTTCCAGCTGTAGTATTCAGGGAGGGCTCCCTGGAGGAGGAGGCACTTTCTATTGCTAGCTTTGGGGGCTTCTGTCTAAACACCGTCACCTATTATGGGAATCGCAGGACACGGCTGGTGTCTGCAGTGTACCAGGCAGAGCTTTCCGCTTTGGCAACCACATCCTCATGTGGTTCTGGGAAGGGTGTTTTTGTCCCTGTTTGTAAATGGAGAAACTGAGACTCAGCAAGGTTTTGTCCCTGTTGTGTAAATGGTGAAACTGAGGCTCAGCCCAGGGCCACATGGCAGGTCAGCAGAATCCCCTTCGTTATCCACACAAGCTTTTGCCTGTCCTCTGCCTGTGAGGGTGCTGGGCTGGGTGGGGCTGTCATAGGAGGATCCTTGGGCAGGAGCTAAGGGGACCAGTTCTGGGCCAGCTGTTGCTTTCCTGAGCTCACGACCTTGAGCAATTCACCCTCCACTCTATCCTGGCCTCAGCCGTGTCCTTTGTAAGATGTCAAGGATAGCAAATCCGTGGCAGGTCTGGCTTGCTTTACACTGCTGTGCCCTTGGCAGACATTGCCAGTCAGTTGCTGCCCTCTTCCCCCGCTGAGTTCTTCGCCTGACCTTGGGTTCTTGCCAGGGAGGGCTCTGGGCAGGTGGCACCAGTCAATCAGTGGGGCCTATGTGCTGAAGCCTGCTTGCCTGCGTGGCCTCAATAAGCTCAGGGGTCCCTTTAGCCCATCTTTGTACGGTTCAGAGAGGACCAGGGTACCAGAGCGAGGAATTTCTGGGGAATCTCCTCTGAGGATATGGGTGGTTCTTCAGCCATGAAGACTGTTGAGGTGTGAGAATCTGTTACCTTCCTCCAACTCCCAGAGTTGCACAGTCCATCACATGCTCAGCATGGAGTGCTGTAAGCAGATTGCAGATGCTTTCGGTCTGGATAATAATAATAGCATTTATTGAGCTCTTCCTGAGAGCCAGGTCCTTCCTGGGCACCCTCTCATTCATCATTCCCCAGAGCACCTGCAGTGTGCCTCTCAGCACTCCTAGGAAGAAGTCTTAACCCATTTTAGAGATGTGGAAACTGAGGCTAAGAGCCATTAAGCAGAGCAGGGTTACATACTTAGTGGCTGAGCTGGCATTCAAATCCAGGTCTTGAAGTCCACAGCCTGGGACAGACTGGGCAGCCTTCCTGGAGGAGGTGTCATTAAAGGCCAAGGCCTTAAAGGCTGGTGGACTTCTGACAGGCGGAGCTGGGCCTTCTGGGAAAGGGAAGGGGGTCCTTTTAGGTGAAGGGAACAGCATGAGAAGCAGCTCAGAGGCCAAAGGCAAGAGTGTTTAGGTTGAGGGACTAGTGTATGGCTGGATGTGGCTGGAATGTGGAGGGGGACGGGGCTGTGGAGGAGACTGTGGTGGTCTTGGCATTTAGACTTTGCCCTCCCGTAGTAGGGAACTATGGCAGATCTTGGAGCAGAGGAATGATCCAATCCTAAGTGTATTTATTCAGCGCCTCCATGAACCAAGGGTGAGGTCAGCTGGTGCTTGGGGCTACCTCTGGTCTACTGGAGACTTTAGCCTAGAACCTTGCCTGGCACATAGTAGGTAGGCATCCAAGAAATGTTTGTTGAATGAATCAATGAATGAAAATGCTTACCGGGCTGAAACGCTCCTGGTGTCCCTGTGGGCCCAGCTGCAAGGAGGAGAGAGGGCAGTCTCTCTCTCCAGGAAAAGTTGAACACCAGGCCTGGGGGTGAGGGCTGGGGGAGGGAACCAGGCAGGTACCTGGGGCAGGGACTTCCCGCCCTCCCCAACCCTGCTGCGTGTCCCCAAAGCCCTCCTAGACCTTCCCACAGGGCTGTCCGCCCTCCTCACCACCAGGCGTGGCAGGCAGCCTGGACCCAGCGCTTGGTGGGGATAAAAGATGAAGGTTCGTGACCATTTTTTAACTCAATAAAGGGAGAGACAAGCTGCAGGCTGCAGGCCGGAGATATAATTAGTTCACAGCAGTGGCGCTTTCTTGATTTAGCTTCTAAGAGAACAAGACAAGGATGTTATACCCAATTAGCAGTAACATCCAGTCGGGGCCTCAATAGGTGAGATAACAAGCTATTTTTATGACTTTTCTTTCCCAGCTTGGAGGGGGTGAGGGGAAAGGGGGTATCGGGGCCTTATTTCTTTTCATCGGGGAACCATTATTAGTGAACGCGGGATTTCCCAAAGCCAAATGATGCATTTATTAACCCAAATTAAGCAGGCATGCCAGCTTGGCAGCTGGGGGGCATTTTGAGGCCAGGACTAGTGGAAGGGGTGCAGGCCCCTCACCTCCACTTTGGAAACCCTTGGAAATGGCTCCAGATGCAGAGGGTCCCTTGGTGTGGCAAGGGGAAGCCCAGGCCCTTGAGATATTCTTAGTGACTGCCTTGATTTCCCTACCTGCTTCCAAGAGGCTTTGCCAGTTCCCCTGGGGATGAGGAAGGAGCCAGTTCTGGCCCTCGGCAGCTCTTCCTGGCACCACCTGATATCCTTTCTGCCAACTGGGCCAGAGGTTCTGGCTCCTCAGCCTTGAACCTGGCATTGCACTCTGCCCGCTAGACCCCCATTATGGCTCGTGCTGCCTGACCACACCTGCCTGTCCTGGGTCCCAGCCCCAGTCCCTGGCAGGGGCTGAGTGGTGATTACCTCCCCCTCTCCCCCCTCATTACCCACACAGCCGGGGCACCCAGCACTGGCCAAGTCTCCGCTGGGTAGGGGAGCCCTGCCAAGCCCCACCCCAGCTGCCTGGCCATACTCTGACTCCTGGCGAGGGCTGGGGGATGCCCAGAGAGGGAGCTGGCATGGCTGTCTCAACACACCATCATCTTGGGCCACAAGCCCAGAGCAGGTTCGTGGGCCTCCAACCGTCCTGCAGAATGTGGCCCCGCCCTGCCCCAAGTCCCGTCTCCCCGTCAGTGTGGAGCCCCGTGCTTGTGGCTCACACAACTGACAAATCCAGCCATGCAAAGTGGGAGTTTAATTGCAAACAGTTTTTATGGATCATGGGCCCATCTGTGCCACCATATGCAAAAGGAAAAAAAAAATTCCCATAAAAAAGAAAAAACGTTTCTCCCTGCCCCACCCCCCAAGCTGACTCCAAAAGAAACATTTGCCAGGGTTTTTCTGGCTGGAGCCAAGCATGGAGCTGGGATCCACCCTGGGGGCTTCCTTTAGTGTGGGCCCGGCAAAGTCAGGGGGCTAGGTGGGGCAGGGTTGAGCAGGCCCCATGGGGCCTGACTGCTGAGACGAGGCTTTTTTGGCCTCAGGAAACTGCCAGAAGTTCCTGAACCCACTGGGTTTTCTCTGGGCTCCGGGCCTTTGCACATGCCATGGAGCTGTCCAAGTATCTGCTGTTCTTTCTTGGCATGGAATGGGCATTGCGCAGTGTCGATGCAAATGTGGGCATGAGTGGGGCTCCTGGAACGAGGCGCCTCTTCTTCCGTTTCTAGCCCAGGAAATGCAGCCCCAGAATTCATTTCCCTCTTCTTCCGTTTCTAGCCCAGGAAATGCAGCCCCAGGAATTCATTTCCCTCAGGCTGCGCAGGCCTCACAGACTCCGCTCTTCCCATTGGTCCTGGCCACCTGGCATGGTGCCCAGCCCGGCTGGGCAGATGAGCCCTGTCCATGGGGTCAGCGCTCCTTGGGACCTCAGGAAGGGCTGAGTGGGCTGGTCATCTGAGAGCACTCACCTCTGGGGCAGCCTGCTAGGGTTCTGTTGCCGCACCACCTCATCCCAGCTGGGGGATGTCAGACTGTTGTTTTTTCCCCCTCCATGCCTCAGTTTTTTCCTCTGTAAAATGGGGATAAGAAGTAGATGCGATACTGCATGTGAAAAGCCTCTGTTATCTGTCATATCTCTTCCCCAAGTGAAGGTCTTTGTTCACTGATGTCTTCCCAGGTTCCTAATCAGGGCACTCGATGTTTATTGAATGAATAAGTCAGTGAATGAATGAATGCATGCATGAATGAGTGAAGTATTTGGAGGACTCTCTGGGGAGGGAATGAGACACAGGCTCCAGGCCAGCCAGAAACTCAGGGTTTTTACACCCTTTCTATTGGAGTCTAGAAACCACTCTGCAAACTGTGGGGATTATGAGTTCCATTCTACTGATGGGGAAAACTGAGGCCCAGAGAGAGCCAGGGCCTCTCCCAAGGTCATGCAGCTGGAAAGAGGCCCGAGTTGGGACCAGAACTCTGATCTGACCATGTTCCTGGCCCTCACATTGTAGGTGAGGAAGGTTAGGCCCAGAGTGGGGAAGGGATTCAGCCAAGGTTACACGGCAAGGAAACAGTAGGCAGCATTTGTGGGGTCCTTCCTAGTCCCTTGTAAACTGAGGAAACTCAGCCCCTCCAGCCTCAGAGCCAGGCCAGCCAAGTGTGCTGCTCCCCTCCTCCCCTGCCCTCCAGCTCCCCCAGGTCTGCACCAGGATCCCTGTGCCAGTGGGTTTCCCCAACAACTTCACCAACTGGCAGCTCCAGGCCGCATGCTGGGGTCCTGGTGCCTGAGGCCCAGTACTTGGGGCAGCCCTCCTGCAACAGGTAGCGGGGAAAAGGGGACCCCTGGGACCCGGGCAAGCACAGGCCAGCCAGGCCCCTGGCAGGAGCCCAGGGCAGACACCAGGCAGCCCATTCCCCACCTGGCAGTGATCACCAGCTCCCGTTGTAATCATTAGAACTATTAGAAGGAAACGTTCGCTTGAAGCAAATGTCAGGCGCCGAGTTGTGCTTTGTAAACGCTCACAATTAATGCCAATCAGGGCCGGAAAAAAGCCGGCCCGGAATCCTGTCTGTTTCATCTCATTTGTCAGCTGGTGCCGCTCCGTGTTGCACATTTTCATACAATTGCTATAAACATAAAAGGGAAACTCCACAGTGTTCCTGGGCGCCAGGATGGTGCACGCCGGCTTAATTACTTGGGATTCTGCTGTTCACTTGGCCGCCCCGCGCCCATGGAAGGGAGAAAGGGAGACTTTGTGTTGGCAGGATGAGGGCTCCTGGGGGTCAGCCAGGGAGATGGGTCAGGCGCCCGGCCCGGGTCTCCAGCCATACCCTTCACAGGCTGAGGGTGACTGTGAAACAAGAAAAAAAAAAAAAAAACGCCTAAAATACGTCTGCAAAATCCTCAAGGAGAAAAGAGGGGCTCAGTGTTCACCAGACTTTGGCTTTGAATCCCATCTCCTAGAATGATCCATCAGGTTTATTGCCCTCCCCCTGCATGCCAGGCCCTGGCTCCAGCTGTTAGCACCCAGCACCTCCGAGGCAGGTGAGAGGCAACTGGGGGAGGGGGCTGCCACTTGCTAGCTGGGCCTCAGTTTCCCCACCTGTGAGTTGGGGGTCATAGCCCAGTAGGTCAGGATTTCAAGCTGGCTGGGGCCAAGCTCTGGGCTGCAGGCATGAAGTAGGCTTTTTCTCATTTAGTTGTTACATGGACCCTTTGAGGGCGGGCTGCTCTTCTTAGCAACAGGGAGTGTGAGGCCCGGAGTCTCACAGCCAGAAGTGGTGGAGCCAGGATTGCTGGACTCCAGAGCCCACCCTGCTGTGCCCTCCCAGGGTAACTGTAGGGTCAGAAGGAGATGATGGAGCTAAAAGTCCCAGCACACAGTAGGTGTTTTCATAAACAGTAGCTGCTGTCATCCCACTGCCTGCAGATGGGCCAGGGGTAGTAAGGGGCTCAGGCCCAGGCCTGAGGGATAGCACCAAAAGACGTAGACCTTGCTGGATGGAGGTAGTGAGGGGAGTGGTCTATAGGGGGATGCTGCCTGCCGCCCCCTCCCCCAGTTGCCTCTGACCTGCCTCGGAGGTGCTGGGTGCTAACTGCATGCCAGGCCCGCATACCTAACCAAACCCTCCACTGCCCAGAAAGTTGGGCAGATTGTCATCATTGCCTCCATTGTACAGATGAGAAAACTGAGGTCCAAACTGATCTAGGGCTGCAGAGCTAGGAGGTGGGGAAGCTGGAGCCAGATTCAGATTTAGCCACTCCAGAGCCCTTGTCATGCCTTTCCAGTCCCCTCCCCATCAGTGGCCTGGATGTGGGGCCTGGCCAACTCTACAAACCCTCCCCAGGACCCTTTTGAGCTCTCTAGCTCTCTGTGGATGGGGTCTTCTGAGGCCAGGCTGGCTCGGCAGGGACACACCAGCCTTTGTGTAGGCTTGGGCAGGCTTGGGCCAGGCGGGGCAGCCAGTGGAGTGGGGAGAGGCGGTGCAGCCCAGCTGGCCAGGGACAAATGCTCAGAGCAGGAATAGAGGCCCCTTTGTGTGGTGCTCAGTGGGGGAGGGGGTGCTGCCAGCTGCCACCCTGTGTGACCGGGGAGGCCTGAATCCTCCACAGAGGCCTGCCACCATCCCCAAGGGACTGGCCAGGGAGCCTGTCATCTTCTCCCTGCCACCTCCTTTCACCATTATTGGCCTGCCTCTTATTTTCTGGGGGCCCCGGCTGCTAGAGGAGCCAAGGGCAGCCATTAACCTGGTTTGCTGTGGGCCTACTGTGCGCCAGCACTGGGCCAGACACTCCACCATCCCTGCAGGTCAAGGGCAATAGTCCCACTTACAGGTGAAGACACTGAGGCTCAGGACAGACCACTTGTCATAGTCACACAGCTGGTCCCGGTGCCAGGATTTGGCCAACTTCAAAGCCTTTTCTTCCCATGGAGTTGCCTTTCGGGCCTGGACCCAGAGCTGCAATTTGAGGTGCCGCCTCAGTTGCCGGGGTGGCCTGAGGAAGGCTGCTGGCTGTCTCTGTTGCCTGGGCAACAGGGTACCAGGCGTCCATTCCATCCCCATCCTGGCCAGGCTCTGGGCTAGCAGCTGCAGCTTTAGTGGAGACCAAGCCCGGGACCTGTTGAGGGCTGCCCCTACCCATTAAACCTTCTCTGAGCTTTGATCCCCTTGGCTTAAAAATGAGAATGAAATAGAATCCACCCCTGGGACCATCAGGGATGCTGGACCAGGGGACAGGTAATGTGCCGAGCTCAGTGCCTGCACGTGCTCAGGCTGCACAAACGTGGCCTGGGGTTTCCCGGCACCCCTACCACCTCCTGGGAGAGGTGAGAGGACAAGGCAGTGGGTGGGTGGCAGGGATGTGAGGGTAACTCTTAGGAGCACAAGCACATGGCAGGGATTGGCTCACTGTGTCCCTGCCGTAGCCCCATTTTGCAGGTAAGCAGACTGAGGCTCAGATAGCTGAAGTGGCTTGTCCAGGGTCCCAGGGCCCTAAGGAGCCCAGGAACACAGGGAAGGTAGCTTCCCAGAAAGCCCAGCTCTTAGTGTTTTTCTGATCCCCACCTGGCCTGCAGACACTGACCAAGTGCCGTCTGTGATTCCAGCCCTGTGGGAGGCCCAGAACCACCCACAGGAAGCCCCCAAAGGCCACTTGGCTTCCCATGGCATAGTCCAGCAACCTGGGACCAGCTTGCACCCACCAGGTCGTTCCCTGCTCTGTGCCTTTGCTCAGGCCGAGGCTCCCACAGGGAGCGCCTTCCCCACCCCACGCTCATGCGGGCACACTCATGCCTTCTCTTCAGGGGTGACTCCAACTCTCCTCTTCCCTAAAGGGCTCCAAGTCCCTCCTCTGGGCCTGTACTCTGCTCACCAATGCCACAGCCCCAAGTCTCTTTCTCCAAACTCTCCGTCCACGGTGTGGCATGTAGTAGGCCTTCAGTGAAGTCTAAACAAAGATGCAGCCCTGACCATCAGGACCAGGTCCCTGCCTAGCCTAGTGGAAGAAACAGATACAAACAGATCAGTGACAAGGCTGCATGTCTGGGGATGGGGTCAAGTGCAGGACATCCGAGGAGCAGGCAGGTCCGACCCCAGCTCTCCCTCCTCTACCCAAGGTAGCCAACAATTCCAAGCCCTTACTATGCTCCTGAAAGCTCTGCCATCTCGGTTTAATCCTCCCAGGGCGAGGCAGGGGTTTACGGATGAGACAGGAGGCTCAGGGAGGCAGATGCCGGCTGAGGTCACACAGCTTCTGTGGGCGGAGCCTCTGTTGGAGCCTTGGAGCATCCGATCCCAAAGCCTGTGCCCTGCTCCCGGGTGGAAAACTCAGGTACCCACATTGGCCAGCCAGGTGACACAATGAACAAAGCAGCTGCCACTGGGCCTCGTGGGAACGTGGGCTCCAGAGCTGCCAGCTTTAGTTTGTTTTCAAGAGAAACCAGACAATGAGTATTTTAGATGGAATTTTAGTTCTTTGCTTTTCAGTACTGGCAACCATGTCACAATTTCTTTTTACTTCAGCAAACAGAGCACAGAAAAGATGTTTGTGGGCAGGATTTGTACCCTTCACTGATGTGGTGTTGTATGGGTGGCGGGAATGTTGGGGCTCCCAGGATGTCTTGCCTTCCCCATCCCCAGCCAACAAGAGTCCCCAGAACGCAGTGGCAGCTCCACGCACCCCTGAAGGCACCCCCAGACACCGCCTTCACTGCCAAAGGCAGGAGGCAGGGCCCGAGCCCCACGAGGGCACCACCCAAATAGCTATAATCAGCAGCCTCGCCAAGACTTCAAACTCACCCAATTATCCTGCGAGAGGAAAAAAAACACAAAATGAAAACAAATTAACATGTTTGCATAGAAACTGCTGCAGCAACACACACAGCCGCGCACACGCATGTGCTGGCGCATGCCCCGGCGAGGCTGGGAGACACCGCTGGCACCCCTCCCCAGGCCTGGCACCCACCTGGCAGGGCTGGGCCGGGCCAGGCTGAGCCCACGACCCAGGGCCAAAATGTGCCCTAGGCCCAGCGACCTGACTGTCCCCACACCTGGCTGGGCACTGTCTTAAGTCCACCGGCTTTCACGTTCTTTACTTTTTTCTTTTCTTTTACAATTTAATAAACGCATGAGATTCATCGTATGCCAGAATTCAGCCTCACTGATCTGAACCCCTTTCTTCAGATGGGGAAGCTGAAGCACGCGGAGGTTAGTTGACCTGCCCAAGGTTGCACAGCTGGAGAGGAAGAGCTGGGGTTTGAACCTAGAGTGATCAGCCCTGGAGCCCTTGCCCACCCCTGCCCAGCGCTCTGTCTTGTTCCGAGGGCTGTGTGGGTGTGGTGGTCAGGATCGCAGAGCCACGTGGAGATGAGTTCAGATCCTGATCCGTCAGTCCCTCACTGGATGGCTTTGGGCAAGTGACTTGGCCCTCTCTGTGCCTCAGTTTCCCCTCCTGGAAGACTGGGATAATAATGGTCCCTTCCGCAGGGAGGTTAGGAGATTCGGTAGGTGAATGACTGCAAAGTACTACCTCTGGCACCTGCCCACGGGGTGGGGTCCCTCCTAGCCCCACACGGTTCAGTTGGCCCTCCAAGTCCTGGCTCGTCAGAGGATCCCCTGTTGGGGGCCTTTGGGCTCCGAGCCAGGGGCTGCCCTTGCCCCCGGAGCACGCAGTCAAGGGGCTCGGGGCCCTCCCTGCCGGGAAGCTGCTCGTCCTGGGAATGAGCCCTCTCCGCAGGCTCCCGCGAAGCCCCGCCTGACCCAGGGTCGGGATTGCTGGGGCGCGGCTGATCCTGCCTGCTGTGTCTGATTCTTGAGGTCCTTGCAGCCTGGCGCACAGCTGGTACTCAGGCAAGGCTCTGGGACTGGAGCCATCCCCTCGCTCCCACCCCCACCTGGGCATCTCTGGGGCTTGTCCCTGGGAGTTGAAGGAGAAACTGTGCTGGAAGGACTTGGGGCTTAAGATCTTGGGGCTCAAGGGTCCCCAGGCCAGGGCTGCGGACGCCTCCCCATCCCCCTCCCCCTGCCCTGCAGGACCACAGGCAAATCCCTTCACCTCTGCAAGCCCCTTGCGTTCCTCTCTGGTCCATGATGGTGAAAGCTGAGGGTGGATATCGCCAGCACGGTGGGCACCTAGTGGGCAGTGGATTTGAAGTTGCTAAGTGGGCAACAGAGTAGCCTCTGCCCCTGATCGAGTGACAGTACTTGATCACCCGGCTTAGTCCTCGCCACGACTGGGTGAGGGAGGGGAGGTTTCTAGCCCCATTTTTCAGGTGGAGAAACTGAGGCCCCAAGGAACTCAGACTCAAGAGAGTCCCACTGATAAGTGGCAGGGCTGGGGTACAAACACAGCAGTTCTGGGTTTGTGCTTTAGCTGCAGTGCTGTTTGGCCCTTCCTGGATGCCACCGGTCCGGGGTGAAGGGGGCAGTGTCTAGCAGGTCTGGACAGTGAGGACCAGCAGGCCGCCGTCCTGGTGGTGGTGGTAGGGGGTTAACTTCATTGGCCTCAGGTTATTTGGCATCAGCCTCGGCCTACAGTCACGCCCACCACTCAGGGCCATGGTGGCCCCCTGAGGGCAGTGACCCAGTGCCCCCCCCAGGGGTGGCTGGTGGGACATTGGGTGCCCACTTGGAATCCCAGCCCTCCCTTGGCATGGCCCTGCCACAGGCCTGAGAGTCCAGCAGACCCAGCTTCATGCCCCCACCCCACCAGCTGGCCTCAGACAAACCCTTGTCCTCTGTCCCCCGGGAGCATGGGAGGCATGGCTGTGCCCGCACCTCTCAGGATGGGCTCAAGCTTGGGACGTGGCTTCAGCATGTGGTCGCTGCCAGCTGAAGCAGCCCCTTGCTCAGACCTGTGAGGAAGCAGCCTTACCCCTCTTCCAGAGGATTCCCAGCCCTCGCGCCTCCAGGACACAGCTTGGGATGGGGCTTGCGTGGCCTCCCACCCGATGTGCCGCTCACCCACCTGCGTTGACAAACACCCGCTCGGTCCTCTGGGGTCCCGGGTGTTCCAGACGTGCAGAGGGGTGTGTTGGATTGAAGTGGTAAACTGTTCAGTGAAACAAGGAGGGGAGAGACCCCAGGGGCCAGGGCAGATGACTGGAGAGGACTGTGAGCCCCGGGCATGCAAGGAGTGTTTGGGAAAGAAAGGCCCCAGTGTATCCTCTGTTCAGTGCGGATTTGTTGAGCATCTGCTTTGTGCCTGGCCTCAGTGTGGGAAGACTAGAGCTGGGTCTGTGAGGCCCCAGGCTCGGCCGCCTCCCGGCTGTGCACCCCTGGGCAAGCCAGGCAGTCTCTCCGGACCCAGCCTCCTGCCAGGGGGCTGTGGAGAGGGTCAAGGTGGGACGACATTCAGTACGATGTCGTTGAGAGCCAGGGAGTTCCACCCTCAGAGGTTCAAACCCCTGCCCTGCCCCGCCCCTTGGGGGTAGGTGGGAGCCGCTTCTGTGGCTGTGTGTGAAGGGGGCATGGCCCCTGGCTCTGAGAGCAGAAGCTGGGGGCCGGTGGGGTACAAGAAGTAGGGAGAAAGTTCTTTTTCCTCCCCTATGACAAAAGTAATATTTCTCTTTTAGTGTTTGGAAATGACAAGTCTGATCAAGAAAAATGTGGCCATCATCCAGCTGCCCAGAGCTGGGGACTTGGTCTCACACTGGGGCCATCCCTCCCAGGTGTAGGGCACTTGGGGAGGGTCTGGTCTTGCGTGGCATGAACGACCGTCCTGGTCAATCAGACCTCACGTGAGTCGGTGCAGGGACACGGCCAAGTCTCGCCTGGGCCCTGCACCGATCGGCACGTTCCGGCCTGGGCTTCTGGAGCCACCTGCCCGCTCGCCTGCCCACCCAGCAGCCCATTGTCTGGCGTGTAGGGGCCGGAGCAGACGTTGTTCTGCACACATCTGATCCCGTCTTTTCCACATCAGATCATTTGTAACCGTCACCAGGCGATCGGCCCCGTCGCTGATTCAATCTCGGCTTTGTGCTGTCACAGCCGTTTTTCTGCGCCGGGCTGATTTTGAAAGGAGGCCCATCTTCTGGGCCCGCTTTTCAGAAGCAGGGGGAGGGGGAGGTCTTTATGTGTGCGTGTGTGTGTGCACGTCCCCCCCCCACATGTGCGCACACACACACACAGGCCTCTGCCTCTCGTCATTGAGAGTAGAATTTGGAATGAGGCAGGCAGACGAGGGCCCCAGGCTGCCACCTCCACCCCCTACCACCTGCTCACCCTGAGTACCTACTGTGTGCCCCAGTGTGCAAACACAGCAGAGTCTGTGCTCCAGTACAGGAGGTAGATGCTAAACCATTCCTCAATAAGATCATTTCAAAGTGGTAATGACAGTGAAGGAACTACAGTGGTGACAGGATAGTGGCCAGGGCAGAGGGTTGCCAGCTTAGACAGAGTGATCAAGGAGGGCCTCTTGGCAGAGGTGATGTTTGAGTTGAGGTGTGAATGAGGGGACGGAGCTGGCACAGAGAGTGCCACCCCATCTGAACCGAGATGGCTTCTACGTGTGAAATCCACCCCAGATTTCAAAAACTTACTATGGAAAAAAGGTCATAAAATACCGCGTTAGTAATTTTTGAATACTGCTTCCATGTTGAAGTGATACTATTCTGGATATATTGGATTAAATAAAATATATTATTAAACATAATTCCCCCTATGGGTACTAGAAAATTTATAATGACATTGTATTTCTATAAGAGAGCACTGGATCTAGAGTATTTAGGTAGAGACAAAACTGTAATTGCAGAAGCCCTGGGGTGAGACCAGGGTCAGCCTGTGAGAGGACCAGGTGCACCAGGCGAGAGTGACAGACCGGGCAAGGAGTGAGGAAGGGGTACGTGCAGGGCCGCAGAGGATATTGTTAGAAATGCCTTGGAGGCCAGTGGGGGAGTTTTGAGTGGGGAAGGCAGTGAGTTCCATATAGGAAAGCTCAGCCTGGCCCCTGCAGGGTGGAGTGTGGAGTGAAGGGGCCCGAGTGGAGGCCTGTCGGTGATGGGGCGCAGGGTGGGACCAGGGGCCTGTTGCAGAAGAGTGGTCCGCAGGACCTGCTGGAAGCTGGGCTAGACCCGATACGCTTCCATCTGTCTGTCTCTCCACTCCTGGATTTCGATGCCTTCCCCTCCTCCTGTCTCTCTCCCGGCCCACCTCTACCCTCCTTGGCCGCTGTCTCCCTGTCAAGTCAGTGAATGTACAGCACCCCAGCTTTGTGTCCAGGTGGTCAGTGGTTGAAATCCCTTCCGAAAAGTTATTTTTAAGAAAACAGAAATGATGGCATATTTACCATAGAAAAATTATAAATGCAGAGAAGCACAAAGAGGAAAAATCAAACTCCCCAGAGGTAGGGGAGGCTCTGGCCCAGCTGGGGTTTGAACCCAGGTGGTCTGGCCCCTGCACCCCAGCACTAAAATCATGGCGCCCTGTGGCCAGATGACACAGAGGGAGCTCCCCTACCAGAGAAGGGCTTAGGGACACTGCATCCCCAGCCTCGCTCACAGCAAGGGCAGAATGGTGAGACCTGGCCCACACAGAAGTGGGGTTTGCCTCTCAGGGGTTAATACTTTCCTGTTTGTGCTCTTATTGGTCCCAAGTGCCCTGCCCTGTTCCCCCACCCCTGCCTGGAAGGCTCTACTGATTTCTGCCCCAGCCTGACCCCCAGAAGCATCTGTTGATCCTTGATTTAAAGACTAGCCCTCACCGGCCACCCCCACCTAGGCTTTTCTCTCCTAAGCACTCCTGGCCCGTCCTGCCAGGGCCCAATCTTCCATCATTCTTCCCCTCCCCCCAGGGTCTAAACCTCATGCCCGTCTGGCCCAGGCCCACCTCTTCCAGCCCCTCCCCCTCCTCAGGCCTCTGTTTCCTCACGGGCTACACACACCATGGTAATCATCTCTCTCCTCCCAGGCCTGGGGTGAGTTAAATGAGGTGATGTCTGTAAAGTGCTGAGCCCATGGGGAACACTAAAAATAAAAACGAGCTCCTGTTATTGCCCTGAGTATTAGATTTTCTCCTTCTCCGTTGCTGGGTTAACCCTGAACTGTGGATGTAGGGACCTGGATAGGTGGGAGGATGGCTGGGCGCATCCAGCCCTTCCTGGCTCTACAGTGGACCTTACCTCTGCCCTTTGCACACAGTGTTTCTTCTTCCAGACGCCTTATCCCTAGAGTCATCTGGTAACGTGCAGCTCCTCTTGGAAGGGTCCATGCCCTCCTCCAAAAATACCGGGTTGGGCCTTTCTGCAGGGTTCCCCCGGCCCCCAGTGTAGTAGCATCACAGCGCTGATGACGTTTGGTATTGATTACGGCTTCACCGCACGCCCCACCCCTTTGCTGGAAGGTGACTGCCACTTTGTCATTGAAGAGCCAAGGCCAGAACTAGGAGAGGAACAAATGACTTGTAGGATGGAACCCCGCCCCAGACTTCCGCCCCTGGGAGCTGGCTCTCAGAGAAGGCTCTCAGGGAAACTGGCCAGGGGGTTCTGGGACTTGGGGGCTTTGCTCTCCGGCCAGGGCTTCCGGGAGGTTCATTTTCATGCGAGTGAGCCCCTCATTCGCTCCCTAGGTACTGTGGTGGGGGCCTCTGGGATAGAGCCAGCCAGGTCTGCTGCTGGTGGCAGTGACTGCCCATCTCACCCCATCACTGATGGGGCGGCTTTTGAGCCTTTGTGAGCACCCAGCACCTGCTCTTAGTCTCTCCTTGCCCTGACCCAGCACGTGTCCACAGAAAGCAGCTCTCCCCACCTTGAGGTTTGGGGGACCCTGCCGCTGTCCCCTCTGTGCTGGTGACCCTGCCAGGCCAGGACAGGATGCTCTCGGTCTTCTCCAGCAACCCAGAGCTGCTTCAGGTTCTCCACCCTCACTGATTTCTTTCAGGTCTCCAAAAGCTCGTCTGTGTAGTTCTCTGCTTGGAACCCCCTCCTCCTTGCCTTGTTCACTTGGCTGTTTCCTACTTACCTGTTGATAATAATCATAAATGATACTAGTAACATGGCTACCACTTAGGGAGTTACTACTGTGACCCTAGCACTTTATTTGTACTAAGCTGTGGTAAGGAATTAACTCCTTTTTCAGACGAGGAAACTGGGGCTCAGAGAGATGGAGGCATTTGCCCAAGGCCAGACTTAATGGATAAAGCTGGGATTTAATTAAGAGACAAAGCTCAGGCATCTGGCTCTGAAGCCTGGGACACAATACTGTCACCTTCCTTATGAGGCAGTGGGGCTGTCCCTTTGTCTTGACAGCCCCCAAGCTAGGTAGGGTGGCTCCATCAAGGGTACACTTGTCACCTGCCTTGTAATTGCCCCTCTGACACACACACCCCTCTCCTGGCGGCTGCCTCAGCATCTAGCACAGGACCTGGCGCATAGTAGGTGCTTAATTTGTCACGTGGTCATCTCTGTAGGTTGGAGTGCTGCCCAGGGCAGATCACGTCAAGATAGTTCCCATGGCGACTGACAGCTAGGCTCCCAGGCTCCGCCCCGCCCCTTTTTCCAGGGTGCCTGAGCTGGGAGCTGGCCATGGTGCTGAACGGCCTGGGGACCGCCGCCCACCCCAGCCCGCAGCCCTGTGTCCCAGCCGGATACTTCCTGAGCCCCGCCTTGCCCTAGCTCCCTGGGCCAGCCTCTCGCTCATCCTTCCTTCATGAGAGGGTTTCCTGAGGGCCTACTGTTGACAAGCACTGGTCGTGGCACCGTGAACCCATGGAGAAGGGATCGGGGAGAGCCGCTCGGGGCACTCCAGTTACTCATCAGACATTTATCGGGCATCTCGTGTGTCTCCAAGAAGCCTTGGAGGAACCTGGGCTTCAGGGGAATGCTGAGTAGAATTTCAAGGGCTTCAAGCAGAAGGGACTGCATGGGCAAAGGCCTGCAAGTGTGCAGGTGAGAGGCATGTCTTGAGGGATGCCCGCCTCTGGACTCTGCTGCCTGCCATTCAGAACTCGTGGCTTGTGGTTCACTCTTTGGCCTCCCCTGCAGCCCAGAGCCACCAGCATCTGTGGCTCCAGTGGTCTGCCCAGGGTAGGGCCCAGACAAGGTGCTAGAAACTATGAGTGAGGATTAAATGGAGGGGTGCTGTCCCCCAGGCAGGAGGCTGGCATCTCTGTCCTAGGAACAGAGGGAGCCAGGTTATGCTCAGTGGCCAGATTTGCATTTTAGAGAGACCTCCGGCCTCTGGGGGTGGGGATCGATGCAGTGGTAATACTTGGCAGTAGATGAGGCCTCCTCTGGAAGGGGCCAGTGCCACCCCCCTCCCCCAACCTTAAAAAAAGAAAGTGAAACTCCCCTTTCTGGTGCTGCAGCCCAAATGGCAGTGGGAAATAATCACTTTTCACAGGCCCCTTTATCCACAGCCAAGCCCTGCACCAGTTTAATCAGCAGTGCCAGTGTGACTTGAAGATTCCCGGGCTTGAGAGATCAGGAGAGGGGTTAAAGAAAATTACCCTGCCTCCTCCATGCTAATGCAATCTCTAACCAGATCTGCCTAGCCGCAGCTCAAATTGCTTTTTAGATTAACATTTAATTATTAACAGGGTCGCCTGGAAGGCCTCGGGCTCAGGCTTGGAACAGGAATGGGGGAGGGAGCGGCAGGAGGGGGTGGGGGAGGGCCTCTACTCTGGCTGCCTTGCGAGAGAGAGTTGGGGCCGGTTGGAGGGGGAAGGGGTAGGGGAGAGTGGGGTCAGGAAGGGAGTGAGAAAGGAGACAGCAGGGAGGAAGAAGGGAAGCGCCAGGATAGGAAGGCAGATGGAGTGAGCAACAGCCATAGAGACAGGAGTGAAAGACAGACAGACAGACAGTGGATCCACCCATCGTGGGGGAAGGGTTGTGCACCCAGGTTCCCTATGGCACTCTCGGGCAAGGGCCCCTCCACCCTTCTCTCCTGGCCAAGGGCAGGCCAACCCTGCCCCTTGTGGTTTAGGGGGCACTGAGCTTTCTGAGGCTTTGTGCTGGCCTGGCTCACGGTGGTGGGGACCCAACCAGAGAAGGGAGGCGGTACTCAGGGCCACACAGCCAGGATCCGACCCAGCTCTTCAGGCTCTCAATGCAATGCTCATTCCCCTCCCCAGGCCCTCGGCCTTCTGCCTCTACTTCAAATTCTTCCCTGCGTTTGGGGGCAGAGGCTCGGGGGCCAGGACAGGGTGAAGGAGAGCAAGGCTTCAAGTGCAGCCCCGGGGATGGAGGTGCGAACTGCGGGGCGGGGGGGGGACTCCCGCCCCCTCCCCGTGAAGGTTGTGAGGCCCTGGGAATAGCACGCTTCTCCTTCGCCTGTTTTTAGGGAACTCAGAGTCCTGACTGTCCACTCAGCACTTAACATGCTGGGTTTTACCGGCTTCCTGACTCAACATTCCAAATCCCTCAAGAACAGACTACATCTAGGACCTGCCCTATGTGGACTCAGCCCTGTGTCTTGCACACAGGTAGTGCACTGGATTGTGTTTGAAAACCACATGGTAACATCCCCTCAAAGGCTCTCCTACGATCGGCTGGGCCACTGCCCGTCAGGGTTCAGCAAGGGAAACTGAGACTCAGAGAAGGGCTGTCGCTTCCTTAAGGTCACTCAGCCAATCAGAACCCTGGTGCCTGCCCCGTGCCTGGCAGGTGCAACCCCAAGGCCTCCGGGGCTGGCCCTCTACTGTGAACTTCTAGTCCCGTGGGACGCCAGGAAGGCCTCACATGACCTTCTCCTCGAAGCCACAGCGGGTCTTCGGCCTTGAGTGGAGCCACAGAGGCCAGAGTAGGGAGCTTCAGGGAGGAGGGAAGGACGGGGACTGGCAGCGGCACCGCTCATGGCCTTCACAGGGTCACAGCCTCCTCCTGCTGTGGAGTCCAAGTACGTCCCTGCATTCCACGTGCTCCAGGGCCAGCCCAGTCTGGTGAGGGGCAGACTGCTGACCTACAGGATACATGGGGGAAAGTCCTGCCCACCTGCCACTTCAGAGAAATATTGGAGGCCGGAGGGAGAGGCCAGGGAAGTCCGCTTTGAACAGGCTGGCCTTGGGAGTAGGCAGTCACTTCCGGTTGGATATTCTGTTTTGGCAGGATGTTCTCACCGATTTCCATACTCCCAGCATATGGCACGGGGCTGGCCCCCAAGAGATGCTCAGGGAGTGTTTGCTGCCTGAATGAATGAATGAGTGAATGAATGGCTGGGTAAATGACAGCTGCCTCGAAACAGCTCCCTCCTGGAGGCAGAGCCTTGCCTTAGCCACCTCTGTACTGTTCTGCTCAACGCAGGCCTCTCGCGTTGTCCTCCATGAATGTTTATGGGATGAGTAGGTGGATTCCTGAGGGTCCCTCTCCCTCCTCTCATCTCCCTCTCTGTGACCCCAGCCCCTCCCGGAGTAAAACCAAAGACTTGGGCACTGGGGAGAAGTAGGACTTTGCTTCTGGAGCCGGGGCTGGAGGCCGTACAGTGTGGAGCCGTGTTGACACCCTCGGGCTCTGCCACCCAAAAGCTGTGTGACCTTGGGCAGATTACTTCTGCTCTCTGTGACCATTTCCTAATCTGTGAAGTGGGGCTAAAAACAGAACCCACCACAGCAGCTGCTAGGAGGATGCTGTGAGATATAACAGACAGGATGCACACGGGGCGTGGCACAGAGGAAGCTTTCAATCAATGTGCACTGCTACTATTAGCACTAACATGCGTGTTGTAATTTTCAAGCTCCCTGTTCCCACTGGCAGCGTGGGGGGTGGCTCCCCAACACCCTCTGCAGCCGGACAGGCTGGGAGAGATGACAAAAGGCGGGCAGGGCCAAAGGCCCCAATTCCCTGTTCTTTTAATAAAAATAAAGACAGCCTTTAGACATCCTTCTGCTACGCATTGTTCTGCCAAGGCAAGCAGCACAGACTCAGTTCCTCCTCGGACTTGGAAAGTTCCTTCCTTTCTTTCCCCTCCCCTGTCACATTTTCTTTATCTAAAGCCTCAGCTATGAAAGGGCATATCGACAGCTGGGGGCGTTATCTGGTGGAGGGGACCTTTTCCTAGGGGTGCTTCCGAGATAAGGCGTCTTATCAGCCCCCACGTCAGGGACGGTGCCGAAGCATTCTAATCATTGAGGCTTGTGACATTTCCCCCCTCCCCCCATTTTTTATTATTAAAGTCACAAAAGACCTTGGGCTTATAAACAGCCCGATTTGCTGATAGGGTTTCAGAATGAGCAGCGCTCCCAGGATGGTCCCTGGCTGGGGGAGTAATGAGTTGGGGCGGGGGCTCTGAGGCGCTGGCTTTCTGCAGATGGGATGATGCCAAGCGGGGGGTGGGGGGTGGGTCACGGGAAGATCATGAGTGTTTTAGGCACCTGCTCCAGTCCTGTCTCCAAGCTTGCTGTGTGACCTTGTGCAGGACGCTTGGCTTCTCTGGGCCTCCGTCACTTCACCTGACAATAACTGATTGATTAATTTAGCCATTCATTCAACACCTATTTATAAAGTGATTACTGTTTGCCAGGCATTGGGGAGAAAGAGACAAATAAGACATGGTCCTTGCCCCTGAGAAACTCACAGTCCAGTGGAGACAGACAGACATGAAAATTGGCAATTACAACTCTGTGTGATTAGGGCTGTGAGGGGGCATGCCCAGAGGAGGGGAGCCAGAGTCTGAGTTAAAATGGATCAGGTGGCGGTGCTGTAGGCAGAGGGACCAGCACAGGCAAAGGTTTGGAGGTGGGAGGCTGCCAGGCTGGAGGGAGCGCTAGGAGGGAGCTAGGAGAGATGGGGGTGGGAGGCGGGGAGGACAGGTCATAGTGGCCTTGAGGGCCAGGTAAAGGAGGTTAGGCTCTACTCTGGGACCAGAGAATTTTTATGGCCCAAAACAGGGCTGTTTTGTCTTGTTTGTAGATGATGTGGAGGATACTGAACTGGCCCCTGCCCATGTCCCACGCCGGAGCCGCCCACCTGCCCCAGCAGCAGGCACAGGGCTCCTGGGAGAATGGGCAGTGGGTTGGGGGGACTGGGGGTGTAGAGAGAGAAATCGCTCCTCTCCAAGTGAAGACAGCCTCTTAGGCTGCTGGTCCTCCAGAGGTGAGGGATGAAATGATCCAGGGGGCTGCACCAGAAAAGCTGAGCTGAGGCCTTCACGTGGATACCGTCTCCTCTGGGGAATCCTCTGTGGTCCCCTGGGCTGGGCCACGTGGCCGCTCAGCTCCCAGAGCTGCCCGGTCGTCCACCATCCGAGCACTCGGAAACCAGAGCCCTGCTGGGAGGGCAGCTGATGGGGTCTAGAGAGGCCCCAGAACAGGCAGCCTACCCCTCACCCGATTAGCACTGCAGTCCCAGCCTGCCCTTTTCAGCTGAAAAGCATGCTGGGGTGCATGGTCCCTGGGGAGGGGGGGCACTGGAGAGGGGCTGGGCTTCTGGGCACCTGGTGAAAGGCCAGGGGTGGGGAGGACCTCCCAAAGTGGGGCTGGGCTTGGCCAGGACCCTGGAGAAAAATGACCTGGAAAGGATCATGGAAGCGCTATTACAAGGCCAGAGAGGGGCAGTAGCTCCCCTGGGGTCACACAGCAGGCACTGGGGCAGGGGAGGTTCCAGGCTTCCAGCCCAGGTTTCCTCGGTGTGCCAGGTGGCTGGCCTCCCTCCTTCCTGGCCCAGAGCTGCCCCAGCCTGTGGGAAGCAGTGTAGCCCAGTGGAGAGGGGGCAGGTTCACCCAGTCACCGTCTGCTGGGTGGCCCCTGGGAGGGTGCTGCCTCCCTCTGGCCTGGGTTTCCCCATCTGTGGAGGCAGAGGGCTTGCTTGGGCCCTGCAGCTGGCTGGCCTTTTCCAGCTATCCCCTTTGTCCCCTAACCCCTGCATCAGAGCAGCAAGAAGTGGCTGCTGCTCTGGGCTGGAGTAGGGGCGAGGGGCGGGGCTGCCAGGGTCACCACAGGCCTCTTACCTTCCAGGTGGGCACATGATTGTGCGTGTCCGTGCACTTGCTGCGTATGCTGAGAGGTGCCAGAGGAGCGTGTCAGTCGGGGTGGGCGAGGGTATGACGGGGTGTGCCCACCTGCAGGAAAACGTATGCAGCGACCATGTCCGGGATGCATGTGGACGCCCAGCATGGCGGGCGGCATGTCCACGCGTCCCCGGGTGTCCAGGGGGGCCGGCTGCCCCCATGTGTGCGGGTGTGTCCCAAAGGGCCCCAGCACGGCCCGCTCCCGCTGTCCGCGTCCCCGGGGAGCGGCGCCTCATTCCCGCGGTCAAGGGCTCTCATCCCTGCAACAGCCCTACTTCATTCCCTTTTTAAACTGTAGAATTTCTGCCTGATTGTAATGGCATATTTTAAAATTACCAGAAATCAAAGCCAGGAAGCGGATACCAGATCTTTCATTGCATCGCTGCATTAAGGCTGGCGACTGGGCGCGTGGCGCATGAGAACCACCGACCCTCCCCCATCCACCCCCCACTTTCTCTCTCTCTTTTTTTTTTCTGAGACAGTAATAGGAGAAAATTGGTTTTGAAACTGAATAAAAGTCCCTTTCAGAGTAAATCATTTCTTTCAGGCTACCTTTGCTGAAAGTAAAATAGAGCATAATGAAAGGTGGGTACGTGATTGTCTTTCATTTACCGGGAGTCCAGGACAGACAGGAGGCTGCACCCGTCTCGGGGAAATACAAGATTGGAATAATTGCACCGTAACAAGGAGCTTGTTGTGAAATTAGTATCTTAAGAAAGTAGTGAAAAAAGGCTTTTCCTCATGAATACTTCATTATTAGAAGAAAGTGGCAGAATTTAGGGCTCCAGACACCTGTTTAGTGTTAAATAACTTCTCTTTTTTCCCCCTTCAACACACCCTCCCCTCCACTTTCTTCTTTTTTCAACCCAGCCCAGCTTGGTGGCTCAGGCCTTGGCAGTGGCGGTGGCCTGGGAGCAGGACAGGGTGGGCATGGGGCGCCCGGGCTGGGTGGACATCAGTAGTGTCCGGGGTTGAGCCCGCCTTCTCCTTACCCTGACCCTGGCAGGAGACCTCCCACCCTCTCCCCATCCATCCAGGGCAGGCTGTGTCACCCTGCCCCTCGGGGGCTCCGGGTTCTCGGAAAAGTGGGTTCTGTGAAGATAAAGATGCTCGTTTCTGTGTGAATCGGGGTGAGTGAGCACACGTGGACCTGTCTGGAGCCACATCTGAGCTGCTGCCCATGGGGGACCTCGCCCCAGCCTAGCAGAGCTGCCCTGGGTGGCCCTGCCCTTTCCGTTCGGGGTAGGGAACTCGGTCAGGGGGCCGTGGTGGCCCTCGGGGCCTGGGCTCAGGGCTCAGCACAGGTCACCTCTGGTTCTCCCGGGGACACCATCCCGGGCACCTCCCCTCCAGGGGCGCTGTGAGAAGTCTCCAGGCCGGGGGTGAGGGCAGACCATCACCTGAATAAGTGGGGACACCCATTCGCCCACTGGCCGTTCCCAGGCACCCTTTCTATGTTGGTTCCCAAGATGACCAGGTGGGGTCTTTGCCCTTGATGAGCTCAAGGCTGAAGGTGGGGGGCAGGGAGGTTGGTATGGATTTGCTGGCAGGCGGTTACAAGAGAGCTGGAGGCCACCACCCCTGGAAGGACGGCCTGCTGGGGGAACACGGAGGGGGAGAGGGTCTGAGCAGGAGCCCCCTGGAGGAGGCGGCCCACACAGTGAGCAGGGCTGGACGGGGAGGGGGGAGGTGGGCACAGAGCAGTCCCGGTGACCAGCGCCTCCTCTCCCTCCTCACAGGGCCCCTGCCGCAGAGCACGTCCCCCCTGCCACAGGCCCCCAGCTCAGCCATGCTGGCCTGCCTGCAGAGGACCCAGAACGCCCCGGGCCAACACCTGGCCTGCCCGACCAAGAGCCTGGAGCTGCGCAAGTGTGAGTGACACGCCCTCCTTTTGGCCCTAGCCCCGCCCCTTCCTCTGCCCACCCCGAGTCCACGGGGCTGCCTCTCTCCTGGACACACCAAGCTTTCCCCACCTCGGGCCCTCGCAGGGCAGCTCCCAGGCGGGGAAAGCCGTCCACGCTCTGGCACATCTGTCCACCACCATCCTGCTTTGGACCGTCCGTGTTCTCCCAGGCCTTTGCCCAGGCTGTGCTGCCTCCCTGGGGTCCCTCCCCACTCCCTTGGTCTGGCTGACCCCCACTGGGCGTGGCCTCCTCCCCAGCAGCCTTCTCTGACCACTACCAGCACCATGGCCCTGACCCCAGCACTTCTTCTGTGACCTGACTGTGTGTCCTGTCTCCCTCTGCATCAGCAGAGAGGATAATGGGGAAGCAAACACAGCCGGCCCTTAAACAATGTAGGTTTGAACTGTGCAGGTCCACTTCTAGGTGGATCCCTTTCAGTAGTGAATAGCACAGTACTACAGGGTCCATGGTTGGTTGAATCCGCAGATACGGAGGAACCGAGGATACGCGGGGCCAACTGTAAGTTATGCCTGAATTAACCACCACGTTGTTCAAAAGTTCACTGTAGTCCTGAACGGGATCCCAGCTTGCAGCCTGAATTGCTGGGCGATCTTGGGCATGTCTTTTCCCTCTCTGGGCCATTAGGGAGCTGGACTTGGTAACCTCTAAGGGTCTGTCCTCCTTTACCATCCAGGACGGGGCTCCCAAACCCTCTGATCTGATTATTTTTAACCACCATAGGTTGTTTGGGGTTTTTTTTTCCCCCAAGTATTTAGACACATTTAAAAACGGGGAGATTTGTATAAAAATCTGGATGTACTGTGTCTTGAACACAAATCAGAGGATCTGGTAACATAGGCCTGTGTTCCTGTCCTGTAGCTATTGGTTAGAATGTAACTATTGCCTCTTTAAAGGGGACACCCATCTCCAGTTCACCACAGTCCCCACCCTTTCCTATTGCCTCTGTCCTATAGTGCAGGAGTGGTTGCCATTTACCATAGTGTTTACGTTGTTGCTTTTTGCTTTTTTAATATGTATTTTATCTTCAGACATGGTAATATACTCACGTGGTCCAGTATTCAAAAGGAATGGTATAGAGTTAAACTCGTCCTCTCCCCGCTGTTGTGTGTCCTCTCAGAAGACGTTTTATGCACATCCCAGCAAATATGTGTGTATATACATATTTTATCCACTGTCCTGCCCCTCACTTTTTCACTTAGCAGTATATCCTATATGTCAGCCTCTAAAGAGCTTCCTCATTCTTTTGCCATATAGTTTTTCATAGCACGGATGATCCATAATTTATTTGACCAGTCCCCTAAGAACCATACCCAACCTGTTGCCATTACAAGCAATGCAGCAACAAACTCTCTCACTGTGTATGTGTCACAAAGGTGTGAATAAAACTACAGCATAAATTTCTACAAGAAGAAATACCGGGTCGAAGGTATGTGCTTTTGTAATTTTGACGGATGTGGTTTGACTGACTTATCTGTTCATCTTCTTGATCTATTTTTCTCATTGGGTTTTGTCCTTATTAATTTATAGGAGCTCTTTGTATATGATGGAATTAGACTTCTGTCTGTCATATGAATTGCAGATGTTTCCCCCAAATTGTCACTTGTCTTTGATTCTGCCATGGAGGAGTTTTTTGAAGTATGGCCTTTGGATTTTGTGTCATACTTAGAATGTCCTTTCTCATGCTGAGATTTTAAAAAAAACAAACAAAAAAAGGTGTCCCCAGGGATTCTTCTAGTTCTTCTCTGGTTTAATTTTGAAAATAAACGATCTTTGATTATTTGATAATTTATCTGGTGCAAAGTGTGGGGTATGGATGCAAGTGTATTCAAATATCAGTGCAATACAGTTTTCATTATTGTAGCATTATAACACATTTAAACATTTTTAATGGCTTTATTGAGATACTATTCACGTACCACACAATCCACCCATTTGAAGTGTACCGTTCAGTGGTTTTAGTGTATTTACAGAACTTTGCATCCATCACCACAGTTCATTTTAGAGCATTTTTATCACCTCAGAAGAAATCCCTTACCCACTCCCTCATCCCCCGGCTCCTCGCTTCTCTATAGATGCCCCTGTTTTGGACTTTCCTAGGAAGGGACTCATACAGTATGTGGCCTTTTGTGACTGGCTTCTTTCCCTCTGCATAGTGTTTTCAGGGTTCATCCATGCTGTAAGCATGTGTATAAAACATTTTAATATTTGCTGGTGCTTCTTGCTTGTTATTCACCATCCTCTTATGCAGAAATTCCTTGGCTGTTCCATTAGTTTTCTGTCTGGACTGTAGAATCAACTTATCTAGGTAAGAACAAAATCCTGTTTGGGTTTTTACTGGGATTGCACGCAATTTATAAATTAGGAAGAAATGACATTTTTATAATGATGTCTTTCCCTCCAATAACATGATCTATACCTTTCTGTTTGTTCAGACTTTCTTTTGTGTCCCTCAGGAATGTTTTAGTATTTTCTTCATTTAGATCTTGCACATTTTTAAAGTTTCCTTCCTCTGGAAAGTTAATTTTTTTGTTGTTGATAAATTTATTTATTTTTATTTTTGGCTGCCTTGGGTCTTCGTTGCTGCACGTGGGCTCTCTCTAGTTGCGGCGAGCGGAGGCTACTCATCGTTGTGGTACGCAGGCTTCCCATTGCGATGGCTTCTCCCGTTGCGGAGCACAGGCTCTAGGCTCACGAGCTTCAGCAGTTGTGGCACACGGGCTCAGTAGTTGTGGCTCACGGGCTCTAGAGTGCAGGCTCAGTAGTTGTGGCGCACGGGCTCAGCTGCTCCGCGGCATGTGGGATCTTCCTGGACCAGAGCTCGAATCCGTGTCCCCTACATTGGCAGGTGGATTCTTAACCACTGCACCACTAGGGAAGCCCCTTGCAAGTTTTATACCTTGATTTCTTTGTCTTATTTAGTAGTGTTGTCTACTGTCCCTGGCACAGTGAAAAATAATAGTGGTGACAGTAGACATTCTTGCTTTGTCTTTGCCCTTGAGAAGCTTCTAGGATTTCCTCATTACACAGCATGCTGGTTTAGGGGCAGATATTTTATCAGGTTAAAGAAGTGTCCATCTATTTCTATTTTATTGAGAACTTTAAAAATCAAGAATGGAATCTGAACTTTACCAAATGACTTTTCAACATCTGTGAAACTGATCATATGGGTTTTTTCTTTGTTCTGTTAATATGAATAATTATACAGATTTCTTTATATTGAACCATCCTTGCATTCCTGGTTGGTTCCCACTTGGTCACAATAAATATTACATTATAACATACCATAGAATTGGATTTTATATTTTGTTTAGGAGTTTTGCCTCAATTTCATCAGTGAGAATAGTCTTTGGTTTTCTTTTTTTGGAACAGTGTTTGTTGGGTTTTGCTATCAGTGTTACATTTGCTTCATAAAGACCATGGAGGCTTTCCTTCTTCCTCTGTGCTTTATAAGAGCTTAGGTAGAAATGGATTATCTGTTCTTTAAAGATTGTTTGATCCTTCATGAAGCAGTCTGGGCTAGTGTATTTATTCGGGAGATGGAGGGCTGGGTAACTCTGAGATAATGTTCTCTATTTCTTCTGTAATGATTGATCTAATTGTTCTTGAATGAGTTTGGTAAATTATGTTTCTCTAGAAAAGTACCCATCTTATCCAGGTTTTTTAATTTATTTGCATGAGGTTGCACAAAATAAATTCTTTTAAGTGATTACTTCACCCTTGTTTCTTACATTGTATATTTTGTGTGTGCTCCCCTCCGCATTTTCTTGATTAGGTTAGTTAGCTAATGAGGTTGTCTACCCCCCTTTCCCAAAGAACCATCTTTAGGATCCATTTATTAGTAATTACCCTTTTCTGGTTCCTAATTCATTCATTTATGCATTTATCTTCATTAAAATCTTCTTCCTGCTTTCCTTTTTAAAAAATGTCTTGAGAGGCTTAAATCTTTATACTGCTAAATAAGAAAAAAAGGTAAATTAAGGCTGTGAATTATCTCAGCACTGCTTTAGTTGTATCCTGTAGGTTCCAGCATGTATTTTTAGTATCAGTATTTTCTAGATAACTTTGGCTTTGATTTCTTCTTCTTTGGCTTCAGGCTCATTTGAGTTCCATCTGTCCACCCAGGTAGTAGGTGCCTTTGTGTTTTGTTATTTCCAGTTCTATTGCATTATAATCAGAGAATGCTATCTATGATTTATACTTTTTTGGACTTTAGTGAAGTTTCCTTTGTGATATAATCTCTGGTGATTTTTGTGAGTTTTGTGACTTTTTATGGGAATTTGAAAAGACGTGCCTTTGTTTCTGGGATTCAGAGTCTGGTGTTAACCAGTTATATCTACCCTGTTAATTACATTAGTTAGGTCTTGTGTATCCAAGATGCAATGGAATTTAATGCACGGGTATTAATTAGTACCTTAAATCTCCATAGTGAATTGCATCCTCCTCGGCTGTATTTAATACTTTTGGCCTGGATTCAATCTTATCTATTAAGATGGTAACTGCCTATTAAGATGCTTTTTTAATTCACATTTTTCTTGAAACCTTTGCCAGTCCTTTTATTTCAACCTTTCTGAATTACTTTGTTTAGATGTGACTCGTATAATATAGAGTTGAATTAAGCTTTGTGATCCAATCTGAATGCCTTTTAAAAAGTTTTTAATAGAGTTTAGGCCATTTACATTTATTGATATAACAGATGTCTGGTATTAGTTCAGTCATGCTGTGCTTTGTTTTAATTGCTTTGAAAAGTCTTTCCCTGTGTGATCTAAGTTCTCTGCTTTGTGTACCTACTAATCATAGGGAAGGCTGGTGTTCTTGTTCGAGTGGTGTAGCATTAAATAATCCCCTAATTTTTTATCTCTTTGTAACAGCATCTATTCCATCTACCCTAAAATGAACAAAATGATGAAATTAGTGTATTTCCTTTTTCTCCCTACAGCACTTTCTCAGCGTTCACTTCATCCTTTTAAACCTCTATTAACTGACATCAGCTTTAAATATCTTTTGATCCCAGCTATTAAAAATGAGGACACCTGTGTACTTATACTACTGTTCCCCTCTTTCCCCATCCCCTCTCTTCTTAGTGACACCATTACTTTACTCCTAGGGCTTGTGATGTTAACATCCGGTTACATCACCACGCTCCCACAGTTCTATCCATCTCAGTCTCCTAGATAAACAGGGTCCATGCTCATCACCAGTTCTTTTGCCTTATTTTCCCACCATCTGAAGTCGCCCTCTAGTCTACGGCTTAAGGCCTCCTGTGAACAACACTCCTGGAATTCCTGCACATTCAGAATGGTCTGTCGACTTTCTACTTGAATGAGCAAAAAAAATAATTCCTGGGTCACTTTGTTTCCTTAAGGATTTTTGTAGACCTTGTTCTGTTCTTTTCTAATGTTGAATGTTGCCATGGAGAAGTTGAAGCCTGAGCCCTCCTCCTTTATATTTCATTTTGACCTTTCCACATCTTTCATGCCATTACTTTACTAGCCTGTGTCTTGGGGTTGACCCTTCAGAGTCTGTTTCTCCTGGAACAGTCTGTGCCTTTCGACAGGCAGATCCGAGGCTTGTATTATTTCACTTTCCTTCTTTTGGGGACTCTAGTTAAGCATAGATTGGCTGTCTTTTGCCCATCTTCCCTATGTACCCTCTTCTAATTACGCCTTTCTGACTCCCTATTTCCCTTTCATTTTGATCGCTTTTCATCCTGTTTTCTATGACTTCTTTTTTTTTTCTGCCTGTGCTCATTCCATTTCTCCTTTTATGATAAGTTTTTTCCTCCTACTCTTTGCATTTCTGCTTTATGGAAACAATTGCTTACTACATTGTTTCCTTCACAATGAAATATTTGGCCATAATCTTCATCTCTTCTGTGGCCACATTTTTCTGATGGGAAGTGTTTATTTGCCAACCATTACTTATAATTTGCCTTTCCTTCCCTTTTTCTTATATATTTTGATTAGGTCCTGTGCTGGTTCAATTTTGATTACTTGCCTCTGGAGGGTATTTCCAGAAAGACAAGGGGGACCTAAGATGTTATATCAACGTCCTCAGAACTGAAGGTCCTCTGATGGTGTTCTTTCAGAGATAGGGGTTTACAGAATACATGTCTGCCTCATCAAAAATAGAACAATGACAGATAATCTGGAAGGGCCTTCGGTTTCAAGGAAAAATGTTTTTCATGCACAGCCCCCTTCCCTCCTTACATGGCCTCCAGGGAGAACACGTTCTCTTTTATAAAGTTAGATACTTCACTGAATAGATTGTCCGTGGCACATAATTCAGAAGGCAGAAGAATTTACAGTGAAAAATAACTCTCCTTCCCAGAGGAAACCAGCATTAGCAGTTTCTTAAATACCCTCCTGAAAAATGCATGCACGTAGGAGGGGCAGTAAATACCTTTTATGTAAACATTTGCACCCCAACATACTTCTCAGCTCCTTGCCTTTTTTCTTACCGATGTGTCTTGGAGATTATTCCTCACCTGACAGAAAGAGTACCCTCGTATTCCATTGTACAGATGAATATAACACTTTAACCATCTCCCTGTTGATGGACGTTTAGGTTGTTTCTAGTCTCTTGCTATTCTGAACGGTGCTGTAATGAACATCAACTTCGTACATGTACGTATACCTGCGCAAAAAATTCTTCCGGGATAGGCTTGCTGGCTTAAAGGATCTGTGCATTTTAACCTCTGATTGCCACTGTCCAGGTGCCAGTGCTTCCTGCCTTGCCCTCTGCTGCCAACTGGCTGGAGATAAGGGCTGGGCACAATGACCTGGGCCAGTCCTTCCTTCCTGCTCCAAGGCCGGAACTAGAGAATGTGGAGGGCCACCAAGGATGTCCTGCTTCCCCTGCCCACTCAGACCCTTTGACATCTTTGCACTTACTGGAAAAGACACTGACTCTGCCTGTAACTGAAGAGCACAGGAGAGAGGGTGGCAAGAAGGGAGATAAGCAAATTGAATTGGGTGCCCTGCTGCCTGGTCAAGGCGTGGAAAGACTCCCGGGCAGTCAGGCCTAGGCTGACCCTCTTGTCCCTGTGGCCCCCAGGCAGAACCGAGACAGGAAGGGCTGGCCCTGAGCTCTGTGACCAGACCTCGGGCTGTGCTGTTTCTCACTAAGGGAGAAAGGTCTCGACTGGGCCACATGTAGCGTGACCTTGGATGAGTCAGTTGGCCTCCTGGGGCCTGCATTCTCCCTTCTGTAAAGCAAGGGGTCAGATCAGATGGACTTAAGAAGCCATCCAGCTCTGACCATCTGTGATGATAATGTCAAAAACCCGGTGGGGAGAAGACGTGGCCTGGTCTGAGCCCCCCTCCGTCTTCTTCCTGTGAAATGGGATCAGAGCTGCCTGACTACACTGGGCTGCACGAGGACTGACCTCCACAAGCGCCCAGAACGTAGTCAGTGAACCAGAAATGGCTGCAGTTTACCTCTCTAGGACCTGAGGTCAGGCAGGTGGCCGAGCCGGGGGCGCGGGCAGCCACATGTCCAGGAGCCCAGTAGCCTGTTCCAGCTAACCGGAGAAAGTGACCTGGAGAAAAAGAAAGGGAAAAAGATGTGGCAGGAGGCAAAGTCCATCCCCCTTCCCTACCTCAGGCCTAAGATCTTGGGCTACTCCCAGCTGGGTAGAGTCCCTGGGTCCCATACAGGACCCACCCATCCCTGGGACAGAAGCCTGTTCTTCTCAGCTGCTCAGGACCGTGCCCCTAATAAATGTTTGACTTTCTCATCATGGTTTTGATGCACAAACTTTGAGTCACACACCGCTAAAAGTACGGGCCAGGCAGAGAGGCACCATGGGGGCTTGGCTGGTGCAGGGGTAGACTCAGGGACCTGTCATCCAGGGAGGGAGGGGCCATGGCAGCTACCCTAGGAGACTGGTGTGAGCGTCCACCCTCGCTCTGCCGGACCCTGAGTGAGGGACGCAGCCTCTCTGTGCCTCAGGCTGGTCCCCTGAAGATGAGGATTGAGTGAGGGTTCAGTGACTGCCCTGCCCTCCTCCCCAGGAGCCCCCAGAACACAGGCTTTGAGACCAGATGGCCTGGGGGTCAAATCCTGGCTGTGCCCTGAATGGGATGTATGTGTGGTCTTGGGCAAATGAGGGACTGGCCCTCTCTAGGCCTTAGTTTCCTCCACTGTGACGTGGGAATAAGAAGAAAAGGGGAGGATCCCCAGGGCCTGGCAGCAGACTCAAACCCTTTACCTGCCCCCATCTCCCCCAGAGGGCAGGACCCCTTTCCCCACACCCATACCCACAAAGGGATAAGAGGTTCCCCAGCCCATCCCTCGCATCTTCACAGATGAAGCCTCTCCCCAACGCCCACCCCTCCTCACCTGACTCCTGCCCAGTGCCCCCAACCCCAAAGGCTGGCGCCATTGCCCCTGCGGGCCGTAGCCCCACAAGCTTTCCTGCAGGTGCAGCTGCTTCCACTAACACTAATAAAATAAGGAAGAAACAAAGCAATTTAAAATTCCAATAAAATTAAAAACCCACCGCTGGCCACACCGCAGATTCAATTACAGAGCTGTTGCTGAGCACAGCCCCGGGGATGGAGGGATGGTCCAGGGCCACCCCCGCCTCGGAACCGAGCCCAGGAGAGGAGAGACGCCCAGAGGTGACGGCCAGGACAGGTCCGGATGGAGTTAGCCTCCTTTTACGATTGAATGAATAAAAATAAGCTCTTAGCAAACTAGGATGGCAGGCAACTTCCATCTTCTATTACGGAGAATACAACCACAATCCACCACAAACCAACCCAAGGGTTGATAAAATCAGAGGAGGACAGAGACCCAAATCACTGACTTCCCACACTGTACAGAGGTCCTGGCCATCTCATTAAGACAGGGGATAATAAATAACAAGTTTTAAGGATTAGAAGGAAGTCAGACTGTCTACATAGAAACCTCAAGAGAACAAGAATTCAGCAAGATTCGCAGACAGAACATCAACATACAATACATAAAGTAGAGAACCAACAAGGAGCTACTGCACAGCACAGGGCACTATACTCAATATCTTGTAATAACCTATAATAGAAAAGAATCTAAAAGAGATTTACTGAATGCATAACTGAATCACTTTGCTATACACCTGAAACTAACACAACATTGTAAATCCACTACATTTCAACAAAGTTTTTAAAAAATAAAAGTGGAATAATAGAAAAAATTAAAAAAAAAATATCAACATACAAATGCAATTTCATTCCTCTGCAGCAGAAGTGGGCAAACTTCTGTAAAGAGCCAGTATTCGGCCTCACAGGCCACACAGTGTCTATTTTAACTACTCAGCTCTGCGGCGTTGTGGTGCGAAAACTGCCACAGACACACAGAAATGAGTGTGCATGGCTGGGTTCCAATAAAACTTTATTTACAAAAGCAGGTTGCACACCACATTTGGCCTGCAGATGGTAGTTTGCCAGCTCTGTATCTATAACAAAGAGTTGGAAAATGTGTATTACAAAAAGACACTATTTCAGTTGGGGGTGGGGACAGTTTTACATGTATGGTAAAAGGGACTATACAACTCACCAATTAAAAGTATACTAGTGGGGCTTCCCTGGTGACGCAGTGGTTGAGAGTCCGCCTGCCGATGCAGGGGACACGGGTTCGTGCCCCGGTCCGGGAAGGTTGAGAATCTGCCTGCTAATGCAGGGGACACGGGTTCAAGCCCTGGTCTGGGAGGATCCCACATGCCGCGGAGCAGCTAGGCCCATGGGCCACAACTACTGAGCCTGCGCGTCAGGAGCCTGTGCTCCGCAACAAGAGAGGCCACAACAGTGAGAGGCCCGCGGACCCCCAAAAAAAAAAAAAAAAAAAAAAGTATACTAGTGAATTCTTTCTAGCATAAATTCACAGTTATCCAACCATCACCAATTATGAACTTCCAGACCATTTTCTCCTCACCCCCAAAAGAAACCCCATACCCAATAGCAGTCACTGCCCAGCTATCCCTCAGCCCCCTCACAGCCCTAGGCAACCACTCAACTACTTTCTGTCTCTCTAGATTTACCGACTTTGGATATTTCATAAAAATGAAATCATGTAATATGTGGCCTTTTATGTATGGCTTTTTTAACTTAATGTTTCCAAGGTTCATGTTGTAGCATATGCATCAGTACTTCTTCCTCATTAGTGCCGAATAATATTCCATTGTATGGATACGCCATGTTTTGTTTATCTACGTATCAACTGATGGACATTTGGTTCATCTCCACATTGTTGGCACTTATGAATAATGCTGTGAACATTTGTATATAATTTTCAGTGTGGGCGTATGTTTGCACTTCTCTTGCATATGCACCTAGGAGTGGAATTGCTGGGTCACATGGTAATTGCTTACTTTTTTGAGGACCTACCTGCCAAATTGGTTTCCAAAGCAGCTGCGCCATTTGACATTCCCACCAGCAGTGTATGAGGGTCCCAATGTCTCCACATCTTACCAGAACTTGTCATCTTTTTGATTCCAGCCATCCTAGTGCATATGAAGTGGTATCACTGTAGTTTTGATTTGCATTTCCCTAATGGCTAAGGATGTTGAGCATCTTTTTATGTGCACATTGGCCTTTGTATATCTTCTTTGAAAAAATGTCTACTCTGCTCTTTGGCCCATTTTTAAATCGGGCTTTTTATTAAGTTGTAAATGTTCTTTATATATTCTAGATACAAGTTCCTTATCAGATTCATGATTCACAAATATTTTCTCCCATTCTAGGGCTGCCTTTATCACTTTCTTCATGGTGTCCTTTGAAGTACAAAAGGTTTTAATTTTTTTTCACTTGTGCTTTTGGTGTTGTATCTAAAAAGGCTTTGCTTAACCCTACATTAAGGAGAAAAATTTACTCCTATGCTTTTGCCTAAGAGTTTTCTAATTTTAGCTCTTACTTTTAGGTCTGTGATCCATTTTGAGTTAACTTTTGTGTATGGTGTGAAGAAAGGTCCATCTTCATTCTTTCGCGTGTGGTTATCTTGTTCCAGCACCATTTGTTGAAGAAACCAATCTTTCCCCATTGAATTGTTTGGCTCCCTTGGCAAAAATCAGTTTACCATAAATGTGAGGGCTTATTTCTGGATTCTCAATTCTTTGGATCTACGTGTTTTTCCTTATCCCAGTACCACACTGTCATGATTACTGTAGCTTTGTAGTAAGTCATGAAATCAGAAATTGTGAATCCTCCAACTTTGTTGTTTTTCAAGATTGTATTGGGTCTTCTGGGTCCCGTGAATTTTAGGATCAGCTTGTGAATTTCTGCAAAGAAGCCATCTGGGATTTTGATAGGGACTGTGTTGGATCTATACACCAGTTTATGGAATATTATCATCTTGATATTAAGTCTTCTAATCCATGAATGTCTGATGTCTTTCCATTTATTTAAATCTTCTTTAATTTCTTTGAAATTTTTTTTTTTCAGATTGTAACTTTTGCTCTTTTGTTAAACTTACTTCTAAGTTTTATTTTTTGATGCTCTTGTATATGCAATCATTTTCTTAATTTTGTTTTGGACCGTTCATTGTGCATGTACAGAAATACAGCTGATTTCTGTGTATTGATCCTGCAAACTTGCTGAACTTGTTTATTCTAATAGTTTTTTTAGTGAATTTCATAGGATTTTCTTTTTTTTTTTATAAACTTATTTATCTATTTATTTTTTTTTGGCTGCATTGGGTCTTCATTGCAGTGCACGGGCTTCTCGTTGCAGTGACTTCTCTTGCTGCGGAGCACGGACTGTAGGCACGCGGGCTTCAGTAGTTGTGGCACATGGGCTCAGTAGTTGTGGCTTGCAGGCTCTAGAGTGCAGGCTCAGTAGTTGTGGCGCACAGGCTTGGTTGCTCCGCGGCATGTGGGGTCTTCCTGGACCAGGGCTTGAACCCATTTCCCCTGCATTGGCAGGTGGATTCTTAACCACTGAGCCATCAGGGAAGCCCTCATATGATTTTCTATGTGCAAGATTATGTCATCTATGAAAAGAGATGGTTTTATTTCTTGCTTTTTATGTGAATGACTTTTATCTTTTTCTTGTCTAATCGCCCTGGCCAGAATCTTTAGTACAATGTTGAATAGAAGTGGAAATCTTATTCCTAATTTTTGAGGGAAAGCATTCGGTCTTTCACCATTAAATGTGACATAATCTGTGGATTTTTCCTAAATACTCTTTCTCAAGTTGAGGAAGTTCCCTTCTATCCTAGTTTGTTGAATGTTTTATCATGAAGGTACCTTAGGTTACATCAGATGCTTTTTTGCATCCACTGAGATGACCATGTGGTAGTTGTCCTTTATTCTATCTATATAGTGTATTACATTAATTGAGTTTTGGATGTTAAGCCAACTTTGTATTCCTGGGATAAGTCCCACTCGGTCATGGTGTATAATGCTTTTTATATATTACTGGATTAAGTTTGCTAGTATTTTGTTGATTTTTGCATGTACAGTCATGGTATCCATGGGAGATTGGCTCCAAGACTCCCCCCCGGCCCCCAGCGTTGGATACAAAAATCCACAGATACTCAGATCTCTTATATTGATACATTAAATGGCATAGTATTTGCGTATAATCTATGCATATCCTTTTTTCTTTTTTTGGTCGCCCCGCGTGGCCTGTGGGATCTTAGCTCCCCGACCAGGGACTGAACCCCGGCCCTCAGCAGTGAAAGCGTGGGGTTCTAACCACTGGACCACCAGGGAATTCCCCTGCATATACTTTAGATCATCTCTAGATTACTTATACCTAGTACAATGTAAATACTATGTAAATAGTTGTAAATATAATGTAAATTATATGTAGATAGCTGTAAATATGATGTAAATGCTAAGAAAATAGTTGCTGGTGCACAGCAAATTCAAGTTTTGCTTTTTGGAATTTTTGGTCCTCAGTTGAATCCATGGATGCAGAACCTGTGGATACGGAGGACCGAGTACATATTCATAAGTGATATTAGTCTATAGTTATTTTGTGGTGTCTTTGTCTGGTTTTGACATTGGGGTAATACTGGTCTCACAGAATTAGTTTGCAAGTGTTCCCTCCTAGTCTCTTTTTTAGAAGAGTTTGTGGAATAATTGGCATTAATTCTTCTTTAAATGTTCTATAGAATTCAACAGTGAAGCCTTCTAGGCCTGGGCTTTTCTTTGTGGGTAGATGTTTTGATCACTAATTTAATATCTTTATTTGTTATAGGTCTATTCAGATTTTCTATTTCTTCTTAAGTCAGTTTTGGTAGTTTGTGTCTATGTAGGAATTGTCCATTTTATCTAAGTTATGATACTATTACAATTTATTAAGGGACCTAAAATAAATTGATAAAAGAGGTAAATGACCTCTATGGAGAAAAATTTAAGTTTATATAATGACAGTTTTTAAAGACCAGAACAAACTTAGACATATGTCCTGTGCATGAACAGAGATTCGATCTGGAAAAAATTCAATCTAATCCCTACATCCTGGCCATCCTGTGTATAACTTTGAAAACCTGGTGTGGAAGTTGACAAGGAAAGAACAAAGGGCCAAGAATGGCCAAGGTGCTTTTGACAAAAAAGTATAAGGACCAGGGACTTCTCTGGTGGTCCAGTGGCTAAGAATCTGCCTTCCAATGCAGGGGACGATCCCTGGTCAGGCAACTAAGATCCCACATGCCGCCGGACAGCTAAGCCCACACACCACAACCACTGAGCCCACGTGCTGCAACGAAAGATCCCGTGTGCTGCAACTAAGACCCAACTCAGCCAAATAAATAATAATTAAAAAAAAAAAAAAAGAAGTATAACGGCCAGTACTGCCATGGCTTAAGGCTGAAACCATGGGACTAACAAAGGGAAAAAGGGGACCAGGGGATGGAGTAGAGCATCCAGAAATAGATCCACGCACTACCAGCTCCATCTAGGATGAATTGGGTCTTGCAGATCACTGGGGATGAATATGCAGTGCGGGGACAACTGGTTATACATATGGAGTAAATGACATTGGAGCCTTACCCAACACCATACATCAACAGGAATTCTAGGCAGACCAAAAAAACCATGGAAAACAGATAGCATTCTTTGAAGAAAATGACAGAGAACATCATCCTCAGGAGAGGAAGGATTTGCAAACTGAGAGGGAAAAAATGCACAAGTGAAAAGACAGGTTGGACCACGATAAAATTTAAAACTCAGCAAAATACACCAAAAAGAAAGTCAAGATGAGCCCCCAAATTGAGAGAGGATGTCTTCAGCACTTAAAACGGACCAGTATCCAGAATAGAAAGCCACGATGTGGCAACGGGGAGGGGCAGGGAGCCAGTGGTGGGTGGGAGGGGGTGAGACTAAGGACTGGAGACAGAGACTGGAGGGGCAAGGGAAGGGATGGAGGGTCAGACCAGCATGGATGTGGACGGAGACAGACAGGAGTAGGAAAATGGCCAAAAGGAGGGAGAGATGAGGCAGCAGATCCAAAGGGCAAAGACAGCTGCCACGAAGACAGAGGGACAGGGACTTACTTCCCTGGTGGTCCGGTGGTTAAGACTCCGAGCTTCCACTGCATGGGGCACAGGTTCAATCCCTGGTCGGGGAACTAAGATCCCACGTGCATCCTGGCCAATGCAGCAGGGTGAGACGGGAACACAGGCAAAGCCCAGGGCGGGGGATGGACATTGCTGGGTCCTGGGAGAGAGTGAGGGGGGGCTCCCAGAGACGGAGCCCAGTCAGGAAGCAGGTCAGGGAAACCGAGGTGCAGGAAAGTCAGACTGGGGAGGGACTGAAGTTCCCAGACTTGCCTACGGGGAGGGACACCTTGGCTGCCGCGGGGCTCCAGCTGGGGCTCCAGAGGTGGGGAAGGAAGATGTAGACACGGGTACGTGTGCCTGCGAACACCTGCCAGTCTCTGCATGTACAGGACGTCCCTGAATATCTGGGCACACGTGGCTCACATGTGTGACCCTAGGCATCTGAGCATGTGTGTGAGCTTGGACATGTGTACACACACATGCTTAGAGAATGACCTCGAGGACCCTTTGTGCGGCGCCCAATGACCACCACTACCTTGTACTGCCTGCTCTGGCACAGAAAGAGCTAGAAGGCAGGCAGCCAGCCTTCTCTGAGCACCACTATGTACCAGGCCTTCTGACACGCATCCTGTCAGCTGGGGCCAGTCCCCTACCCCCAGCTGGTAGCTGGGGCACCTGGAGTGATACCCGGGCCTGACCTCCAAGGCCCTGGGGCTGCCACCGGGGCAGTGGGCTGGGGGCAGGTCGGGGTGGCTGGCCACCGCCCTGCCCCTCCCTGCCTCCCTCCCAGCGGAGGCCAGAGAACAGCTGCATCTGCCCTGGCCATGCGTCTGCCCCGGCCCAGCGCCTTCCCCTGCCCCCCTCCCCTCCGGGGCAGCCTCATTAGGGATTCTGCCGGTGCCACCAGCTAATTAGTGTCACATTAACTGAGCATTCAGAAGGCTGCCACCTCCAAGGGCAGAGTGTGGGCAGCAAAGGGGAATGCAGATACGGGCTGCTCCTCCTGGGGGGCTGGGGCCAGGCCCCAGGCCCAGGGGCCCCTCCTGTCTTGGACACCCCACCCCAGCCCCGTTTCCACACAGATCATGTCTACTTCCTGAGCCTTAGGGAGGAGGTGATAGGCAAAACCTGTGACAACATGAGAAGGAAATGGCATACTCACCAAACACCTGCTGTGCTCCGGTGCCCGGCACACCTTTCATTCTCCTACCCCTCCTCTAGGAAAGCTACAGTTATCAATAGCTCCATTTTACAGTCAGAAAGTCTGAGGTCCACCAAGGGAACAACTTTGCCGGGGGCGGGGTTGGTGGGGACGTCCAGTGGATCCGCAGGAAGCTGCACTCAGCCGCACAGGGACTGGCGTCTGGCTGGTAGGTAGGTGCCTGGGGGCACCTGGGGCTGCCACCGGGGCAGCACAGAGAAGCCCGGAGCGTGGGAGCAGGAATCCTGGGCTGGGGTCCTGCCCTGGCCACCCCTCCCACCTCCACCTGCCCCACGTGCCTGCCCGTACAGAGTATCACGCTGACTTCGGCAACCCCTGATGCGCCCGCCCCTTCAGCCCCTTACAGACGAGAAACTGAGGCTCACGTCCAGCGGCTGCCCCAGGTCACCCCCAGCAAGTGGCTGAGCTGGGCGTCAAAAGGCCATGGCCTGCCTCCAGTTGGAATCTGAGCTGCTCACCTCTCCCCGGTCTCACCCCTCCAGCTTCCGGAAGGCAGGGTGCCACCGAGGCCCGCTCTCCTGTCTCCCTGTAGCAACATTAAATCCCACTCAAAGAGCTGCTTTTAACTGGCTTAATGTACTCGTTAATAACTGCGTCTATTTAACACACCTGTAAAAGGCCCATAACATTAACTTAAGGACAGCGGACGGCTCGCCTGCACCGCCAGCCAGCCAGGCAGCCTTTCACATTTCCCGACAAGGCTTTCACAGGGGCCATGGCGGGTGGGCAGGGGGCAGGGGCAGCCCAGTTCATGGGGGGAGTTTCGCTAGACCCCGCACCATCATTCATGCGATGCTCCCCGGGCACCTGCCATGGTTCCACACATTCTTTTAGGCATCAGGGTGCTGAGAAGGAGCAAGGCCTGCCCTCAAACAACTCCAAATCCAGCCCAGGAGACAAGCCAACAGCTACAGCAGGGGAGTGCTGGGGGGCAGGCAGGGAAGGCTGCCTGGATGGGGGCCGGGGGGCGTGTCTCCGCTGAGACCAGGGGGTGTAAGCGACACCTCTTCATCCTTTCGGCACATAATTCAGGCACCTACTGTGTGCTGGGCACTGCATGGACAATTCCACCCCACCCCAGGTTCACCCTTCCAGGTTAGGTACTGGAAGGGGCCCAGAGATGGGGCACTTCTCCTCGGGGCGTGGGGCGGGAGAGACAGACGGACACTGACTAGACGAGCAGGGTGTCCAGGCCATCAGCATCAACCTGAGAGAACCTGTCCAGCCATGGTGTCCACGGTGCCCAGTGATTGAGAGCAGGGGCACAGATGCCCGGGGCTCAAATCCTGGCACACAAATTGTTTCTCTGCCACCAGAGGTCTCAAACTGGCAGCCCACGAGCCACAACCTGCCTACCAGCTGTGTGGTGTGTCCTGCTGGTGTCTGAACACTGTTTCAAAAGAGAACACCTCTGGGGACTTCCCTGGGGGTCCAGTGGTTAAAACTCTGCGCTTCTAATGCAGAGGGGGCGCGGGTTCAGTCCCTGGTCAGGGAAGTAAGATCCCACATGCCGCGTGGCCAAAAAATATAAAACAAAAAACCAAAAGAGAACACCTCAGGGCAGGGCATGCCTTCCCCGCCCACCTCCATGCTTGCCCCACCTGGGCTCTGGCTCCTTGGCAGCCCATCTGTCCGCCAGCAGTCAGCAAACCACGCGTCTGCAACCCTCACCGATGTCCTGTCCCTTGAATGCCTATCCTCCTCTTCTGGAACCCAGGGCCCACCTCCCAGGGCCTCCACGGGGCTGGCAGAGGGGTGAGGCCCGGGTGTTTGGGGCGATGCCGGAACCAGAGGTGGCACTCAACAGAGAGGGGCGGTCAGCGTGTACAGGAGGCCCGGGGACACGGTGCAGGCGTCCAGGGGCCTGTGGGGAGGGAGGGCTGCAGAGGGAGGTCAAGGCCAGGTGGCCTGAATGCCACCCTGAGCAGCTAAGACTTCATGCAAATGGGGGGCTCACGGGAGGGTTTTACAGAGAAAAGCAAGGCAGCTGGGGGCCTGGAGGCGGTGAAGGGGCTTTAGTGAATTCATCACCAACAACCTTGGCACCCACTGAAGGCAGGCACCCTTTCAGTGCTCACAAAAACTCTCGAACGTCAGCAACAGCAGTATCATCCCCATTTTACACAAGAGAAAACCGAGGCTCAGAGAGGGCAGCGGCCTGCCTAGGGCCACACAGCCAGTGTGTGGCAGAGCTGGGATTTGACTGTGATTCCTTGTCAGAAGGCTGCCGACCACCCTCTGTGCTCTGCCCAGGAGCAGACGCTGCCCTATGACATGGGGAGCTGGGGAGCCTCAGGCTGCTCAAGGCCAAGGGCAGTGGAGGATGCTTTGAAGCAGACATCAAAGGCAGCACCCTGGGAGGAATGGGAGCCTGTGCCTGTCCCCCACCCTAAAGCAATACTCAGGTGTAGCTGGCCACCGGCAATTACAGAAAAGCACAGAGAATAAATAAAATATGCCTCCTTCCCAGGCCAGCCCCTGTTGGCATCCAGGGCTTTTTTCCTTCAAGTGTCGGTTCGAGAGGGAAGGAGGAAGACAGACAGCCCCCTTTGTGACCTCTTTCAGCATCCCTGTACTGTACCCGCTTCCCGGCATCATCAGAGCCTTCCAACACCCTAAGCGTTAGTGCCCAGCGAGGTGTGTTTCTGCTGGGGGCCTCCCGGGTGCTCTGTCTCACAGGGACAGTCAGGCTGCTCCCGGGATGACTTCCTCCTGTTTCTCACCCAGTAGCCTTAGGGGTCCCATTAAAACCCACATCAGGTCATGTCCCTCCTCTGCTCCCAACCCTCCCCCGTGGAGCAAAGCCCAGGTCCTCTCAATGGCCCCAAGGCCCAGCCCGTTTGCTCTGTGCGCCCCCTGCCTCTCCGGTCCATCTCCTATGACCTTCCCCCGCCGGCCCCGCTGCGCCAGGCGCGCCCGTCCACTCCCCTCAGCCTCTGCTGCCGGGACCACTCTCCCATCAGACATCCACGTGGCTCACTCCCGCACCTCCTTCCGCGGTCCTGAAGAGCTGCTTTATCAGAGAAGCCTCTGCGCTGACTGCCGTGTCCGAACGAGGCGCCCTTCCATCCCATCCCTATCCGTCCCCCATGCCCTGCTGTCCCAATGACTACGGCTGCGTAACAAATCACCCCAAAGCTCAGCGGCTTCACACAGCTCTGTCGTACGCTCAGGACTATAGACAGGGCACCATGGGGTCGGTGTCTCTGCTCCGTGATGTCGCTGGGAACGGGGCTGGGGTAGGGGGCCTTGCGGGAAGACCTGGGCCGGGGCTGGAATCTTCCGACGGCCTGCTCCCTCACACATCGGGTGGTGCGTGCCGGCCGTTGGCTGAAACACCCACACATGGCCTCTCCACGTGGCCTGGGCTTCCCAGAACATGATGGCGGGGATGGACACGACTCCAGGGATGGACCTCCTGAGAGGCAGATCCACCTGGAGCTCCAGGAGGCAGCCATACGCCCTCAGGACTGAGCCATGATAGTCACCAGCGCCACTTCTGCCGCGTTCTATTCAGTAGAATCGAGCCGCTTAGTTAGTTCATGTTTAAGTAAAGGAACATTAGCCTCCGCTGTTTGTGGGAGGAACGCCAGAGAATTGTGGACATAAACTACGACACCTGCTCTCTCCTTGTTCGTGGGGCCGGACGCATTACATGTTATTGTCTGTCTCCCCCGACTACATGTCAGCTCCGAGAGGGCGGGGACTTTGGTTTGCTTTGACCACTGCTAGTCTCCAAGCCCAGGACGGTGCCTGTACACGGGAGGGCTCAGGAGACACCCGGGGGATGCGGGCTTGCGGGGAGGCGTCTCTCCATGGGCCTGTCTCTGGCTTAGTTCCTCCAAGGACCAACTCTCCCAAGTGTCATGACTGGCAGTGAACAGGGGCTCCCAGGCTGGACGGGTCCTTCTAGCCACAGCCTCGTCATTCCTTCAACGCAGCATTCCTGAGTTCTTACTCTGTGTCCTGTGGGCAGTGGGGACAGCACTGAACAAGCCAGCTCAGGGAGCCCAGTCTGCTGGGGCAGGAGGACAAGCCCAGGGCAGTCAGAACCTGCCGTGGTGCCTGCAGCGATGCACCAGGCGCCGATGGAACCTTCGCTGGGGCGCCCTGGCCAACTCGGGGAACCAGGCAAGGTGGGCCCTGGGGCTCCCCAGGGGGCCCACAGGGCCATGGGTCCCCTCCTCTGCCCATTAACCCCGTGAGCGCTGCCCCCCCCCCATCCTTGCCACTGCGTAGAAGCCTGCCGCAAACAGCTGGCTTGGCTGGTTCCACAAGGCTGGGGTTGAGGCCCCCGGGGTGGCTCAGCAGAAAGCCCTTCAAGAACAAGGGAGACAGTAGAGGCCGCAGATGCAAAGACTCACAGGGGTGCAGCAATCAAGCCAGGTTTGGAACAGGGTGACCCTGGTACACGCCCACCCAGAGACAAGCACGTGTCCAGGGGAGGCCTGCCGAGGGCCGCCAGCCAGCAGTCTCCGGGAGCCGAGGGCAGCCGTGAGAGCTGCCCAGCCGTGTGCCCTCTGATGGGTCACTTCCTGCCTCTCTGAGCCTCCGGGCTGACTCTATAGTCCCTCCTGAGGACTGTCCGCCTCCTAATTCTAAGGAGGAAGAGGGGGAGCCTCCTGAGTCTCCTGGCTTCAGCTGGGGCCTGCCTTGGGGTGCAGGTGAGGTGATGATGACATGGAAGGCACATCCCAGCTCAGCCCCTCCCTGGCTGTGTGTTCTCGGGAAGCTTCCATTTCCTCCTCTGTAAAATGGGGGCCTGGATTAGTTATCTACTGCTGTGTAGCAAGTTGCTCCAAAACTTAGTGGCTTAAAGCATCAGTAATCACGTACCGTCTCTCACGGTTTCCGTGGGTCAGGAGCTCAGGAGCCACCTAGCCAGTAGCTCCGCTCCGTGTCTCTCGTGAGGCTGCAGGCGGATGTTGGCAGGGGCTGCAGTCCTCTGGAGGCTTGACCATGCTGGAAGACCTGCCCCCGAGAAGGCGCACGTGGCCCTCTATGGGGGCCTCCCCCTCGGCTGCTCCGGCATCCTCACAGGCGGCCGCTTCCCCAGAGCAAGTGATCCAAGAGGGGAGGAGGCCACAGAGCCTTCCGCGACCCTGCCCTGGAAGTCACACTCCTTCACTTACACGGTATCTTACAGGTCACACAGGTCAGCCCCATGTGGAGTGGAAGGGCGTGAATACCAGGAGGTGAGAAGCATTGGGGTCGGGGACAGATCTTGGAGGCTGCCTGCCAAGTGCCACAACTTGTCTGCTTCCTTATCTGTAAAATGGGACCACCTCCCACCTCTTGGAGCTGTCAGGTGCTCCAAACAAGAGGCATGGAGAAAAGCTGTAGGCATGGGGCCTCACATATACTAAGCGCTCACCAAAGGACGGCTTCTGTGTCACGGCACCACCGTCGGCTCCAACAAACTGGAGGGACCAACCCACCCTGGCTGAGCCCTGTTGACCAGCAGAGGGGCCAGATGGGCCCCTTCTTTCAATGAATGGAAACTAGAAACAGGCATTGCTCTTTTTTTTCTTCTTCTTAAGGTTTTAAGCACCTAATTTATTCCATCCATTAGATGGATTTTGTAGATTTAATCATTTTCACAGTTGGTGGCTCATTGGATACTCAAGATAAACTCCAAATGAAAGTATAATGGTGAGGACAAATGAGTTTTCACACCACAATGGCAGAAACTTGCTTGGGAAGAGAGTTTAAGAGGAACAAAAATACATATGGATATAATTTTTTTCCCCTGGCAGCCGCTTTTGCTGACTATAGTAGGTTACCACAGTTAATTTCACCAGTTTTGTTCATCTGTAAAATTGCATAAAAGTGACATTTTTGTGCTCATTATAGCAACTGCTGATTTATGGCTGGTAAATGAAGAGCTGGCCCCTTTTTTGCGGGACTCTCCAAGCGGCGCTAAGTGCCCATGAAATTGCTTGTATAATGTAGCTTAAATCCAATCTCAGAGAAAGATTCCCCCGTTGGCCAAAGTGACATTTCCATTCTCCACACCAAGTTTATTTTAGGCCACTTAGGAGGAGGGGCTGCCCCAGGCACGGTCAGGATGGGGGGCCTGGTGTCAGCTCCACCCACCTGGCCCAGGTTAGGCCACATGGATGGAGGGGCACTGCCCCAGCCTCCTTGGGGTACTCTGTGCCGCCAGCCTCTTCCCTCCCCACTGTCCTGCCCAGGTCAGACCACATCCCTGCGCCTCAGGGCAGAGAAGAATGGTCTTCCAGGGGCCTGCCCTGCCCCTCACCTGCTTAGAACCTTCCACAGCTGCCGATGCCTTGGGCGAGGGCTCCCAACATAGCGGCGCAGACACTAGGGGCCTGACAGGTCTCTGTGGTGGGATCTTTGTCCTGTGCATCGCAGGATGTTTAGCAGCATCCCTGACCCGTCGTACCCACTAGCTGCCGTAGAACCCTCTCTGCAAGCTATGACAACCGAACTCATCTGCGGATGTCAACAGTGTGCCCTGAGGACAGAACCATTGAGAACCACTGCCCCACAGCGAAGAGGCCCTGCTCTGGCCCGACACCCTCCTGAGCTGCCTGTCGTGGTCCTTCCTCCCCTGCATGCCTGCTCTGGGCTTCTGCTTTTATTCTGGTTTATAGTTCCCACTGGGACAGGCTTCCTCACCTCTGGACCTTTGCCTGTGCAGTTTCTTCTGCTGAAATATGTTTCTCTCCTCCCTCCTCGCTCCTTTCACCACTGCCTTTAGCAGGGATGCCCTTTCTTCCAGAAAGCTGCCTCTGAAGCCCTGGGGGTGAGGCTCCCCCATCACGGCATGCATTTTGCTCAGATTGGCTCTAAGTCCACCAGGGAGTCAGGGGTGAGGCTCGGGAAGGAGGGCATGTGGTGGGAAGGCCTAAGGAAGGCGGTGGGGTCTGCACTGTGTCCCGCCACAATGCCAGGCCCAGCCATGCACAAGCCCTGCCCCTTCCTCTCCCAGGAAGACCCCTGTGCCACTTCTGCTAATGCTCCACCGCACGACTCATGAAAGCCTCACAGCCCTCCTGGGAGGCAGTGTTAGCGGTGTAACCCCATTTTAGATGAGGAAACTGAGGCTCAGAGTGGTGAACACCCCCCCACACCCCCGCAGGAGTCACTGTTGGGTCCCAGGGGTGCCCACAGGGCCGAGAGGAAGGCAGTGCCCCATGAGACCTTGTAGGGTCCTCCTCACCCAAGGGCCCATCCAGGTCACGATCTCCCATCACCTACTGTTTGTCTCACCCCCCTGCTCGGCACCTTGGCACAGACATTCCTTGAGGCCACCCTGCAGATCTGCCACAGTCCTTATCTTCATTCCACAGGTGGGGAAACTGAGGCTTGGCCAGGCCAACAACTTGCCCAGGGCCACACAGCCCTGCAACCAGGCAGGACTCCACCTAGGCAGCCAGCTCCAAAGCCCAGGGTCTCTCCGTCTGCCTCACGCGGGCCTCCTGCTCCACTCCCCGCCCCAGAGGGCGTCCTGGGCGGCACTGAGGAATGTCTTAGGACCAGGGAGGGGCTTTGGATGGGAGAAGGGGGTCTACCCACCGGCAACCCGCCTACCCCACGGCAGGGCCCAGTTATGCCCACTGATGGTGGGGACAGTCAGCCTTGTCACACAGAGTACACCCTTCAGGGAGTTCCCTGGCGGTCCAGTGGTTAGGACTCCGCGCTTTCACCACTGAGGGACCAGGTTCAATCCCTGCCCAGGGAACTAAGATCCCACAAGCTGTGCGGCATGGCCAAAAAAATAAATAAAATAAAATAAACAAAGTACACCCTTCAGCTGACGTGCTGACAGCTCACAAAAAAGGCAGTGGCCACCACACAGGTCTTGCAGGTGACAGGCAGACCTGGGGAGGGGAGGGGCAGCCAGCGGGGGCAAAACCCCTCCTTCCCAGCTGCCTGTTGGTTGAACGAGGGTCGGTGAGCACCAGGATGAAAGCCACCTGCGGCAACTTGCCCAGCGCCAGGCCATGTAGCAACTCACTGAGCCATCCATGGGCCATCATCACCCCATTCTACAGATGAGGCGCCGAGAGGACAAGTAAAGGGGTGGAAGGAATGAACACCCACCAGAGTGGTGGTATTGGGGTTGGCCAAAAAGTTCGTTCTGGCCTCTCCATAAGATGGCACGGGAAACCTGAACAAACTTTTTGGCCAACGTAATACAATGGACGACGGTACCAGGCAGGTGGAGTGGAGGGTTTAGAGTCCCCGTAACTCCCGTGCTGGCGGGGGGGGGG
>NW_006773295.1:1281821-1291183 GCF_000442215.2 Lipotes vexillifer | reverse complement strand
GGGCTGTGCGGGAAGCGCAGCTGGCACAGTCTCTTCGGCAAGTTGTTGGGCATTCTCTCCTGAAGCTGAACATTCTCGTCTCTCCTTTGTCCCAGCAGTTCTGCTCCTGGGCCTATTCCCAGCCAGGACTCACTGAATACGTGCCCCAGGGGCTGTCACACTATTTGTATCAGCCCCAAACCAGAAATGACCCAAATGCCATCCGCAGTGGGAAGGATGAGTAACCTGTGAGGTAGTCACACTCAAACATCACACGGCCATGAGAATGAACGGACCGCCGCGCCCATGGCCACCCGATGAACCTCGAAACGTAACCTTAAGTGGCGGAGAGCCGACAGTGCAAACGAGCATGCACTGAAGGATCCCAGCTCACCTGTGCCAGGCCCAGGCACCACGAGTCCGCGCCATTAGGAGCCAGGAGAGCCGTTCCCTTGGTGTGGGTACTGACTAGGAGGGGGCGCAGGGGGCCCTCTGGAGACTGGCACAGGCCTCTCCCTTGACCTAGGTGTCACACGCATGTGTTCTGTTTGTGAAAGTGCAGCCAGCTTGTGATGTATGCAGTTTCCTTTAACGAACTTTACACTTTGATCCGAAGCTTAACGATTTAGAAAGAATGAATGAAGGAGCAAGTGACTGGACGGAAAAAGCGAGGGAGGGGTGGCTGGTGAGTCCTTCCGGGGATAGTGGCGGGGTGCGGCCTCCAGGCCTCCCCGGGTCGCAGGGTCGGCTCTCACCTGTGCTTCCTCCACTCCCGTGTCCCCACAGGCGAGACGGTGGCCAGCTCCATGCATTCCTCCCGCTACCCGAGCCCGGCCGAGCTGGACGCCTACGCCGAGAAGGTGGCCAACAGCCCACTCTCCATCAAGATCTTCCCCACCAATATCCGCGTGCCCCAGCACAAGCACCTCAGCCGCACCGTCAACGGCTACGACACCAGTGGCCAGCGCTACAGCCCCTACCCGCCGCATACGGCCGGCTACCAGGGCCTGCTCGCCGTCGTCAAGGCCGCCGTCTCCTCCTCCGGCGTGGCTGCGCCCCCCGGGCTCACCAAAAGCGTGCTCAAGAGCGCCGAGGGCAAGCGGACCAAGCTGTCGCCGGCCGCCGTGCAGGTGGGCATCGCGCCCTACCCGGCGCCCAGCACTCTGGGGCCCCTGGCCTACCCCAAGCCGCCCGAGGCGCCTGCCCCGCCCCCCGGCCTGCCCGCGGCCGCGGCCGCCGCCGCCCCCGTCATCCCCCTGCCCGGCCGCGGCCTGCCCCTGCCGCCTTCCAACCTGCCCTCCATCCACAGCATCCTCTATCAGCTCAACCAGCAGTGCCAGGCCCCAGGCGCTGCGCCCGCCGCCTGCCAGGCCGTGGCCATTCCCCAGCCCAGCCCAGCCAAGCACGGCCCGGTGCCCAGCTTCCCCAGCCTGGCCTACCCGGCCACTGCCGGCCCACCCGACTGCCGGAAGGGCGCCGAGCTGGGCCAGGGAAGCACGCCGGCCTTGACGTTGGCTGGGGCCGCCAAGCCCACAGGGTACGCAGACGGAGGCCTGGATTACCTGCTGTGGCCGCAGAAGCCGCCGCCGCCGCCGCCCCCACCCCAGCCGCTGCGGGCCTACAGCGGCGGCACGGCGGCCAGCAAGTCCCCCGAGGCCTGTGGGGGGCGGGTGTACGAGCGGGCCGGCGGGTCGCCCGTCAGCTGCGGCGTGGGGCTGCCCACCAGCTTCACCGTGGGCCAGTACTTTGCCGCCCCCTGGAACAGCGTGCTGGTGACCCCCACCAGCGACTGCTACAATCCAGCAGCCGCGGCAGTGGCCGTGACCGAGCTGGGGCCGGGGGCGGCCCGGGAGCTGGCGGGGCCCCCGGCGGAGACCCTCTCAGGCCTGCCCAGCAAGAGCGTGTGCAACACGGCCGTGCTGAGCAGCAGCCTGCAGTCACTGGAGTATCTCATCAACGATATCCGGCCCCCTTGCATCAAGGAGCAGATGCTGGGCAAGGGCTACGAGACGGTGGCTGTGCCCCGGCTGCTGGACCACCAGCACGCCCACATCCGCTTGCCCGTCTACAGATAAGGCCTGCCTGGCAGATGCACAGACGGACAGGGCGCCCAGGGGGGAGGCAGGCCGCAGAACAGGGTGGGCAGCAGGCGGGGCGGGGGCGCCAGCCCCGCCCTGTGTCCGAGTGCCCATTAATACCCACAGGGAAGCCAGACCGGCTGCTGCCGGCTGCTGCCGACACGGAGTGGCAAGGTGACCTCACTCGCCAAGGCCCCTCCCCACCATCAGCTGCCCCAGGACACGCGGAGAGCCGGGGGCAGCTGCCGACATCCACACCTTCCTCCATCCAAGCTGGCAGAGGCAGGGAGAGAGAAACCACTTAAAACAGGAGCGGTTCTTTCCGGCTCTCCGGCAGAGGGGGTCAGACCACAGTGGGATGCAGAAGGAAATGTTAGGGTCTAGAGTCGGGGTGGGATCAGAGCGGCCCCCGGGGCTTAGACAGCTCCTCCCTCCACGAGCTCCCCAGTCTCCTGGAAAAAGAGCAGAGGGGGCCTAGAGGAAGTCATCGAGCCCACAGCGCCCTCACTGCCCTCTCCAGGCAAAGACCACTCGAATACAGGCTCCGGGGACTACAGGTTCCCCTGCTCCTCCTCTTCTAGACTCTCTTCCCCTCCCCACCATTCCTTCCCAACACAGAATCCCATCTCCATTCTCCAAACCCTGGACTACCACCTTCTCCCTTCCCTTCAGTACATCTTACAGGGCTTCTGGGCACAGTTGTGCAGGCTGTGTACTGCACAAGGCAACTCATCTGAGGAGACACCATTTGCATCCTAGACTTGTATATTTATTACAGCAATTTTCTGAATCTTGAGGAAGGGGCACCATTCACCTATGTGCACAAAGGTGCCATAGGGGCTAACAACGTCAGAGGGACCAGACCCCGCCTCCTTCAGGGGTTCTCCTAGGAGCCAGTTCCGGGGGCAACCTGCTGGTTTTAATTGGGAGATCCAATCCAACTCTTTTCCTGCAAGCCACCCTCCAAGGCCTGCCCCACACCATTCCGGGGGATAAGGCAGGCAGGGGGGTCCCCCCATTAAGTCTCCAAGGCCCGATTTCCCCAAGTCCTGGCCCCTCTGGCACTCCAGAAGCGGTACTGTATCTCTCTCCAAGGCCTGTTCAAGCACTAAGTGCATTTACAAATCTCTGAGAATGTTTTTTTTTTATACTAAAATTGACCATTATATTCTACTGTGAGAAGTGCGGTCTGCACTATATTGTTTTAAAAACGAAGAGAAAGAAAAAAAAAAAAGGAAAACACAGATGGTGTCTCAGCTGTGGGATGTTTTGCAGCTCTTGTTTTTGTTCGTTCTTCCTTCCTCCCCTTAGGAGTAAAACGGGCTGTCTCCTCCCCTGCTGACTGGGCTTGGAGCCCTCGGAAGCAGGCCAGGAGCCTCCTGGCCCCTCCTCTGCTGGGCCACTTTGTATGCAATGTTTCATTTACTTCTCCAGCTCTTTCAAAGTGGACACTGTCATTTACCCTGTTTACGTGTCAGCCACTCAGTTGGGTCAGTGATCGGTCCTAGAGCAGCCGAGACAGAACTGAGCCCGGGCCGCTCTGGCTCATTCCCTGAGGGGTACAGAGGTGGTCCGGGGCTGGTGTTCCCCTGCATCACTAAATTCCTTTCCAGCTCTTCCTCTGTGCCTGGCACCATCCCTGCTTCCCTGGAGGCAGAGTGGCTGGGGACAGGCCAAAGTGGCTGAGCAGTGGCCAGCCCCAGCACACACCCACCCCGTGCCCTGGCGCCTGGGGATGTCCAGGAGACCATCCCTGCTCCAGGGTGCTCAGCATTTATCAGGCACTTACTGTGTGCTGGCCATTTTCCTATACACGGCAGCTCTTTGGAGCCTCACCACTGCTTGCAAGGTAGGGGGTGTTCTAGAGGAAGAAGCGGCTCAGAGATGTGAAGCGACCTGCCTGAGGTCACACAGCCAGTCTGTGGAAAGTTGTAGTTCAAGCAGCAAAGCACAGACTCTTCCTCACGTCCTGCCCCCACCTTCTCCCCTGGCTTGTTGGCCCAGTGTCTGAACAGGGGGAGTCCCCAGTCTGATTCAGGCCTCCCCTCTCATGCATGGAGCCCTGTCTGGATGCCTGGCATGGTAGGTTCAGGGCAGAAGAGGGCCAGAGGGGCCACCCTGGATGTGACCTTGCAGTGCAGACACCCACCTCCCTAAGGCCAGGCCCCTGAGCCTGGCAGCACACGGAGGCTCCGAGAGGAAGAGGCTACGTCCAGGGCGGGACCCGGGCCCTTCTGAGCTGGGTCAATGAACCAAACACACCACCTGGGCCCTGGAGAGCAGGAACAGGGGTCCTGCTGGGTGGCAAGCTAGGGAAGTCAGCGCTGCGTGAAAGGCCCCTGGGAGTTATCACAAATAGGATGTAAACAGCAGCTGACACAGTGCTTTTCTGACCACACATAATCGAGTCTCATGACAGCCTTCCCAGGTACGTAATAAAAGCATCCCTTTACAGATGAGGACGCAGAGAATCTGAGAAACGGCCACAAGGATGGTAAGAGGGAGCCAGGTTCGGGCATCAAGCCCCACACCCTGGGCCAGGCTGCCTCGATGCTCCACCCTCATCCATCACTGAATTACGCCTGGGGGCATGGCAGCGCCCAGGGCAACCCAGCCCCTGGAGTGAACTAGCCTGGGTGCAAATCCTACCAATGGTACTTTGAGTGACCCGGAACAGGTCCATCCCCAAAGGGGGCAGCGCCAGAACCAGAGATGGGATTCAAGGAGACCACAGCACAGTGCGGGTACTTGGGAGAGGGGCAGAGCAGCAGGGTCTACAGCCAGGTTTACGGCTGCTTGGCAGCCTGTGGCTCAGCTGTTCTAAGGGGCTACCAGCACCAATTCTAGGTAGCCCAGGCCCCCACGTCCTGGGCCCGCCACCAGGCCCGCCCACACTGGGGCATCAGGAGAGAGGACAGAGATGGGAGCCACCCTCCAGGTCAGGTCCCTCACACCGGGGGGTGAGGACCCGCCCCCTATCCTGGGAGAAATCTTACCCTCTGCAGGGTGGGTCTGCAAGCAGGGCTGGTGCAGGCACGGAGCACAGCCAGTCGGGGCATGGCCCCAGGACCCAGCTGGGGTTCTAGCTCTGTCCTAGCACTGGCTCCCTGGGTGCCTTGGCCAGGTTTCTTCTCCCTGGGAGCTGAGCTAGCTGATCTCAAAGGGCCCTCCAGCCTCGTCATTCTGGCATGAGGCACTCCTGCCCTTTATACCACATTGGAGGAGCAGCGCAGGTGATAACGGTGTTATCATTACTACAATTACAGACAGCCCAGTCACTGTAGGCAGATTGGCTACCAGGCTCGGCACTAAATGGTATTTAGTCCTCACAACTGTTCAGGTGCGCGTGATACGGGTGCACACTGCCACGTCACAGATGAGGCCCAGAGAAGAGCAATCACTTTGCCTAAAGTCACACAGCTGAGGATGGAGCTCAGCGAAGCAGCTCAGGTAAAACACCAGCCCTCTGACTCAGAGTCCAAGCTCCTAACTGCTGTGCTGTGCAGTGACTAAAACTACCACCTACCCCCAAATATGGCCTGCTTGGCTCCAGAACGCAGGTCCGGCCTGCCGCTGGGACTTCATGATGGGTGAACGAGGGAGAGGGGAGCCGCTGCCAGCCGACCCAGCCCCCTCCCCCCACCCCAGGTGCAAGCCTTTCCCTTCACTAAGGACGCTAGGAGCCTCCTCTTGTCCGTGTAGCTGTCTTGGGTTCACCCCCAGTTAGAGCTGAGCTGTCCAGTACGGTAACCACGTGTGGCTGGCCCAGAACCGCGTCTATTACTACCACTTCAGGTCATAACAGCAATTAGAACATCACCCCATCTTCCAGAGGCATCAGACTGGAGGGAGGGCTTCGACAAACATTTGAGTGGAGGGAATCCACGTGGGGAACACTCACCTTTTCAGGGTGGCTCCGTGTTTTCCTGACTCATCCCAGCCTTTAGATCCCGCTCCCATTTCGAGCCCTGCCTTGCCTCCAAGCAGCGAATTCGAACCCGCACCGCTCAGCTCTGAGCTGCATCTGAGACTCCACGTGCGCCTGGGTTTCCCCCTGCGCTGTATTGCGCCTGCGCGTCCCGGGTGCTCTTAAAGGGCCCACACGGCCGCCACTGGCCATTGGAAGGAGGCCCAGCCAGGGGGGCGTGCAAACCCGGTGGACAAAAGGTTTTTTGTTTAAATCATCACCATCACCAGCTCACTAAAGAGTGGCAGGAGGAGGGGAGGAGTCAGGAAAAACTGGCCTGAGTGTCCTCATAGACTCCATGTGTGACCCTGGGTGACTTGTATGGCCTCTCTGAGCCTTGGTTCCAGTTCTCTGAGCCTCTGTCAACAGGAGTGGAGGCATTTGAAGGACTGGGATGGCATCAGGTGATGTGTGATCAGGATGACAGGGCAAATTAGTCCTGTGAGTGGGACCCACCCCCAGAGCAGTGGGGCCCAAGGGTTCCAGTCCTGAGGCTGCCGCCCACCAGCATGTGGCCTTTGGCAAGTGATTGCCCCTCTTTGAGCCACCTATGTCTCAAACGTAAGGTGAAACTAATATTACAATGCATGTACCATGTGGCGTTGAACAGAGGAGACGGGTAGTCAAATCCACTAGGCAGCACAGATCCTGTTCTGTAGATGTATTATTTCTGTCTTCACCTACTCTGGCTGATTTCCACCTTGGAAAGTGGGTTTGTAGGTTAAAAGAGCTTGAGAAATAGATGCCTCTGTCCCCCTCCCCCCACCACCTTGAAGATGCACAAGTCACATTAGCATATTAAAGGCTCTGAAAAGTCCTGCAGGCAAGATACCCTTCCAGCTTTAACCCAGCATTTCCCTAACTTTTTCCGATCACCTAAGTTTTTGTTTCTATCTGTTAGCATCCCAAGGAACAAATGGGACTTAAGGAAATACTGAGTCCTAACTCTTGTGTTGCAACTGGGGAAACTAAGTCCTTTCTCCTCACTGGGCCTCAGTTTCCCCAATTGCAACACAAAGACTCCTAATGAGCTGCAGAGCCAGAACTGGAATCCAACCCTGACCTGAGTCGTTGGGCCTCACGTCCTAATTGGCCTTTGTCCACTGTGTAGAGCTAGGCCCCAAAGAAGGGGAAGACCACCAGGGAGAGAAAGGAAGTCCTCATTTGAGAATTGGGGATGATCCTCCATTTTGAAAATGAAAAAAGTGAGGTTCAGAGAAGGGAGGCAACTTGCCTGAGAGCACACAGCAACTAGGTCCTAGACTTTCCAGAGGCAGATATAGACTCCTTTTTCTCCTTGTGGGAGTGGCAGTGGCAGGGTTTCCTCAGTCTTGTAGCGTCAGCCTCACTTAATGGGGAGCTCACTCTAGGGGCTCCTCCCGACCACGTCCCCAGGTTCCAAGTTTCCCTAAGGCCACCTCCGAGGAGACTCCCGGGTGTGACTGACTACAGCAGCCTCTGGTGGCCAATCTCCACAACCAGCCGCCCCACCCTGTAGTGGCCAAAGGCAGATCTGTGGGATCCAGTGGGTATATCCCAAACTGAGGGGAGCTGAGATAGAGGGGGGAGTCTCTGATGCCACTGGGTACCTTGAGACGCTGAGAAGACTCTGAGCTGGGATATGGAGACCTGGGTTTGAGTCCCATCTCTGCCCAACCTGTCCCATCTTCACCTGTTAGAAGCCATCACAGCCTGTAGCTATAGAAAAACAGAATGTCTCCGTGCTGTGGAAAGGCCAAATCGCTAAAAAGAAAAAAAAAAGAAAGAAAAAAAATCCTGCTACCCCCCAGCAGGGGCCTCCTTCTAAGCCAGAGGATTCAAATCCTGAGTCCACCACATCCAGGCTGTGTGTGCTTAAGCAAATGCCTTTACTTCACTGGGTCTCACTTTCTTCATCTGTAAAATAGGCAGAAAAATTTGTTCTTGTATCTTCATGATTTTGGCAGGGTAATAGGAAACCCTGACTCATTGGTATAAATGAGGAAAAAAAAACTAATCATCTCAAACAATCATAAGAAACCCTATGGTAGGGTAGCTCCAGGGTTCGTTAATTCAATAGCACAATGGTGTCATCAAGGACCCATGTCCTTTTCATCTGTCTGTTCCACCAAGCCCTTTCATGGTCACAAAATGGCTGCTGCAGTTCTGGGCATCACCTCCAGACCTGATAGTGCCCAGCAAAAGAGAAGACAGTGTTTTTTATATTTCTCTTTTTTTCCCCAGAATTCTTCCTCCTTTGGCAGACTTTCCCTTCTGTCTCATGGTCCAGAACTGGTTCACATGGCTATTCCTATACCAATACCTAGTAAGGGAGATAGAGTCACAGTGGCGAAATCCCATGACTGTAGAGCAGAGTGGAGAACTCTGAACAAAATGAGGTGCTGTGAATAAGGAAGAGAGTCATGACTTTTGGAGAGGCATCCACACCAGTCCATGAGGTCCCACACATGGTTCCTGAAATATGAATGCCAAGCACTGAGCACAGCGCCTAACATATGGCAGGTGCCTTATGTGTGTTCATTTGTTCTCTCCTTTTTGTGCTTCCCTCCAAAACCACAAGACTCCCAGCCTGGCCTCTCCTGACCCAGCCTCCCGCCCTCCATCCCTGGGGCTGGGGTCTCCACTGCCCAATGCCCCTTCTACCCTGTCCTCTGGTTCCATCACCACCACCTCCTTTTGTATCTGTCTCAAAAGCTTGGGATGAACAAGGATCTCCCCATTGTCCCCCATGACTTCAGATTCCTAAAAAATAAAAGACGGGAAGTGCTCGATTCTCATGCAAATGCTTTTGCCAGGGAGTCAAAAATTAATAACAGTATAAACAGAGGCCTGGAGTATTTAACCATCCCGTCCAAACAACCAGAGTGATCAGAATACACCGTTATCCGGGCAAGGTGTGGAGACTGACTGCCAACTACGACATTACTACATTCGGAAAAGTCAGAAGCGTGCGAACACCGGGAGGAGATGAACAGTACGGTTGAAAATGACTTTTGATTCAAAAAAAAAAAATCCCCAGCATTCATCTAAAACAATAATAACAGCCAATAATAACAGTGCATGTAATAATGAACTATTCACAGGCATAAGAGATAATTGTTCAATTAAGATCCAACAGTTTCTGAGACTGTCTTTTCTGATGGGGTCCCATTGTTTTTGACTCTGGTAGCACTAATTATTTCCCAGTAGCGCTTTAAAGTTGGGATGAAAAAAACCCTGCTGTCACACATGACATACAAGTGCTTTAACATTATTAAATACACATACGCGCACATAATAAGAAATCCTTGTTGGAATAAAGTTAGGCGTATGTTCCAACTGACAGTCTCCAGGGTTCA
>NW_006773295.1:1269077-1281319 GCF_000442215.2 Lipotes vexillifer | reverse complement strand
TTCAGCAGAAGTGGCCGGCAACAGCCAGGGTCTTACCCCACTGCAGAAGCGATCTGGCCTCACCACCTCTCACCCCTCAGGGGTCAGAGTGTTTTTCTCTCCAGGATGGGGTCTGAGGGCAGAATGCCTGGGTTCAAATCCCACCTCCACCACTTACCAGCCAGCTGCCCTGGGCAAGTGTCTTCCCCTCTCTGAGCCTCCGTTTCCCCATTTGTAACATGGAGTGCAGTGTGGACATTCAGTTTTTTGGTTTTTGTTTCTTTTTGGCCTCACCAGATTCTAGTTACTCTTTCTTCTATTGTCTGTGTTCTTTAGCTATTGCCACAAAATTGATGCCTGCACTTGAAAAAAATCACAAAACTCAATGACATACAAAAAAAATGTTTTTGGTCCCGCATCTGTGGGGTCCCTCTGATCTCTGTGAGGCTTGACTGGAATGACATAGCTCTAGTCCACGTTCTCTCATCTTCCTCCTGGGTGCTGGCGCCGGCACGTCTGCTAACATCCCACTGGTTAAAACAAGTCACATGGTTAAGCCCAGGGATGCAAACGTATGCTTTGCCCACAGTTGAAAGACACAGTTGTACTGCAAAGGAATGGCTAAAGGGAAGAGTCAGGGCCACTGAAGCAGTCTAGCACAGGTAGCAACACTCCAACTTTCCTCGGGAACTTCCCCTCCCCATGCTCAGTCCCTGTAGTCCAGGAGATGTTAACATCATCCCTGGTTCTAGCTCTACCTTTCAGAGATTCTGAGCCTCAGGTTTTTCTCCATTAAAGAGAGATTAGTGAGTGTTAGGAAGGTATCAAAAGCCCAGAAACATCAAACTGAGACCATGTCCTAATCAGGAGGGACGTTTTCCTCTAAGTGATTCTATGTCTATTGTGGCCCCTGAAAATATTTTGACATACCACCAGTACATGCCCTATATTTTGAAGGACATTGGGAAAGGTCATCTTTCAGATCTTACAGGAACAAACAAAATCTCGATGGCCTGAAAATATTTTAAGTTCCCCCTAAACAGCTTTTGAGTTATAGAATATCAACACCCAAACCATCAAATATTTAGAAAATCACAGTTGAAAAAGTTACTGTGTAATTTAGCTGAAAATGTTCTGAGAGGAAAATTCATAGCCTACAATTATTTCGTTATTTTTAAAAAAATGAATGAATTAAACATTCACCTCAATAATTTGTGGAGTCTCTGAGTTGAGAGGTTGTTTTGATTTTGTGGGCCAGCCCATCACAAAACCCCCTAGAGATAAATGACCTCTTTATAGCCCCAGAATAAGTCATAGCCGTTTTCCATGATAATGTTGCCCAGATGGGGTAGAGGGTGGGCATCTGGGAGAAGGATTGTCGCAGATGTTACTGGCTGCCTAGGCAACATTGGTTTCCCCATCCTCCTTTCCCACAGAACCGAGACCTGGCTGGGGAAACTACCTTTCTCCATATTCCCTTCTGCTGCTTTAGGACAACTGCTGCTTCCAGCCTGCTGATTGGCTGAAGCATGGGACACATGACACAATTCTGGCCAATAATACAAGAGGGGAGGTTGGCTGGGGGACTTCAGGGAAAGGTTTCCTCCCTCATAAAAAGAGACAGAATCTGGATGTGATTTCCTGAAACAGTGGCACCATCTTGTTTCTTTGATGGAGGCCTGTGTGAGGAAAAAGCCAGCACATCTGGTGGGTAGTGCCTAGCACAGTGCCTGATAAATGTTTGAAGGGATAAATGAGCTGGCAGAACCCTTAATGAATCACAGAGACTGAATTAACCAGCCTTACTGCCCTCCCTAACTTGGGACTTCCTGCCGAGACAATAAATATTCTTTTCTTCAAGCCAGTGTAAGTTTTCTGACTTGCTGCCCCAAACACATAACTGTTGGAACACCACAACCACAATCCTCTCTTCTCTGAAAAGCCCGGGGAATCACCTGACCTTCACAAAAGCTGTGCCCCATTTTACAGTTGAGGACACGGAGGATCAGAGTTTAGGCCCTACCCATGGTTACCCAGAAGGCTTGGCTCAGCCAGGGAGGGCATCCCATCCCCCAGCACAGGACTGGCTCAGGCATGACATGTGACCTGAGTCCGTCCAATCAGAATGGCTCTTGGGACCTCCATTGAGAATGGTGGAATGAGGAAGCAAGTAGCCCTGGGAGAAGCTGGGTCATCCCTGGATCACGAGGAGAGCCCATCAGCCCCTGGAAGCCCATCAGCCCCTGCCCATCAGCAACGTAGAGGGAGATGGAAAGAATGCGTCTGTGGGAAGGTTGGCGCCCCTCAGCCACCCTCAGCGGTAATACCATGAGTCTCCCCTTCATTCTCATATAGCTGAACAGACTATATGCCATCCTTCTGACCGACGGGGACATGGAGGCCCAGAGTAAAGGGACCTATTGCCACAGTTTGGGCAGAGGGTCTACTGGGGTCTACAGGCCCCAAGCCCTGCGCGTCTCCCACTGCAGCTGCCCTTGGCCAGGTCCTCAGAGACCCAAGCTCTTCTCAGCTGAAGCTTCAGAGAGGAAGTAAGGCCTAGTCCAAGCCGGGACCAGGAAACTGGGAGGCCAGAGGGAAACTTCAGCTGGCTGCAGATGCCTCCACTTCAGGGTGGAGCAGCAGGATGGAGCAGCCCAGAGGCGTGGAGCTGCCCTGGGGGCTTGATCAGCAGCGCGGTGTGACCCTGGGAAGAATGGCTGCCCTCAGAAGGGAAGCAGGTCGGCCTTCAACTCCAGCTCACATTCACAGCCCCGACGGCACGCGGTCCCATCCACAAGCACCCTCACGGCTCCAGTCACCACCGCTGTCCTTACTAAGGCCGTCATCCTCAACATCACCCCACTGCTGACACTGGATGGCTCACCCATCTCTGTGCCTGTCAACTCCGCCTCTGCTCTGCCCTCTCCCAGCAGCCTTTCTACCCACCAGCACACCACTGTCCCCCCACCAGCATCACTATCCCATGATGAGCTTTACCATCTCCCCACTAGCATTACCCTCCCCCACCAGTGCCATTACGCGCTCCCAGCATTTCGACAGATTTACTATCTCCCCCCAGCATCACTATCCCTCCGCCAGCACCACTCCTCTCCTCACTCCCTTTGTCTCTACCTTCCTATCACACTCCATTCTCACCTCCATCTCTCAGGCCACCACCCCCCATCCAGCCCTCACCAACCATCACCCTAAACGTCACCGTGGTCATTACTACCAACCCTCATTCTGTTCTCATCCCCACCGCCCCATCCCCCCAACACAGGCATCTCTTAGCTCGTCCATCTCTGTGCTGTCATCCCCGTGCCTATTACTGTCTTCCCCACCATCTCCACCATCAGTGAACATTTATTGAGCACCAACGATCCCCTACAGAACACACAGAAGGCGCAGCCCCACCCCGAGGGCCCGGCCCTTCAGCAAAGCCACCCCACTTCAGCCCAGGGTGGCCTGTGCGGCCACGGTGTGGGGCGGGGCCGGGGGCTTAGCCGGCAGCAGTGCACCTGGGACGGGGGCCTGAGGCCTCTGCCAGGCTCCAGTTGGGGGTGGAGGTTGTGCCACTTTCCTGAGAACAGAGCAAATAAATAAATGGAGAGGCCAGGGTCTGAGCCCCGGTGGGTGGAGAGACTGGTGTTGCTTATGTGACTCCATGGGAGTGAGACAGGCGGCCAGGAGGCCCATGCCCGGGTGGGAAGGTGGGGCTGGAGGCAGGAGCCTGGGGACCAGAGGGTCCTGGGGCCCCCCTGGCATCTCCACCTGGCCCTCACCTCTGGGGGTCGAAGGAGGGTGCGGGGAACACCCCAGGAAGCGCCGCTGAAATGTGGGTGGACTAGAAATGGGCGGTGGAGGGGACCCTACTCCTGCCTGCAGCCCCTAGAGGGGAGCGTCGTCAGTCCTCCACCTGGGGGGATAACTCTGCTGGTGGCCGTCACAGCTGGGGTTCCCCACGTTGTCCAGAGGCACCACCACCTCCTCCGGGTTCGAGTTCTTGTTCAGCTCCACCACGCGGGGCACCACCGAGGACCAGCGATCTGTAGTGAGCGCGGCGGAGGGAAGGGTGAGGGTTGGCGGAGAGTGCACATGCATATATTGAGCACCTTCTGTGTACCGGGCACTCCACAGTGCTCTAAAGGGGGAGGTATATTATCCCTGTTTTATAGAGGTGGAAAGTGGGGCTCAGAGAGGTCACAGAGTCCGCCCAGGAACACACAGGAGTAAATGAAAGAATAAGAATTCAAGCCTGGGTCAGGACGCCTGCGTGCCCACGACCTCTCCACTGCATCTCATGCACTCAGGTGAGTGGAACAGAGGGGCCCCAGGCCTTCACAAGCAGCGGAGGAAGCTCAGTGGCCAGCCCATCAGACCCTTCCATTCTACAGATGAGAACACTGAGTCCCAGAAAAGGGACAGGACTGCTCAAAACAAATCAGTGAGGAGCAGGACCAGGGCTCCCCCCTCTGCACCCCTGAATGTCCCCCACCCCTCCACTCCGCCCTCTACTCACCCCTCCGGAGGCGGCCCACGGTGTGCGAGAAGCCGTAATACTGGTAGTTCTCGTTCTTGCCGGGGTCCTCGTTAATGATGCCCAAGTTCTGGTTCCAGTGAGACCAGTTTACCTCGTCCACCCTGGCGGGGCCACAGCAGAGGGAGGGTCAAGGGGAGCCCCCCAGAGATAGCACCCCTTCCCCACCCCCAGGCAGCATCCCTGTTCCAGCCTCCCAGCATACCCTCCTACTTTTTTTTTATTCTGATAAAAAATATATAACATAAAATTTGCCATTTCAACCACTTTTTTTTTTTTTTTTTTTGGCTGCGCCACACAGCTTGCAGAGTTTTAGTTTCCCTGCCAGGTGTCTGTCCTGGCAGTAAAAGCACGGAGTCTTAACCACTGGACGGCCGGGGAACTCCCCCTCAACCACTTTTGAGTGTACAATTCAATGGCATTAAATACACTCCTAAGATTGTGCAACCATCACCCCTATCTATTTCCAAAACATTTTCATCACCCCAAACAGAAATTCTGTACCCATTAAGCAATAACTCCCCGTTCCCCTTCCCACCAGCCCCTGGTAACCTGTGTTCTACTTTCTTTCTCTATGAATCTAACTATTCTGGACATTTCATGTAAGTAGAATCATTCAGCATGTGGCCTTTGTGTCTGGCTGCTTTCACTTAGCATCATGTTTTCAAGTTTTATCTACAATGTAGCCTGGATCAGTACTGCATTCCTTTTTATGGCTGAATAATATTCCATTGTGTGGAAAGACCTTATTTGTACGGCTATATATCCATTCATCTGTAGGTGGACACCCTCCTTCTTGATATTCTCACTCTTATTATTGAGACACCCTCCTAAAGTCAGGTTACACCCTTTTGGGCCCAAATGGGCTCAAGATAATTTTTCCCTTCTAAAATTATTTTTAAGTTATTTTCATTCAGTTTCCATTTTTTGAGCATTTTTTCCTATGGGTCAGGACCCAGCAAGGAAGATACATTCTCTGTTGCCATTTTACAGATGAGGAAACTGAGGCTTGAACTATTCATCCAAGGTTACAAAGCTGATAAATCACAGTCGGGGCTTGAACTTCAAAATCAAGTTGAACAGGATTGACTAGCTGGCCTGTGAGGTAGGGGCTCCCATAGCAGAAACTGACTTTGCCTGACTCCAAACATGATGCTTTCGCTCTGTGCCGGCAACCACATTACAAAGACTGAGTCCCCTTAAAAGAAAAGATTCACCCAGGGGTTCCCCTAAGAAGCTGGCATTCCCTGTGCGTCTGGGTAACGTCCCAAGCCCTGGAAGCTGCTGAGAGCTCAGATTCCCCCTTTCAGCTGGAGACCTGAAACCCACCCCATTGGTTCGCCGACAGAGGGCGGTGCCCTGTGATGAGAACCCGCCTCTGAGTCCGCTTCCTCCACCAAAGGACAGAGCAGTAACACCTGTTGCCATGGGGGGGTGTCTGTCCCAACGTGCGTCAGGTGCTGGCCGTGCACATCTCACGTGCCAACCCGTCTAATCCACACAGATGGCCGAGGGAGTGATGCTATCATTGTCCCCATTTCACAGATGAAGAAACCAAGGCTGAGAACTAAACCAACTGGCCCAAGATCAGCCGGTGGAACTGAGTTCCAGTTGGGCCCATGGGGGCCTCAGTGGCTCGGGAAGTGGCAATGGGTGGAAAATGTAAGGAGGCCCGATGGTCCTGTCCTGCCCACTCACCCGGCCTCACCTGAAGCACCACCTGCGGTCTGGAGTGCCGTCTGAGCTCTTGCCCACGGTCACCATCTCGCCGGAGCGGAAGGCCTTCCTCAGGAACACAGGGAAGGAGCGCTCGATGTCCAGGATGGTGGTGGCCCACTGCGGGGAGGGAGGGAGGGCGGGCAGGTGTGGGCGAGCCGCCCCCAGCCTCGCCTAACTGCTCTCAAGGCAGGAATGATTCAGTGGGCCAGTCTGGGCAAAGAACTAGGCTTCCCAGCTCCCACTGCCTCTGGATTAAGAACTCACACACCCACAGGGGCCTGGCAGAAGAAAACGAAGGAAGAGGGAAGGATCAGCAGCCTGTGCCCCAGGACACCATGTGTCCCCTCGGTGCTGGGCATCCCCAGGGAGGGGTGGGGACTGGGGCAGACCAGGGGGTGCAGGTCCCCCACCCCGTGTAACGGGGGCAGCCACCTCTCATCTATCTGAGCGCTGCCAGGCAGGAATGTGAGCTCACCTTGCCAGCCTTCCAACCTTTCAAGAAAGGCCAGAAATCTGGATTTTTCTATGAAATCTCTTAATTTAAAAGTTTTGCATTCATTTAAAAAAAATATGGTGATGCAGGAAAAAAATAAATCTGGGCTGGTCAAATCCAGTCCATAGGCTGCCAGTGGCATCTTATGAGTTCTACCCAGTGGGGAAACTGAGGCCCAGGGAAGTAAGCGGTATGGATAAGGGTTAAGAGCAGGTCCACATGGTTCCCTGAGACCCAGACCTGGGAGGAGGACCTTGGAGTTTTTTCTCACTGCGCCTTTTCCTGGAAATGTACCAAGTGATGGTAAATGTGGATGCTGCGTTCCCGGGCCTTGCAGCGACAGTGAATTTATTGGGAACCCCAGTTCTTGAACTGCATGCACCCAGGCGGGCTGTGACCACCACCCCCAGGGCCTCTGCTGTCTAGGACTGCACAGCAACCTGTGGGAAGCAAAGGCAGCAGCTCCCCAGCACCCGCGAGGCCCGCATCTACATCCAACCACATCTGCTTGGCGGGGGGCAGGTGGGGAACCTGGAAGCTACCCCTGGGCTGGTAGAAGCCCCTCTGATGAGAATGCTGATGCTTCCCGGCTCTGGGGTGGCCTGCATGCACGCCAGCCTTGTCTCTTGGGCCAGGGTGGGACACGGAAGCTGCCCCCACCCCCGGGCTCACTGCAGAACCCTCACTGAAATGTGCAATGTGATGCTCTTTGAGCATTGCCTGTGCCAACAGAGCTCGCCCAGTGGAGCCGGGTGAAGCTGACTGTATGGACCACAAGGGAATCTGAGCCCACTGCTGGCGGTCAGGCAAGAAGCCGCCTGGAAGTGTGTTAGGCGGCTCTGGGAAACAGACGGCAGTCTTCGGTGACCATTTCACAGACAGGGCAGTGGAGGCAGAATGAGATGGTGCGGCTCGCCCGGAGCACAAGGCCGAGGGGGTGAGGCGGGTCAGGCGGGCCCATCTAAGAAGGGGAAGAGTGGCCGGCAGGGTGGGGGTGGGGGGCCTGGGGCCTCACCTGCAGCTTCCAGATGTGCTTGCTTTCCTTGGACACCTGGCCCACCGTCTCCCCCATGAGGGCGATGAGCATGTTGAGGAGCAGCACGAATGTGAGGATGATGTACGTGACGAGCAGGGCGATGAAGACCGCGGGGTACTTGGTGCTGCTCAGCATCTCCAGGTCGCCCATGCCGATGGTCAGCTTGAAGAGGTCCAGGAGGAAGGTGCTGAACGTGTCGCTGTCACGGCATGAGGGGTACGTGGGCGCTGTGCAGTTGGCGTGGTCCTCGCTGCACACCTTCACGTTGGCACACGGGTTCAGGAGGGAGACCAGGGCTGTGGGAGGGACGGCGGTGATGTTCACCGAGGGTGAGGACGCCGGCTGAGGAGTGGGGAGGACCCTTCCCATTTGATGGAGGGGAACGCTGAGGCCCGGTTAGGGGATAGCGCTGGCCCAAGGTTACTAAGCGAGGAAGCCACACCAGCAGTCACATCTGGGCCCTGCTGCATGCAAAGCCTTTGCTCTGTCCACAAACTCTTGTTAACAAGGAAGAGGTTCCCAGGACCTAGTCCAGTGGTTCTCAACCAGGAGTAATCTTTCCCCCAGGGCACCTCTGGTAGGTCTCAAACAGGAGTAATTTTTCCCCCAGGGCACCTCTGGTAGGTCTCAAACAGGAGTAATTTTTCCCCCAGGGCACCTCTGGTAGGTCTAGAGACATTTTTGGTTGTCACAACTGGAGGGGGGAGCACTACTGGCACCTAGTAGTGGGTAAAGATTAGGGATGCTGGGACTTCCCTGGTGGTCCAGTGGTTAAGACTCCGCACGTCCACTGGTTCGATCCCTGGTCAGGGAACTAAGATCCCGCATGCCGTGCGGCATGGCCCAAAAAATTTCTTTTAAAAAAAGACCAGCAATGCTGCTCAACATCCCACCATGCACTGGACAGTTCCCACCACAGAGAATTATCTGATCCCAAATGTCAGCAGTGCCAAGGCTAAGAAAAACCTCCTCGTGCCTATTGTTCTTAGAGGTCTTGGGAGCCTGGAATGCCAGCATTCTGGGGGCAGACTCTCTCGCGTGCTCCTGTTTCCCAGCTCACAGCAGCCCAGAGAGGAAGGGTGGAAGAAGCTGTTCTCACTAAGACCCTCGCCCCCTCCAGACATCTCAAACTGATCGTGGTGCTCATCCCTTCCCACTAAACCCAGAGGAAGCTTCAGAGTCCTTCTCAACACAGTTTAGCACCAACACGTGCATCTGCTCCTACACCATTCACAGCAGGGAGCGTGAGGGGGCTGAGCCCCTTCAGTCAGTGGGGCATAGACTGTCACCATGCCTTCAACCTGGGATTACAGTAAGCAAGGTTCCAACTCATATACTAATGCTATTCAATTCTGTAGCGACTGCTGAAATATGTGTTGAGAAGGATTCTGTGATCCATTAGCAATGTCTGTCATGGGCACAATAGTGGAAAACAGCAGCACATGTACCATGTTTGGGATATGTCAGCCTCAGAATGCAGATTTAGTGTTCCCTAGCAGGAGAAGCCCTGGGACCAAGCTGACCACTAAGTTGCTACTTTAACCCCTAGGTTTCTGCCTCACTTTCTATATTTAGGACTGTGGTACGGCTGGACTCTTGATATGACTTTCAAACCACCGGAGAATCCTTGACAATCTGTCTAGTTCTTTCCAGTCCTACTCCTGGTAGGGGCAGTTGGACCCTGTCCCTCTCTCCCCAGATAAGCTAAGGCCACAGTTCTCCTTCTCCAAAATAATCCACACAGAGCCTTGGCACCATCTGGGTTAAAATATCACCATCATCAGATTTCCTGCTGCCAGTGCTGGTTCCTAGACCAACCTCCTCAGATGTGAATGTGGCCTGGTGAAGCCTGAGTTGGCCACTCCCTTTTGGATACTGGGCATTGGATGGCAGATCACCCACCCCTTGGGAACCAGCCCAACAGCTTGATTAGTTTCCCCATCCCTGGTCCTTCCCCCATGGTCTATGCCACTGAGGTCCCACAGCATCAGGTCATCAAGGAGAAAGCCTATTAGAGGGAGCCAGTGCTGAGTCTTAAGAAAGACCTGGGCTGGGGCTTTCCTGGTCGCGCAGTGGTTAAGAATCCGCCTGCCAAGGCAGGGGACACAGGTTCGAGCCCTGGTCCGGGAGGATCCCACATGCCACGGAGCAACTAAGCCCACGCGCCACAACTACTGAAGCCTGCACGCCTAGAGCCCATGCTCCGCAACAAGAGAGGCCACCACAATGAGAAGCCCGCGCACCGCAGCGAAGAGCGGCCCCCACTCGCTGCAACTAGAGAAAGCCCGCGCGTAGAAACGAAGACCCAATGCAGCCAAAAATAAAATAAGTAAATTTATAAAAAAAAAAAAAAAAGAAAGACCTGGGCTGGTAGATGAATGATTAAAGTGCACCCTCCCCTGTAACCACATCCCTTCAATGTGGCTTTGTAGCTCCTGCCACCAAGAGAGTAGAGTCTATTTCCCACTCCTTGAATCAAGGCTGGCTTTAAGACTTGCTTTGGTCAATAGGGTGAAGCAGAAGTGATGCTGTGCCAGGCAGTGACCTTGAACACTTCCGCTCACATTCTGGGAACCCTCAGACCACCATGTGACCAAGTCCAAGCTAGCCGGCTGGAGATGAGTGACCCCAGGGAAGACAGCGAAGTCACCCCCAACTGAGGCCACCCCCTAGCTACACCAGTCAGCCGGCAGCCAACCAGCCAGCTGAGCACAGACACAGGAGCCCATCAAGATTAGACAAACCTGGCCCAGGTCGGCACAACCACCCAGCTGGGCCACAGACTTGAATGTAATCGTCAGTGGTGGTTGTTTCAAGCCACTAAGTTTTGGGTGGCTTCTTTTACAACAATAGCTAAGACACCAGTTTTACCATTCCCTAGCTTTTGAACTTGGGCACATTATTTAACCCTTCTAAGCCTCGGTTTTCTTATCTGTAAAAGGTGATAAGAAAGGCACTTCCCTTACAGACTTGTTGGGAGGATTAAATGAGGCAGGAATGGGAAAGGACTTTGCCCAGTGCCAGGCACACAATGAGAACTCTACAAACGCTGGCTATTTTCCTCCACACATTGTGGTGGCCGCTCCAGTCCCAGTACCACCCCCGCCAGGCCCACCTGGGCACCCGGAGCTCACCTGAAGCGTAGCCAATCATGAAGAGCAGGTAGACCAGCAGGAAGCGGAAAAGATCTTTGAAGAGGATCTAAAGGCCCCGGCGGGAATATGGAGGCAAAGATGAGACACGTGGTTCCTCGTGTTCCCAACACCTCATCCCAAATCTTCTCTCCAGCTCCACCCTGTCCCTCTCTGATGTCCAGGCCCTGCCCACTGCCCCCACAGCACCCCACAGCCTCAAGGCCGCCAGTACTGTCTGTACATATGTGGTGTGTGTGGCTTCCTCCAAGGACACACAAGTCCAGAGGGAACCCCCCCACCCCATACCTTCTGGATCATGATGCTATAGGTCCCCGTCAGCTTCAGCCCACGGGTGAAGTAAAGGGCATTCATCCAGCCCAGGACCAAAGCAAAGACCATGACGGCCAGGTAGGCCTCAATCCCCGCCAGGTAGAGGGCCGCCGAGACAATCACCAGCACAGAGTAGATGAAGCTAAAGGGCAGCAGAGATCACAAGAGGGGCCAGGGGCGAGAGGGGAGAATGAGGCCCTGGAGGGGGAGGCATGCCCTCAAGCCCTCTAGGTAATAGGACAGTCCAATGACATCCAGAAGAGAAACCATGTGGATTCACTGGGTTCTCCAGCATCCTGTTAACCAGAATGCTCAATTAATTGGCAACTGATATGTGTGTAATGGCCCTGAGGCCCTACCAGAACCCAAAGTGATGTCCTTTGGAATTGGTAGAGAAAGATTCAGTGGTGTTCACCGGCGATTTTGTGGCTAAGTGAATTTTCATTGCTCTCTAACTCGAAGGAAAAGGGAAAAGAAGTAACACACAGGTAACAACACATCCTGTGCCCTAGGCAGACATCATTAATCAATCCCAGCACTCTTCCCCACTAAACACAGACACAGCCTCAAGATTCTTAACATGGGCACCCCTGGCAGACATTAGCAATTAATCACAAGCGTAAGAGGTTAAATTATTTCTATCCGTGGTGTATATGGTGATAACTCTTTAGCAACCAGAATCTTGCCTTAACCAGAAGACCTTTTTGCTTGACACTGGCCTTGTCCTCATCAGGCTGGGTGAATTCACTCCTAACAGAGTCAGCCCCTATCCCACCACCAAACCTGGATGATGTCCCTCCCAACCCCACCTTCCTCACCCCGAAGCTGCCACCCCAGGGACCTCTACTCACTAGAGTAGTTGGAAGGAGCCATCGATGAAGAGAGAATTCACTCCAGGGCATTTCTTCATGAACAAGTCTTTGATCTGGAGGAAGGGAGGGGACGTGTGAGAGAGGTGGAGCCAAGAGACGTGTGGAGGGGAGGAGAATGGAGCTAAAAGAGGTGGGAGAGGAG
>NW_006773295.1:1252023-1268529 GCF_000442215.2 Lipotes vexillifer | reverse complement strand
GGGGGGGGGGGGGGCTGCACCACACAGGTTGTGGGATCTTAGTTCCCCCAACCAGGGATTTACTGAACCCAGGCCCTCAGCAGTGAGAGCACGGAGTCTTAACCACTGGACCGCCAGGGAATACCCCCTATCCATCCCTAAGCCTTCTCCAGTCCCTCCCACGGGGGACCATGCTGTGCCCCAGCGTCTGCCCGGCTCGCAGTCACTCACAGTGCCCTCCAGCGGCTGGTAGTAGGCGGTGAGGGTAAAGATGACCATGGCGCACAGATAGGAGGCCACGTTGATGTAGAAGGAAACAGCCCCAAACTTTCGCCACTTGTCCCGAAGTAGCTCATTGATGGGTTCCACGGCCAGCATCTCGTGGCGATTCTGCAGAAGGCAGGGTGGCCAGGGGGCTACACGGGCTGACTCCAGTACACCTTCCCCCACCCGCTGCCCTGGGAGCACTTTTTCCTCCTAATTTACTCTTCAACGACACCCAAACTTCTGGGCTCAGCATTCGAGGCTCTGCCCAATTCTGCCCCAACTTACCTTTCTAGACTCATAGAACCCAGAGCTAGAAAGATCCCTAAAGAATATCTATTCTTGTGGTCCCCAAACTCCAATCTGTGGATGATGCCAAGCCACCGGCAGCAAAATCACCTGTGGAGCTTGTTAAAAATATAAATCCCTGGGTTTCAACCTCAGAAATTCTGATTCAGGAAGTGGGACTTGGAAATTTGGCCCAAGGATAATAAATATTTGACTCACCACAATTTTCCAACTCTGAACCCAGGACAGACATCAGTAATTGAGTCCCACACAATAGTTCTCTATACAGTTCCCTGGGCAGACACTACCAATCAATCAGAGTTTGCAGCAGAGATGCTAAACTTCCCACCGCCCCCAATCTAAATCAAGTTGGTCACTAATTTCAAAGATGAGGGAAGTGAGCTCTGGTAGGGGAAACCATCTGTCCAAGCTCACAGAGCCAGGGCTAGAAGGGAGACCTTCTGCACCCAGGACCCAGCACTTTCTGCCCCATTTGTACAGCATCCTGTCCCTTTAACGACTTGAGTTTCTTTATCATCAAGGATTTGTGCAATTATGTAGTCACAAAGATGCCACTGCAGTGTTATTCCTGATAGTTAAGTGCAGAAACAAACCCAAATGACCAAGAATAGAGGAATGGTTCATTAGAATGTGGTACATTTCCACACAGCAATGATATTGCAGAATATTTAATGGTGCAGAACGATGTTCATAAAATACTCCTAAGTTAAAAAAAAAGAGAGCTTTTAAAAACTTCATATAACAAATGCTAATGATAATAGCTGACACATAATGTTTACCCTGCGCCAGGCTGTTCACTTGGTCCTCCCGGCAACCCAATGAGAAATGCTCTATCTTTATCCACATGGTACAAAAGAGGAAGCTGCAACTCAGGTTGGGTAGTTTGTCCTGAGTCATACAGCACGTAAGTTACAGAGCCAGGATTCTGAACCAGTCCTGCTTGCCTCTGAAGGTCGACCCTTACAACCTCTCATTTCCCCCCAGTGCCAGATGCTGTTCTGGGCACTTAGTTGGTCTCTTCTTCTGTATCCAGTTCACAGACCCACCATTTTGGGCCCCTCCTTCACTGGGCCCCATCTCCTGCCCTGATGCCTACCTCAATCTTGCTGTTGTACACCAGGATCTCCAGCACAGAGGCCTCTTCCCCACACGTGTCCAGGGAGGAGAGGTCATAGAGTGAGGAATACACTGGCCCATAGGCCCAGTCCTTGAACTTGCGGGACAGATGCCTGGTGTCCTCGTCTGTCACCTCCCGACGGATGATGTGCTGAAAGATCTGCATGGGAGGAGGGAGGGTCAGGGGGTCCTCTGGGGGGCGGGGAGCACTGCTGCTGGGCCACACACATTGGAGGGACCCTGGGAGCTTGGTCAGCCCATCAGATAGCACCTCCCCAGAGAGCAGGATGGAGGGAAGGGTAAAATATTTACTGAGCACCTGCTGTATGCCGGACCCTTTCCTCACATCATCTTGTTTATTTCCTACCCTTACCATCCTGGTTGACAGATGAGCAAACAGAGGCTCAGAGAAAAGAAGGATGTTCCCTGAGGCCGCACAGCCCACTGAATCCAGACTGAACCCAGGTCAGCCTTAAAAATCTGAGTTGTCATGAGTATCTTCTTTACATAATTAAAACAGCAATTAATCAATCTTACTGATCAGGTAAATCTAGTAATAATTATCCTATTCGGTCTTTCTTATTGCTACTCCCACTATCTCAGGCTTACACACAGGGGAACTGGGCAACAGATCCAGGTGGGAGTCCCCCCAGGCCACAGAGTTCAATAGGCAAAGCCAGATTTTAAACCCAGGCCTTTTCTACTGCCTCAGGACTCTGGCATAATTGTGATTTTAGTAATTTTTTGCTATATTTTTAATAGAGGAATAATAACCCTTACCGATTACTGAGCACTTATTACCCATCCCAGGATCTTTATTAACAGCTTTAAGTGGATCACCTCATTGAGTTGTCAGAACACCATACCACAGGGCACTATTGTTATCCCCATTTTACAGATGAGGAAACTGAGGCACAGAGCGGTGACATGCCTGAGGTGACATGCTGGGAAGTGCCAGAGCCTGGCCTTGGACCCAACAACCCCTGACTCTACAGAACCCCAGATTTGGTTCTCAATCAGGTCGATGGGTGCCCCACCCAGGGGACAATTTGGCAATGTCTGGAGACATTTGAGGTTGTCACAATCGGTGGGGGGTACTACTGGCATCTAGTGGGTCGAGGCCAGGGATGCAGCTAAACATCCCACAGTGACACAGAGCAGCCCCACGTCCCAGAACATCCAGACCCAAATGTCACTAGTGCCCAAGCTGAGAAATCCTGCTCTAGGCCCTGTGCTGTGAGGCCAGAGAGGGAAGCAACTGGCACACAGCCACTCAGCAGGTTAGAGGCTGCCATGGAGTAGAGGGGAGTACAGCAGGGCTGCAGCTTTGGGACTCAGTTCTCTGTCAGTGGCTTGCCCTGGCTGGTGGGAATGGGGCAGTGAGCATCCAATGGGGTGGGATGAGCAGAGAGGCTCTGGGATGAGGTTGAATAGCTTGGCTGGACAACAGGGAGCCACAGCAGATTCTTGAGCTGGGACATCTGCACACTGGGGTTGGCAGGATGGGAGGTGGGTGTGCACATTAATAATAATGCATGCCAGCAGCAGTCCCTCCCCTGTGTGTGTGTGTGTGTGTGTGTGTGTGTGTGTGTGTGTGTGTGTGTGTATGGAGGGGCAAGAATGGGTGTGTGCCCCCGGCCCTGCACTCACCCCAATCTTGCCCGTCTTGGCGGCCATCATGAGGGGCGAGAGGCCGTCGTTGTTGAGCACGGCCTCCAGGTTGCTGTCAGGGAAGAGGCGGGCACACTTGAGCAGCAGCAGGTCGTACATCTTGGTGACGAACTTGGTGTTCTCACGAGTGTTGTCAGCGATGGCCACCAGTGCGTGCAGCACTGTGTTGCCACGAGAGTCCTGGCGCCGCATGTCCGCCTTCTTGTGTGGGTTCTCTGTCAGGTAGTTGACGATGTGGGGCTGGTTGGTGCAGGCCGCCAGCGACAGGGGCAGCTCACCTGTGGGTGAGGGGGTGGTCAGTGACGGGGCCCCGGGGGCGGACACTCGGGGCAGACACCGTGACAATGGATGCTGTGCCCACGGTCAACGTGGACGAGCCCCGGCTGACTGCACGTGTCTGGAGGCGATGCCCCCGGGTAGACAGGGGTGGGGTGGGGGGGGCGTCGTGTGACTTGGAGGCTGTGAGGGATTCTTTAAGGGACTTTGTGCCTGAACCCCAAATAACATGTGCCTTTGAGCAGAGGTGAAATTTAAAATCTTTCATGGGTCCAACTGGGACATGGCGGTGATGGAATTTGGGCCCTGCAATCCGACCATCAGTCCCAGCTTAAGTCAGACTGGAGGATGCGAGTGTTAAGGGGCGGGGACACCCATCACAACCCTCTCATCCCGTCACGATCCCCACTGTAGAGATGGGGAAACTGAGGCTCAGGGCAGTGTGGTGATGCTCTACTCCTCAAAGACAAGACCTCAGTGACCAAGACCAGTAAGGCGGCCTGTGTACCGGGTGCTGTCTGGGCCCGTGGCCAGCGCAGCCCTGGCTGTTTGGGGAGGGGTCAGGGCTGCCAGCACCACCATAGGCCCCCAGCCCCCAGCCTCTCCCCCGTGGGCCCCAGGCCCCACCGGGCCCCTCCTCACCGAAGTAAAAGTAGCCTCCCTCATCCTTGGGCTGGAAGAAGCGTCCCCGGGCCTGGGCGTGAACGTCGGCACCTTGGGCCACCAGGAGCTCTACGTAGTGTTTGCAGCGGCGCTCGATGGCGATGTGCAGGGCGGTCTGGCCTGGGATGGGGTGAGGGACAGTCACTGGGGGCAGAGACCCAACCAGTCGTGGGAGGCGCTGGAGTGCAAAAGGGAGAAATCCACCCAAGGGCAGCAAATAGACCTTCAGACATTCCCGGATGTGGAGTCTCTGATGCCCAAGGTCCCAGATCTGCTGCATCGTGCAAGCAGAATCTTAGGCTCAAGGGATATCCAACTTGGAGGGTCCCAAATGTGGGAACTTTTCAGACTCATAAGAGGTTTTCATCCTAGAGGAAACAACGGCATCATGGTCTCACAGAATTTGGGATATAAAATTCACATCCTTTGAATCTGCATATCCAGGAATCTGGAAGGTCAAGTTGGATTCATAGATCTCAGAATTTAGACCCAGGGAGCTGGCACTGGTGACACCTGTGCCTTTCTGAGCTGTTGGCTCATAGAACTACTGCAACAAAGCCTCAGAGTACCCAGAACCTGAGCATCTTGGGTCCAGATTTCCAGGTTCATGGCTCCTTTGGCTCATTGCATCTGAGAACCTTGGAACCTTTCATTCTGAAATTCAGAATATCCAAGTTGGAAGGGGTAGTTATTGTTCTTTCGTCCGTTCATTCATTCATTCAACAACTGGTTCCTGGGGACGTGCTGGCACTTGGGGCCCAGACTGAAGCTCTCAGTTGGGGGGATGGTTGGACAAGTGAAGACAGTGCCCCCCTCCCGCCCAGCCCAGGGCCTCACCTCGGTAGTAGATGTCCCGGAAGGGCGAGTTGATGAATTCACGCATGTTGCCGGTGCGCTCAGCGATGTCCAGAAGCACAGGGATTGTGTCGTTGCGGCCGTTGCTCAGATTCAGCAGGGCTTTGGGCAGGCAGGTCTTCCCCGTGGATGGCTCTGTGAGGAGAGACGTGCAGGAGAAGGGGCGCTTGGCCCGTGGCCCAAACTGCTGGGCAGCTGTGGACAGGGCACTGGGCAGGGAGCCAGAGGTCCTGGCCGTGTCGGTCCTCCTCTCCAAGCCTGTTCCCTATCTGCTCCCCATGGTACTGAGAAGGTCAAATAAACTCAGAGGAGCAGAAGTTTGTTTGTTTGTTTGTTTGCTTTTTGCGGAACGCGGGCCTCTCACTGTTGTGGCCTCTCCCGTTGCGGAGCACAGGCTCCGGACGCGCAGGCTCAGCGGCCATGGCTCACAGGCCCAGCCGCTCCACGGCATGTGGGATCTTCCTGGACCGGGGCACGAACCCGTGTCCCCTGCATCGGCAGGGGGACTCTCAACCACTGTGCCACCAGGGAAGCCCAGGAGCAGAAGTTTTTTAAAACGTGGGAAGCTGCAGCCTGTAGAGAGGTTGGTGTTTACCAAAGCATATTTGGAGAGAATTTTTAAAAATCAAATAAAAAGGGGGAATACTGGGTTAAACAAAGCCAACCGTATTTCTTCACTACAGAACTTCTCAGAACCTTTAATCTGTTAATGAGGACTGTGAACCTCTAAAAGCAGACCCAGCAGGCAGTCTTTGCCTGCCTATTTGCACATAGATCCTTTTCCCGTGAAGCGATTACACTAGTGCCCCTAGAGGGAGTGCAGCATTCCCCAAAGTGGAGGCTGTGAGCCATAGCGAACGTGAAATTACCTTCGAGGATTTGGGGGCTTCTGCAGATGCAGCAATAATAACAGTAAAAACCCGAGCGTGCAAGGTTTCATCCGCTTGTCAAATCCCTCCTGTGAAGTCAGTCTTCGTTTTGTACTAATGGGTCCTTAACACCTCCCACTAATGTTTACTGTCCCTTTGCAATTTTCTTTCCCTTGTATTAATTTTTATGGTGACAGGAATTGATTTATATATTTCAAAGAGCGAGTCAATGAAAAGAGAACTTACCTGTGAATCAGGCAGGGGGCAAAACGGCCAGATGCAGGAAGGGGATCAGGAAAGGGATGAGGAATGCGAAAGGCAGGTGTGGGCTGAGGGGCCTGCTCTGGAGCCAGGTCTTTGGGGGCTCGAATTAGGCTTTGCTCCTCATTTCTGTGTGACCTTTTCTGCTTCAGTTTCTTGTCTAGCTAAATTGAGGCTACAAAGGGAAATTGTGGGACTTCCCTGGTGGTGCAGAGTTTAAGAATCTGCTTGCCAATGCTGGGGACGTGGGTTCGATCCCTGGTCCAGGAAGATCCCACATGTCACGGAGCAACTAAGCCCATGCGCCACAACTACTGAGTCTGCGCTCTAGAGCAGGCGAGCCACAACTGTTGAGCCCGCAAGCCACAACTACTGAAGTCCACGCGCCTAGAGCCTGTGCTCCTCAACAAGAGAAGCCACGGCAATGAGAAGCCTGCACACCACAACAAAGAATAGCCCCTGCTCGCTGCAACTAGAGAAAGCCCGCGCGCGGCAACAAAGACCCAATGCAGCCATAAATAAATAAACTTATATATATATAAAAGGGAAATCGTGAGCTAATAGGTATTTGTTGATGAGCCCAGAGCCAGGCAGATAGGAGTCTTCAGTAAGTAATACTGCTGCATTTATTACTCCACGAGAAATGCTTTAGAGCCTCTCCTTGGGTGCTGGGAAGTGGGGAAAACCGCTCCTAGGAGTGAGGTTGCTCGGACAAGCCTTGTTCTGGTTACTTTTCGCTACACCCCTGGCACCCAGCCCAGAGTCAGACACCAGGTAACTATGTACCAAATGATAACGGACTCCAGTTCCCCATCTGCATAAGGGGGAGGGGACCCCAAACGCTGGCCGAGGCCCCTGGGGATTCTGTCCAGACACACCGGCACTCAGGGGAACCTCAATCAGTCCGTTTCCAATTGTCAGGCAACTTATGATTCTCCATGCTGACCTCGTCATCTTTCCCTCCCCAAAGCCCAACCTGGTCTGCATGTGTCCCCTCCGTAGATGATGGTGTCCCCAGCCAGCCAAAACTTTTGTGTCACTCTTATCTTTGTCCTCCCTTCTCCCCACATCCAGCAAGTCCCACAAATTTGACCTATTTCTCCAACCCCTCCACCACGCTCCATCTCCACTGCCGCCAACCTGGCCCAGCCACCATTTCTCTCACATGCCTGGTTTCCACCAGCCTCTCTGGACATCCTTTAATCCACTTTCCACATAGCGACTGAGTCCAACTCTGGTCATGGTTAGCCACAGGGCCTTTGCACATGCTGTTCTTTCACCTCCTCTCTAATCCTTCCTCCACCTCTTTTTACCTGGCTAACTGCAATTCATTCAGACTCAGCTCAAGTGTCACCTCCTCCCAGAAGTTCTCCCAGATTTTCCTGATTAAGTCAAATTGTCCAGTACAGCCTCCTGTGGACACACATTAGTTTGTAACTGTGTATTTATTTCTGTGATTGCTTGATCAAGTTGGTCTCACCCTCGAGACTGAGAGCAACTGGAGGACAGGGTCATATCTGCTTCACTCACCACTTTCGCCCCACACCAGCACAGAGCCTGACACTTGGTAGGTGCCCAATAACCACTTGTTGAATTAATACACATTCAGCGAAGGGGCAAGCTGGGCACTGCAGGGAATTCCAAACCACAGGAGCTCAAGTGGTTTGTGTGGGATGTGGAACTAGACCCTGGATCTGGACTTCCACACCCCCAGGCCCAGGCTGTAGCAGGGTCCGGGGCTGCCAGCCTGGGTCCTGGTATAAGACACGAAGAACGGCAGCTACCCAGAAATGGGGAGGGGTTGCAGTTACGGACTCCACCAGCAGGTGGCGAAGTGGCTCTGCCCACGAGGGGATGAGGGGAGGCTGGAGCCAAGGGCCCTAAGTTAACTGCCAAGTTGGAGGTTGTGTGTGGGCGGAGGGGAGGGCCGGTCACTGACTCCCCTAAGAATCAATGAGCTCACGAGCCTCTGGCTAGAAAAACACGCAGGGGCAAATCCAGGTTTGGGGGAGCCTGAGACTTACACAATTTGGGGATCCTGTTAATGAAAGCGAACACACAATTACAAGTTCCAGATTAGGTCCAGGGCTACAAGGGGCCAGAGCAAGCAAGGGGCCTGAAGCCTAATTAATGGGCCTCACGGTAAATCCCCCTCTACAGATGCATTATTCTGTACAATTTCAGGGCCCTCTCCCAGCCTATCTTAGGGTCCCCCGCCCACCCTCATGCAGACACACTGGCCTGGGGGTTCCCAGCCTAGGCTTAGAGGCCCCTTTCAGCTCAGTCCTGAACTCAGAAGCCAGAAGCCTTGGCAAGCCCAGCCTGATGCTGCTCTGTCCGCCAAAGCACAGGCACCATGATCCCCATCTCACAGGGGTTCACTCCACCCCAAAGCTCCCCACTTTTGCCTGGTGAACTTGGGGGGCCAGGCGGGGCCATTTGGTTGGGGCTTAAATGTGGGTTATCGCCAAATGAGATTCACACCATCATGGAGACCCTCTCTGCAACTCTAAGCTCGTGCCCCAAACGAGGCCACAGCACCTGGCTGGGCACCATGAATGAATATTTTTTGTAAGTCCGGTAATTCTCTTCTGATGGACACAATAATACAGCATCGTATCATTTTGGTGTTCAAAGAATCTGGTTGATAAAGGTATACGTGAAAAAGATACCGCAGACCCGGTCAGCCTACTTTCACACTTAATTTACTTGAAGTACCTAAAGTCTCCAAAAATGGCCCCTGATCTCCCTGAAGCTTCGTCAGCCCCGAGGTGCCACAATTCTCGACATTTTATATGCATTTGTGGGGTCACTCGGCCAGTTAATTACAGCTCACCTGGCACCCGGCACTTAGCAGGTGGCTGACTTGGGTGGAGAGGCTCACAGGCCACCTTCCCCGATTTGCAGGGAAGCCCTGGGGTAGCGGAGGGAGCTAGTGCCCGAGGTGGGTGTTCTGAGCCTGGACGAGGCTGGAGAGTGAGCTGTCTGGGCTGAGTAAGTCCCAGGGCAATGGTGACTGGGCTCCAGCCTATAGCGGAGAGCCAGAAAGCTGGGCGGGGAGGGGAGCAGAGCATCAGAAGCAGAAGCAGGAATGCCCTGCTCCCCACTCCAGAGCTCCCCTCAGAGGGGGCAGCAACTCCTGGGACCCCAGCTGCCTTGTGCTTGGCACTATGGAATTCTCTGTCCTCAGAGGCCAGGACTATGCTATTATTATTCCCCAGGGTACAGATGAGGAAACTGAGACCCAGAGAGGCCACACGTCCCTTAAGTGGTAATGGTGGGATTTGAATCCAGGTGGGTAATCTCTGCTCACCTATGACACTAATCTTTTCATAAATGAAGGCTGAATGAATGAACAAAGAAAGGCAGCAAAGGCCCAGAGAGGTTAAGTAATATGGTAAAGGACACACAGGACCAGACTCCCTGTCCAGTGCTCTTCCTGGCTAGTGCAGCCCACTAACCCAAGGGAAAATGCTCAGGGGAAAGGGGGCCCCCAATGCCAGGCCTCCCCCAACCCCCAGCTGGCCCACCTGCTATTCCTGGGTGGCTTACCCCGGAACTCCTCGTCAGTCAGCCGCTTCTTGTGGGTCAGCAAGAAGGGGAGCAGCCCGTCCAGGTCAGCGGTGGAGCCCCGAGACACGATGTCAAAGAGGATAGGCCGGTTGAAGACTTTGAGTATGGGAGGCGGCTGGGGCGTGGGAGCTTTGGGGCTCTGTGGCTGCTTCCTGAAGCGGGGGGAAGCCGGGTGATAGGAGGGCTCATCCTCTGCCCACTCCACAGTCTCTAGCCTTAGGGGCCCAGGGATCAGGTGGTGGGGGCAGCTGGAGCCCTAAGGAGGGACCAGACTGAGAGGAGAAAGACATCTGGAGACACAAAGGAATGTTTTATCCCAATAGACTCTACCTGGTACCTGTGCGTTGGTTGGAGACAAAGAGAAAGAAACACACAGCCCACCCGTCCACCCACCCACCCATCCACCCATCCATCCATCCATCCATCCATCCATCCATCCATCCACCCACCCACCCACCCATCCATTCATCCATCCATCCATCTACCTATCCATCCATCCATCTATCCATCCATCCATCCATCCATCCATCCACCCACCCATCCATTCACCCATCAATCCACTCATCCATCCATCTACCTATCCATCCATCCATCCACCTATCCATCCATCCACGCACACACCCACCCATCCACCCATCCATTCTCCCATCCATCCATCCACCCATCCACACACCCACCCATCCACCCACCCACCATCCAACCATTTGTCATTTACTAAGTACTTAAGAATCCAGAGACTGGAAGAGACAAAGATAGTAAGAAAATAAAGGAGGAACACCAGACTAAAAGATAAAGCAACTCTATCTTTTATTCAATCATTCACTCCTTGATTTATTCATTCAACAAACATTTGAGACAAATGAGGCCACGCACATAGGTGCTTAGTCCAGGCCCCACCAAAGTAAACACCCAATAAATGTTAGCTGATATTCCTGTTATTATTTAGCGCCTACTGTGTGTCCAGAGTCTGTATGTGTGGGAGAAATGCCGAGCTACAGAGGCAGGTGGAGACAGAACAAGATGGAGAGGGCTGGGGGAGAGGAAGCGATGGGGAAAGAAAAAACGGAAAAAACACACATTCATTCAGTCATTCAATAAACACTCATTGGGCACCTACTGTGTGCTAGGTTTTGAGAGCCAAAGAGCTGGAGCAGCAGCAGCCCAGGGGCACCGTGAGGGCAGGGACGCCCTGTGTCATGTCCTCACGCACCCAGTGCCCGGAACATACAAGGACGAAGAACAATCTGTGAAATGAAGACAGGATGGAGAAGAGAAAGAGGTGGAGATGGGGAGGGAGAGGAGGGGGCGTAGGGGAGCAGAGAGTGACCCACGACAGAGGTGGCAGGGCCAGGGGGCGAAGGGACACTGAGGCAGGGGCTTCAGGGCAGAGAAGGCCAGCGGCTCACCAGGGGGAGTGGACAGCCGCTCTCCCTCCTTCCTCTGCCCGGGCCCCAGATTTTACACCCCAGGGCAGGGCCTCCAGTGATGGGGGGCCAGGGAAGGGGGAAGAGGTGATTCCTGACGGCGGGGGCACACAGGCTAGGGCAGCCCCCATTTTATCTGCTCCTGAACTGTGACCTTTGAGCCAAAAAATGAGATGAAGTAACATCCTCGCCCTCAATCCTCACCGAGGCAGCCTTCGGGGTCTCTGAAGACCTCAGCCGCTTAGCCACCTCCCAACTCCTCTGCGGCCCCCCCCCCAAAGCCATTGGCCCTGGCTGTCTGGGGTAATGGTGGGGATGAGGGCTTGAAGCAGGGGATCTGAGGGAGGGGAAAGGGAGACAGGGAGCCCACCAGCTTCCAATGGGACCTTGGAGGGATGGGACACCAGGGCACTTTGCTGCCCTGGGCCTGTTTCCACCTCTGAGTGGAGGTTATGCAATTTGTCCAGTACAGCATGTGGACTGCGAGGCCCCACTTCTTGGATACATTGAGCCCCTCTAGCCTTGGGCCCCTGTGCATGCACTTCCCTCCACCTGGAACACCTTCCTCCCACCACCCCCGCTGTGTGGCTGCCCTTTTTCACCCCTTAGCGTTGGGCTTAAATGTCAGCTGCTCCAGGAAGCCCTCCTGGACTACCTTTTCTGTATCAGCTCCCCTCTCCCACCTCAGCACCTCCCCAAAAGTGAACTGTCTAATCACTTGCTTATTACCTGTCTTGTCCTCCAAACTGAAGGTACCAGTGACAGATACTCAGAGTCTGAGCCGAGTAGGGGTAACATCTGTTCTGACTCACCCCTGGAGCCCCAGGGCCAACCGCCCTACCTGGCATGTGGTGGGTGCTCCAGAAACGGTCACCGAACAAATCGGCGGCTCAGTGAATAAATAAAGGAAACAAAGCAAGGGCTGAGGAGGTGAGTGGGCTTCATCCAAGGGCATAAATGAGTCTGTGATCAGCAAGGGGGAACAGAGGAGGACCAGGTGACAACAGGACATCTGCAGACTTCAAGACTCCCCTCCAGACACACACAGAGGCCTGAGAGAGGTTTTCATGGGCGGATGGCTGGGCAGAGAGATAGCAGATGAGTAGATGAGTCGATAGATATTTGAATGAGTGATGATGGATGGATGGACGGACTGGACAAGTGGATGGGCAGATGGAAAGGTGGGTAGCTGATGACAGAGAAAGAGAGTGAAAGAGAAACAGAGAACAAAAGAAAGACATGGAAATGAAATGAATGAATGAATTATGAATAGTTTGATAGCTGACTGGCTGGATGAACAGAAACAGTGACTAGGTGGGAGAATGGATGGATTTTGGCTAAGTATATGGTGGATAAATGGAAGGTTTGTTGTATGAGTGGATGACTGGCCAGACAGATGACAGATGGATAGATGGGTAGATAGATATTTGAATGAGTAGATGATGGATGGATGGACGGACTGGACAAGTGGATAGCTAGGTGGAAAGATAGGTAGCTGGATGAATGAATGAGTAGATAATGGATGGATACACAGATGGATGGATATACAGATGGATGGATAAGTGGACAGACAGATGAATGGATAGACAAGTATACAGAAAGGTGGACAGATAGGTGGATGGATGGATGAGTGAATAGGTAGACGAATGAATGAATGGATAGAAGGATGGATGGATGGGTGGATGGATGGGTGGATGGGTGAATGGATGGATGGATGGATGGGTGAATGGATGGATGGATGGATGGATGGATGGATGGATGGGTGAATGGATGGATGGATGGATGGATGGATGGATGGATGGATGGATTCAATACAGAGGAGGAGACCCTCGGCCAGGCAGCCAGCGATACTCACTCTATGACCTTCCTCCTCCACCGCTTGTCACTGGGGTGCTGACGATAGGTGCCATAGTCAAAGAGCGAGTCCATGGGCGCCTTCTTGGGCCCAGGCACCACTGAGGACTCATACAAGGTGGACTCCAGCAGGTCGATGGGGTTGGGCACCCCCTTGCGGAAGGCGCCCTGGAACTTCATGCGCAGGTTTGGTCGCCCATCGCCTGGGCCGGCGGGGCGGCCACTATCAGCCGGAGAGGGCGACGGGGAGCCGTCCTCCCCCTCGAACAGGTTGGCCAGCGAAGAGAGGGGGAAGGCCTCCCCGCCGGGGATGCCACTCTCATCCCCGGGGGGCTCGGCTACCTCCGCAGGCCCCGCGCGGGGGCCTTCGCTGGGATCCGCCATGCTGCCCCTGGACCTGTCTGCACTGCTCTGCCTGCAAGGGAACAGGAGGGGAGTCAGGCCGGCTCCAGGAAGCCCCCTCCCACGTGGGCGAACAGCACTGCTGCCAGGTTCTTCAAAGCCACCGTTGTAATGACAGGGGTTCAGGGTGGCCACTCCCAGATGTGGTTGGCCGCCAGGCCCCGGCAGGAGCTGCAACAGAGCCTCTTTCAGGGACCTGGAAACATGAGTCTGCCTCAGGTCCAGCTACCCTGGACGTTAGCTGGAGGAGAAAGGGCATCAGAGTCACACTGGGTCCCCAGATCTGGAGCCTGGGGCTTACTCCTGGCCAACCAAGCCAGCTTCGGGGCCCCCAGAGCAGGGTTCAAGTTCCAAGCTCCACATTTAGCAACCGTGTGATGCGAAAGTGGATGGTTCACAGCCTCGGTTTCCTCACCTGTGAAATGGGGATGCTGAAGCAGAGAGCACATGTTCCAGTGGCCAGTGCCGTGCCTGCCACACCATAAGCACCTACTAAAACATAACCATCAAATCTATGCTTCAGGGACACTAGGTGCTCAGAAATACTCATGAACCCACTGTGGGAGTCAGTAGCCCTCAATTTCCCAGCACCATCATTATGACCCCATTTCACAGAACAGGAAACCAAGGTTCCGAGACTTTAGTTAACTTCCCACAGTGCACAAACTCTGCTCCCCAGTGCCAAGCGCTGACCCCTTCCCTCCCCTCTTTGCCTGGTTAACTCCTGCCCACCTGCGATCCCAGCTCATGTCCATTCCTCTGGGAAGCCCTCCCTGACCATTTGTTCATGAGATTAGTTAATTCCTGAGCTGTGAGCACCAGAAGATAGGGAATGCATCTGTTTAGTTCACTCCTGTGTCCCTGACACCTAGAAGGGTGCCACATGGACACACAACCTGATGACAAAGGTATTATTTGTTCCCATTTGTCAGATGAGGAAAATGGAGCTTTAAGAGGGGAAGTCACATCGCTTATAAGGAGAAGAGTTGGACTTGAACCCAGTTCTCTCTGGCTCCCAGGCCCAACTTTTAGCCAGGAGAAGGGCAAGGGAGGGACAAGGCCCTGCTGGCTGTCAGCCCCCTGCCCTCTGCAGCACGCCACTGGGAGGGCTAGACACCAAGGGCAAGTTTCCTGGAACTCCTACCATCCCACCCGGGCTGCAGGAAAATGTCTGGAAAGCCCTCTTTTCTATATCTCTCCATCCCCACACACTAGCAGAAAAACAAATAAAGATTGGTTCCCACCTTGTTTGTTTTGTGGCTTCCAGGAGGGAAGGCTAGGGCACTGCAAGAGGTCTCTCTTGGCAGGTGCAGCAGGACACACAGAGGATCAGAGCTCCTGCCAGGGACAGACCCCCTTCTAGGTACCAGAGGGTAGGGAGAGCCTAGATTTTAGAGTCTTCCAGTCCTGGGTTCTAACCCCAGCTCTGCTATTTATGTGCAGCATGACCTTGAGAAAGTGACCGTAGCTACCTGAGCCTCAGTTTCCTCGTTTGTAAAATGGGTACAATAGTAGTAGCTTTTTTCATACGTTTGCAGGAAGAAGTAAATGAGATCAGGCATGTCCAGTGTCAACCCTGGGATTAAACTGGGGGCTGTCAATGATTATAATCAAAGGAGTAAGTAAGGGTTAGGAGCACAGTTGCTGAAATCAGATATACCCAGTTCCCATCTTGGCCCTGGTTAATTAGCAGCTTTGTGATCCTGGGCAAATCACTTCCTCTCTCTGGGCCTCAGCTTCCCCACCTGTAAAACCAGGGTAACCACACCTCCTCCTAAAGCTCTTGGAAAATGCCAGTGCCCTCAGGAATTTGAAGCACCCACTTGATGCCAGCACTTAGTAGGACTTCAGGAGACATTAGTTCCTATCCACCTGCCAGGTGGGAAAGGGAGACCCCTAGTGGCTGCCACATGAGTCTGGGCTTAGTGATGCAGGAATGGGGGTATGTGGAGGCAGAGAGGGTGTCCACTGGGGTGCAGGCATTGAGGGGGAAGATTAGACTTCCCCCGGCCCAGTCCTGTTCACCTCAATGGGGACCCAGGGTCAGGGGAAGAGGAGGCATTGGGCACGTGCTTCTGCTGTCAACACCCTCCTCATTACTGCACCCCGTCCCAGGGCCCCACGGGGGCAGGACAGCCCCTGCCTTAGGGGGGGCCAGAAGAGGCAGCCGCTCAAACCCCCGCCATGCCTGCACCCCCTGCCCTAAGAAATCTCAACTCAGATGGCATCCAGGGTTTCTGGGGACTCCGCAACAGGGGGTCTGGAGTCAGCCAGCCCCAGGTTCAAATCCCCCCTCAGTCACTCACACACTGCTCGCAGCCTTGACGAGACACACAGAGGTCAATGCGAACATATTAATTATGGTAAAGTAGTAATTTTGAACTAAACCCCCCTCATCATCGTGATCACGTGGCTCTGATGGGCCCAAGTGCTTCATACACGCACTCTCGTCTGGTCCTCACTGCAAACTTAGACCAGCAGTTCTCAGCGGGGGGCTCTTCTGCTCCCCAGGGACACTCGGCAATGTCTGAAGACATGTTTGGTTGTCACACTGCGCAGAGGAGAGAGGGCTACTGGCATCTGGTGGGTCAAGGCCAGAGATAGTGCCAGACATCCTACAATGTACAGGACAGTCCCCACCACAAGGAACGACCCAGCCCAAAAAGTCAATAGTGCTGAGGTTGAGAAATCCTGCCCTGGAGGTAGGTACTGCTATAATTCCCCTTTCACAGATAAGGAAAGTGAGGCTCAGAGAGGTTAAGTGACTTGCCTGAGGCCACCCAGCAGGTTAGTGACAGAACCAGGATTCAAATCCTGGCAGTTGGCTGTGGAGCCTGGGCTACCCTAACCCCTCAGTTGAAGGCATGGCCTGGGAGCCAGGCGCCACACCAGACCCTTAGAATATCTTGTTCAAGGTGCACAACAGCCCTGGGAGGTAAGGGTTATTACTATCAGCTCATGCTAATCTCTCTGCGCCTTGGTTTCCCTAC
>NW_006773295.1:1242479-1251932 GCF_000442215.2 Lipotes vexillifer | reverse complement strand
TTCCCTACAATAAAATGAGGGTTGCAAAACAGCTTCTATCCCATAGGGCTGCTGTAATGGGCAAGTCAGGTGTCTCTTGGGCACCTAATAAGCACTTGACAAATACTTTAATCCTCATTGCCATTGTGATATGGTCCCAGTTTACCTGTCCTCCTCACCACCCCACCTGCCGGGCACACACATGTGGTGGTACTACAGCCTGGCATTCACGGCCCAGGTCAACATTCACCAAGCCCTCCCAGCCTCTCCCTTGGTTAACCGGCCAGAGCCTGGTGAGCAAAGCTGGGCTACTGCTCCCATTTTACAGCTGAGGAAACTGACTCTCAGATGCCACACAGAGAGTGAATGGCCTTGACGAAGGCCTCTGGACTCCGAACCTTGGACTCCTCCCACACCACATAACCCAAGTGTGTACAGACACCACTATGCACATCCACACACATATACACGTGTACACACATGTGCGTGCGTGCACACACACACACATACACACACAGCCTGCTCTGTGGCCATCCCCTCCCCAAACACTGCCCTGTTCTCTGTGGTTGGGGATAGAGTTCACTCCCTGTTCTAATTTGCCCTGTAGGCTGTTATTACACATTCCAAACCCATGCCAGATTTAGAGGGAAGGAGGGGTACAGGGCAGGAGAGAGGCTGAGAGTCCTCCTTCATCACCTGTGTGTAAATATCGTGTATGTTTCTTCCTGTCTCTCCCCATGTGATCCAGCACATGCCGGCTTGCCTGCTGTGAGCCCTGGGGAATGCCTTTGCAGCAGGTGGCACCCAGATGGCACCAGGAGCGTGTCTGGGGCTCAGCGAAGGACATTTATGCAGAGCGTGGACATCTCCACACACTGTGTGACCGCTGTGTTCATTTAACGCAGCAGATTTCAAATGTTTTTGTTTTAAGCATCAAACAGCAGGACTGGAAACCATTCACCTATGTATTTACTCAACAAATGTTTATTGAGCACCTATTATGTGCCAGGTCTTGGGGACACAGACGCGAGCAAGACAAAGAACTCCTGCCCTGCTGGGCTGACCTGGTGGGAAAACAGAAGAAACCGCTAGACAAAGCAAGAAGCTGAGGCATGTCTGGTGGCAAGAGCTGGTTAGACCAGGAGGGCTCGGGAGTGGCCGAGGTCAGGGGTGCAGGGGTCCCGGGCAGGGTGAGGAGATACAGTGCTGAGCCAGGGTCCCCAAGCCTTCCTCTCTGCCTGGGTCAGACTCCAGGCTCTCCAGAAACATGGCTGAAGGTCATGCATTCTGCTCTGATGGCCCTGCGGACTCAGTCAGAGCAGCCAAACCCACAACCCCTCCCCACTAAGGAGGGGGCACCTGGTAGGAGCTAAGGGGGCATGGAAAGAACTTGCATTTTGATGTCAGACAGATCAGGGGGTTGGCTCCCAGACTCACCGCTCATCAGCTGGATGAGCTTGAGAGAGTTACTTAGCCTCTGCGAGGCTCGCTTGCCTCACCTTTCCTTGAGGAACTTAACTGGGTCATCGTGAGGATTATATGAATTGAGTCAAGCACCTGGCACAGAGTAAGCCCTCAGTAAACAGCAAACCGCAAGACTACGTGACTGGCAGGTGCCTTCTGAGAATCCCGGACTCAGCAGGGGTGGGGTGGGGTGGAAGTCTCCTGTTCCGTCCCCCTGTCCCCACGCAGAGGGTAGAAGGGACCCATCCTCACCGTTACCCCGTGGCTTTGCCTGATCTCATGGAAACCCTGGCACGTAATGTCAAATCCCATCCTCCTGATTACGTGACCAAGGAAAGCTGCTTAAATCTGGGGGCAAGTTTAGGCGTGCAGGGGCTGCTCTACCCCAGGGGGAGGAATTCCAGGGAGCTGGGATCAGTGCACTCCATCTGCTGAGTGCCACCTGCTTGCAGGGCAAACAGGAGTGGAAGCTCAGGGAATTCACAGTCTAGGAGGGAAGGCAGATGGCTTTCCCCCTCCAGGCCTTTGCCTGGGCTGCCGCCTCTGCCTCCACTAACCCTCTCTTTGAGTGTCATCTCAACCAGCACTTCCTCTGAAAAGCCCTCCGGCCCCCACCCCCAGTCTAAACTGGCTCCCTTGTGTTCACTCTTAGAGCAAATTGTGCCTCTCTTTATAGCGCTTCTCATGACTAGACTTTGACCTTTACTTATTTCATTCTTTGATTTATCTTCTCTCTTCTCCTCTAGTTTTGAGTTCCATGAAGGAGGGACTCTTTTGTGTCTGCTGTCTCCCCAGCATTCAGCATCGTGCCGAGGCATCAGTAAATTCTTACACTGCAAGGCAAGGTCCTCTGAAGTTCTGGAAGGAGGAAGGTGGGAGGAGGCAGCACTAAACCTGACTGGGCACAGGGAGTGGCTGCAAGGAGGAGGGCTTGACAAGTGGAATGGGATACAAGAGCAGAGGAGACAGCAAGGTCAAGGGTACGGAGCTGGGAAAGAGCAGGGGGCACTGAGGAACGGTGCAGCCTGAGGCATCAGAGAAGAAAGGCGGGAAGGAAGAAAAGATGGGTGAGTGGGTGGGCGGATGGGGAGGTGGGGAGGAAGATGAGGATGGATCCCAAGGTTTGCTGGTGCCGAGAGAGAAAACACCGGCTCTGTCCAACTCCCCACCCTCCAGGTGAGGAAACTGAGGCTCAGAGAGGTGGAGTCACTCTTACAGGGTTGCCCAGCTCCTTAGAGGCGGAAGCAGGTCTAGGATCCACGCAGCCCCAGGACCTATGCCTTCAGTGGATACTTTACAAGGACCAGGAGACTCGAGAAGAAAAGGGTGGAAGATGGGGGTGGAAGAAGGGTGGCTCAGGGTGAGTGGTGGGAACCAGGGGCCCCAGAGGCAAACTGCCCTCTCACCAGTTGTGTGACCCTGGGCAAGTCACAGGCCTTTCTGTGCCTCTGTTTTCTCACCTGTAAATGGTGATGATCATAGCACCTATCTCCGGATTGTTGAGAGGGTTAAATAAGATAGCACCCAGCAGAGAGCACACACCCAGTAAACGATGGCTGTTGTCAGCATCATCGGTATCATTACATCATCATTATTAGAAGATGAACAGACAGACCGAGGACCAAGGAAGGTATGATAGCCAGGGAGGGCGGAGTGGCTGGGCCCAGAGCCTGGGACTCTGGCAGCCACCTCAGAGCAGCTGCCACTGGGAGCTCAGCCCCTTGGCCAGGCAAAACCCACTGCCTGCCAAGCTGCCCGAGGCTCCCTGGGCCCTGGCGGGCGGCAGCAACAGGGGGCATCACGCCATGCCGGGCACCTTCCCCAGACAGCCCGTATTTACCTAGCAGGTCTCGGCCCAGCCCGCTTCCTGTTTGCTGCACAGTGGCTGCCTGACCAGGGCTGACAGAGCCCCAGTGTCCTGTCGGGTCCCCCCACCCAGGAGGGTGCCCAGGCGGGGCAGGGCTGGGGTGAGTCACTGGGCTCCACAGAGGGCAAGGCCAATGTGACCACAGCAGTTACCTGGTCATTCTGCAAGTCCTTGGCCAGAGGGATTCCAACATTGCACACAAATACCCCTCTGAGCTCTCACGGGCACGCATTTGCTTCCAAGGTCCCCGGCCCCAGGGTGGGAGCCACCAGGAGGCAGTGTGCCTCAATGGTTTAAGAGCACACGCTGAACAACACAGAAGGCCACATGTGATAGGATCCCATTTACGTGAAATGTCCAGAATAGGCACATCCATAGAAACAGGAAGCAGATTAGTGGTTGCCAGGGGCTGGCGGGAGGGGGCGGAGACAGTGACTGCTAGTGGGTTCGGGGTTCATTTTGGGGGTGATGAAAAGGCACGGAAACTAGACAGTGGTGATGTGTGTATAACTCTGAACACTACAAAGCCACTAAATTGTACACACTGAAAGGGTGAGATGCATGTGAATTACATCTCAATAACACTTCCCAGCTTGGTGACCTCAGACAAGTCACTTCCCCTCCCGGAGCTTCAGTTTCCTCGGTGCAACAAGGGAACGTCGTGAGGTTAGACACTCATTGAGGGTCCAGCACAGGGGCTGGCACACAGCAGGGGCTCAAGGACATGAAGTCCCTGTCCCAGGAGGCTCCGGGTCCTTCCTCCCTCGCCTCGGCCCCACCCATCAGAGCACAGCCCTGGATTCCACCCCCTAACTCAGCCCTGCTCAGAGTGCGATGCTACTCATATTCAGCTAGGAAGACGGAGGCCCCTTCTCCCTAGCCCAGCCCCTCTCCTGGAGGACAGTCACAGCCACAGAGAGCCCCCCCAGAGAGGATTCTGTGGCCTCATAAACTACCCAACCTATGTCCTCTTCCCCACCTGCCACTTCCTGGCAGGGCGACTGGGAGCAAGTCGTCTCTCTCTGGGCCTCAGTTTCCTCATCTGTACAATGGAGGAAACAATTACTGCCACGTGGGAGGGGTGAACCCATATTTGCTTTATAGTTATTGGTTGGACTCTACATTCACGCTTTGAATTAAAAAATAAAATGATAGCTCTTACACCAAAAGGCTGTTGTGAGGATTGAATGATAATGGAAGATAACTGATTGAGTTGATAATTCAAGAGTTTAAGACAGCGCCTGGTGCATAGTAAATGTTAACAAAAGGCAGCTGCCTTTTCATTGTTAATATTCCCTCAATTTACAGCTGGGGAGACGTGACCCAGGACTTGTGACTCTACACGAAGACCTGGCCTTCTGAAAGGGTTTTCTCCCCTCCTCGTTTCCATCTCTCTTCCATCACGGCCCCATTTCCTAGCTGGGAGACTGAGGCCCAGAGGAGACAGGATACCCACCCCTCCACCTCATACCCACGTGCAAAAGTCTCGAGGTGACCAAGTCAGAGAAAAGAGCAGACACCCGTGGAATGAATGGGTCGGGCAGGAGCCGGGAAGGGAGCCCCAGGCAGCAGAAATCCAGTTTGAGATCCTCTCTCTACCCCAGCCGGCCTCACCACCAGCCTATGCCAACAGTAGGCTGCGTCTCTGGCTAACTGCTTGGAATTATGGCTGAGAGTAAGGCCTGAAATCCCACATTAGCAGTGCCTATCCTCCCATTGGTACATGTCACACAGCATCTTCTATCTCTTTTAATCCAAAAAATAACTCTAGAAGTTAGATATCACCGTCTCCATTGCCAGATGAATAAACCACGTCTGGGGAGAATGGAGGGGAGGGGCTGACATTTATCCAACACCCATCATGTGTTGAGCACTCTCGCATTTACTTCTCATCCCCATTTCACAGATGAGCAAACTGAGGCTCGGTGAGACCAAGAGACCCAGCCAAGGTCACAACTCAACAGGAAGGGAATGTGGCTAGGATTCCAACCACCTGCTTTTAAGCCCATTTGAGTTCATCCCTTCAGGGTCTAAGAAGCCCTCTCCCTGGGGTCATCCTTCTAAATGCCATGCCCCTTGGAAGTCACGGGGCAAGCCGGCACGGCACAAAAAGACTTGGAGTTTCAAGATTGTGGCTTTGCCACTTAGTAGCTGTGTGACCCCAGGCAGATTATGTCAGCTCTCTGAGCCTCAGTTTCCTCATTTCTAAAAGCGAACTAATCACAGCACCTACTGCTGGGTTGCATGGTCATTGTGGGTGTCAGAGCCTCATAAAGTGCAGCCCCCGATGATGGGAACGCGGACACAAGCTCTAGAAGGGCAGGGACCTCTTCTGTTCCAGTCACCACTGAGTCCCCAGTGCCTAGGACAGGGCCTGGCGCATAGTATCTATCCAAGATATACTTGCTGAATGAATGAACAAACGAATGAATGAACGCATATATATAAGTGAAAGGAATCACAAACAGCTAAGTCATTCTCCACAGGGCAGACAGATCTCCACAGCTGAACCTCTACCCAGCTAGCTAACTTCCTCCCTCCCATCCTTTAACATAATTTATTAAGCACCTACTGCGTGCTGGGCTCTCTGACCTATGAGGTTCAATGTCCCCCCATGAGGGTGGCAGCTATCATGAGTCCATTTTGCAGATGAGGAAACTGAGGCTCAGAGAGGCCAGGACACTTGCCCAAACCCAAGTCTGAATCTGAGCAGGCAGGTTCTCCTGATGCCCCCACTTTGCTGATTCATCTGTTCAATCACTCATTCCTTCCTTCCTTCACCATTCACTCTGTCCACAGATATTCCTCAGGCCCTCCTCTCTGCCAAGGGACACAGGGACAGGAGTGAACTGGGCAAACCGGTCCCTGTCTGAGGTCAGTTGGCCCCTTGCCCACCGGGGTCCCCCTGAGCCTGTGGAGCCCATCGGGGACACACGTTGGAAGTAGCCCCCCCCCCCCATATATACCCTTGACGAGCTGTCCCAGAAGGTGGTCAGCCCTCCAGGTCAGCTGGGTGGAAGCCAGGCCACTCCACCCTCAGGGAAAAACAGGCGTCCAGTGAGACTGAGGACCCTTTGTGCGGCGGCAGGCAAGGGCGGGGGCAGGAGGGGCGGCCGTTACTCACCACCCGAAGAAAAATAAGCATGTTCCTGTTTGGTCAATGGCCCTCCTGTCTGCCCTGCCACACCACCACCTCCTTCCGTAGCCTTTCCCACCCTCTGACCTCACCTGGAGCAGACCTGTGAGGGCCTCCTATGCCCCTGGCGTGCTGCCTGTGACCATCCCTCACAACTGAGGAAACATGCTCAGAGACATGGGGTGACTTGCTTGAGGTCACACAGCCTGCAGTGGGCAGGGCTCGGAGCAGAAAGGGGAAGCCGATGACCAGGAAGGGGCTCAGAGGTGGGAAGGAAGTCAGAGTTACAGTGAAAGTGAGGGCCTGGCCTCCCTTACTCATTCATGCTCGGCCAGGGTGACAGCTCAGGGGGATCCAAGGGCACCCAAGGCAGGGGGAGTCCAGGCCGGGGCAGGAGTGGCAGCCAGAATAACCCAAATCTCCGCAACTGGCAGAGCTCTGACCTTCAGCAAACCCCAGGTGGCAGCCCCAAGAATCACCGCAGCAAGTGGCCAAGCTGGCATGTGAACAGAGGTGGGTCAGACTCCAAGAGGGGTGAGTCCAGTGGCCTTCCAGGAAGGAAGCTGAGCCACCCACTGGGTTTTCAGGGACCCAAGGTGTCCAGAGTCACTGGGATCTGGCCTTCAGGTCCAGCTCTTCCATAAGCCAGCGGGGCATCCCTAGGCAAATTACTTCTCTCTCTGAGCCTCTCTGAGCAAATTACTTCTTTCCTCTGCTGTAAAATGGGACTCAGTATTCCTGCCCTGCCCACCGCCAGTGGGGGTGATGCCGTGACACCATCAAGGTGACTGTCAGGCAATAGACACTGGTTACACATTGAACAGTCCATGTTGCTCTGCAGACTGTCCACAACCACCCCACGAAGCAGGCACTAACATTATCCCATTTTACAGATGAGGAAACTGAGGCCCAAGAACTAAGGGAACTTACTGAGAGCTGGGATCTGAACCAGGTAGCCAGGCTCTGGCCCTGTTTTTAAGCATTACATTAGAAAAGCAGGAAACTCTGACGGTCCTGGCGCTCAGTCAATGCCCGTAAATATTTTGTAGCTGAAAAGGCAGCACCCCTTGCCCAAATGCAAGTCTAGCTCTGCCCCTGCTACCTTCCACCTGCTTTCCTGGCACAGAGGGGTTCTCAGAGAGATGAGCTGGAGGAAAATGCACCCTGGCACAGGCCGGGGGACAGGATGAGGAAGAAGATAATGCTCAGACCCCCATCTGTGTGCCCTGGACTGTCCTCGCAAAGAGGGGGTTGACAGCCTCATTTGACAGATGAGGAAACTGAGGCTCAGAAAGATGAGGTGACTTGCCCGAGCTCCCCTGGTGAGAAGGCAGCAGCCCTCGGATTTAAACCCAGGCCTGTCTGAACAATTCAGGTTCTTATCTCTAAACTGCAGACTATCTTCCCATGACCCCAGATCCAGACAAATGGGGACAGGCCACTTTGGAAGTTAAGGGCATGGGTTTTATTTTTTTATTTTTTTTATTTTTTTTTTTATTTTTTTCTTGCGTTATGCGGGCCTCTCACTGTTGTGGCCTCTCCCATTTGCGGAGCACAGGCTCCGGACGCGCAGGCTCAGCAGCCATGGCTCACGGGCCCAGCCGCTCCGCGGCATGTGGGATCTTCCCGAAACGGGGCACGAACCCGCGTCTCCTGCATCGGCAGGCGGACTCTCAAGCACTGCGCCACCAGGGAAGCCCAGGGCATGGGTTTTAGAATCAGATAAATGGAGTTCAGATCCCAGCTCCGGCCCTTCCCAGCTGGGCAAGCAACTTCACCACCTTGACCTCAGTTGCTCCCTCTCAAAAATGGGCATAATCCCAGCTTTGCATCCAAATGTACTGAGTGCTGGGCTCAGTGCCTGGCACACGGTAAGTGCTCAATAAATGTTCGCAACCATCGTAATGACCACTAATGCGGCCCACGCTTGGCTAAAGCCAGAAAGAACCTTGCACCCAGAGTTCAGAGCGGCAGCTGCGGGGCCCAGGACCACAAGTATCTCAAGAGATCTGAATTAATCTTTAACAGGTGAAATCCGCCCCAACTTGGTGACACAGCATTCCAGAGGGCTTGCTAGCATGAAATGTTCCCTTGGCTCCCCAGATCGTGTGTGTGACAAGAAGAGGAGCTAGTCCCCGGGTCCCTATGAATTGGGGAGGGGCCTGGAGTGTCTTTCCTGGAGTCAAATGGGAGAAACTGAGGCAGACAGCAGGCCGCAGGCCTGGGAGGGGTAGAGCCACCTGCTCCATGTGGCCCCCTCCCTCCTGGGAACACACGAAGGACCTCAAAGGACTCTGGCCCTCTCAAAACGATGTTTTCAGTCACTCAACCGTGCAACAGTGATTTATTGAGCACCGCGTGCCAGGTGCAGTGAGGCCAAGGCTTGCGTGGTTCTCTCCCTCCTACACCTTCCAGCCGCCCCTGCCAGTCCCTACCTGGGGCCTCACACCTCTGGCCTGGATGACTTCCCCTGCCTGGGGACCGGCCTCCCCGCCTGGTCCCCACTCTGCGGACCTTTCAAGACCACACATCCGGCCTGTCCCTCCCAGCCTGGACCCCTGTAGGGTTTCTGGGTCTGACCCAGTCCCTGCCTGTCTGATCCCCTGTCCTTCCTGTTCATGTCACACACTCCAGACAAACAGGATGATGTCTCAGCTCTCCAAACCCTAGTTTTACCACCTGGTGACAGGTAGAAGTCAGGTCTTTACCTAAAAACCCTTTTGCCCAATATCTGCATTTATTCCTCCAGGTGAGGCTCAAGTACCACCTTGATCAAGCCGTCCCGGGTACTGGATCGTCACAGTGCCACCCCCAGAGCGCTCTCCTGGCCCTCATTCACGGGCAGCACACCATTCAGGGCATCCAGCACAGTGCTCCCTTGCTGGGCGCCCTCAGGTCTGGTGTGGGGGCTCCTGCTGGAAGCCACAGCTGGCATGAGGCGCAACCCCAGGTTCAGGGAGGCAGCCGTGGGAGAGGGGCAGCCCTTCCTCCCATCTCACCGGCTCTC
>NW_006773295.1:1240765-1242469 GCF_000442215.2 Lipotes vexillifer | reverse complement strand
CTCTCTTGAACCGCTCAGTTCACGTCCCTCGGGCTGGGGCTAGGCTGGGTCTGAGGTGCCTCAGTGCCCAGCCCAGGGCTGGCACAGGATGGCCTTCCCGGAGGGTTCTATGGACAAAGGAAATGGCTGAGGCCCAGCTCACACCTGAGGAGGTGGGAGGGGTGTCCATAGCTGCTGCCCGGATGTAAGGCATCTGGTCTGGATTTAGCTTGGGGAATCCCAGGCATCTCCACTGGGGCTCTCTTGCACGCTTTTTCCTCAGGTGCCCATTCCCTAAACCTTGGAAAACTCCACTTCAGAATGACCCCACCCTGCTTTCACAAACGTGAGCCTGACTGGCCCATGACCGCCATTTGCCATGTGTCTTGGGAGCCCTTCCCCGCTCCGATTGATCAATGAAGGTGGGAAAAGGGGCCCCCAGCCTTTCTGGTTCCCACTGTTACTCAAACAGAATGATGCAGAGAAATGCGGAAATGGCCAATCACCTTTCTCACCCCCTTCCATTAAGAAAACGTTGGGGCCACAACAGCACGAGCATAGTAACAGCTGGGGCTCCAGGCACAGCATGGGACCCCTCACAGGTCCGCTGTCCTCACCCCAGCCCCGGGGGTCACCTTCAGCCGACCCCCATTTTCCAGATGAGCTCTCTGTCCCTCAGGCAGCTGAGGGAGCAGCCCAGGGTCACACAGTAGTGGGGTGGCAGAGTGAGGGTTCGGGCCCACACAAGCCCCACTTTTAACCTCACAGATGACCTGGGCCGACCCTAGTACCTGACCTCTCAGAAGAGGCCACCTCTTCACCCCGCTGTCCCCGCCCCAGAGATAAAGTGGCAAAGCTTAAACCCTCTGGTGGGTCTTAGCGTCCCAGATCAAAGCTCACACACGACATCAGGCCCCTACCCTGGCTCCCAGCAGAAGCCCTTGTCGCAGACACTCAGCAGCTATAAGCCCACCCCCTCCTGGGTAACTTCCAAGACACCCCCTGGGCACCAGGCAGGGAGGACGCTGGAGCCGGACAGCCCTGGGTTTAAATTCCACTTGGCTACATCCCCGACCTGAGAGCCTCAGTTTCCTCATCTGCAAAATGGGGAAGACAGATGGAGAAACCCGCTGGGGCTGGGCCAGGCAGGGGTGCCTGTGACTGGAACAGGCAGCCATGAGGGGAGGGTGGGAGGTCTTTCCCTGTCTTCAGAGACCTCCCAGGAGTCTCCAGGGCATAGCTGGAGGGGAGGTTAAAGATTTTCCTGCCGCTTGCGGGGAAAGAGCCATCTCTCTGGGACTCAGTAACTAAGAAGTGGCCTTCGGAAGTTCCAGGCTCCCAGTTCCCTCCCAGAGGTGGGGGGCAAACCTCAGGACCCCAACTCCCTCTTCCAAGCCCTCCAAAAAGGAGGTGACTCCGGGGTGGGCTGCAGGGCCTTCTGTGTTTGCTTCCTGGGCTTGGATATTAGGGGACCTGGGCCTGCATCCCCGGGGCCCACGTTGGCGCCCTCTTCGCAGGTAACAAAACCCAAGCCCAGAGAGGAGGTGCCCGGCCCAAGGGCCCCCCGCGGGTCCCGCGCCTCCTGCGCTCCAGGCCACCACTCCGCAGCTTCCAAGACGTGCCCGGGGGAGCGCGAGGTCCTCGGCTGGGCCGTCCCTCCCGGGTCCCCGCCCCGAAGTTCCAGGCCCCACTCACCTCCGTGAGGGCTCGGCGCCGGCGGCCGGG
>NW_006773295.1:1227049-1240753 GCF_000442215.2 Lipotes vexillifer | reverse complement strand
CCGGCAGCCGGCCCCGCTCCCGCCCGCTCGCCCGCTCGCCCGCTCGCCCGCCGCCGCCGCCGCCGCCGCCGCCGCCGCCGCAGCGTCCCTCCTCCCAGGGCTCAGGTTCCACCTCGCGCGCCGCCCGCGGACTGCACCCCGCCCACCCCGCCCGCCCTGCAGCTGTGGCACCGAGCTGGGGGTAGAGGCGGGCCCTCAGTTTTCTCACCTGGAAAGTGGGCGTCATGATCCCCTGATCCCTGAGGGGCAGGCGTTCCGTGGAGGGGGCTCTGGCTGGAATCCTGAGATCATGGACTCCTGACCTCGCCAGCCTGGGACTCCTTCCTTATCTGTTAATGGACATCTCGCTGATTCCTCCCCGCTTTCGCTCGTTCATTCATTCAGCAGACAATTCAGAGACAGGTCTGCGGTAGGTCCCGGGCCTCAGGTAGCTCCACGTCCAGTGGGGGAGACACCTGTGTTACAGACAGAGCAGGTCCAGGACTAAATCAATGTGAGCTCCTCTTAACTTCACCTCTACCCAGCGCCTAGCACGGAGCCTGGCACTGAGTAGGAGATCAACGAGTGCTTTTTTTTTCTTATCAGATGGCGAAGGTAAGCCCCACCACCCAGACACACCTTCTACCCCAGACACTTGAATACCTCCATGGGACGGGCAGCTCACTTCTGCCGGGACTGGTTGGAAGCCTGGAGCCAGATTCCCTGAGCCCAAGCCCTAGCTCTGTGACTCACTAACTGAACAGCTGGTCCCTTCTCTGTGCTCCAGTGTCCCCTCTGTAGAGCGCAGTGTAGATATGTCCCCACCTCACATCACAGTGAAGATGCTGGGAGCACCAGGTCTGTGCAGAGCCCAAGGAGCATTCTTAGCCCTTTTTATCGTTATTGTTTTTACTAAACTGAGCTAACTCTCCCACTGGGAAGACAGTGGGGTGCGTCCTTCCTCCTGAGCTTGCAAGTAGAAATAGGTCCCATGGGCTGTCAGTTCAGAAGCTAGAAAGTGGGATTTGAGAATCGCTGGAGACAGAGAACCTTAATGGAAGTGATGTGTTCAAACCAGTTTGAGGACTCCCCTCGTGGTCCAGCGGTTAAGACCCCGTGCTTCCACTGCAGGGGGCATGGGTTTGGTCCCTGGTCGGGGAACTAAAATCCTGCATGCCTTGCGGCCAAAACGAACAGACAAAAAATTAAAATAAAATTCAAACCGCCAGTGTGAAACATTTACCAAAAAGAAACCTTAATAATGAACTCGCTGAGCAAGGGGTGGGGGGTGGGGTGTCATGTAAACCTTCCTTCCACCAGACTATGAGGTAGGGATTGCTGTGCCCATTTTACAGATGGGAAACTGAGGCTTGGAAGGTAGTGTGGCCTCTCCAAAGCTCCCTCCATGAGGGAATGGGGAAGAGAAACTTTTTACTCTGGGTTCCCAGGATCTTAAACAGAGCAGACAGGCAGCTATCTGGCAGTGAGGAATGTAAACAGGGGGCCCCTCATACTTCCCTGATGGAAAGCCCATCTGTTGGGGGTCTTCTGGGCTGGGGCTGGGGCTGGGCCAGGTTGGGAAGCAGAGGAGTCATGGGCATAACTAGTCTGGAGCCCATTTCTGCAGAAAGACCCTTCTCAAATGAAAAGAAAATGACAGGGATAATTCAGGTTAGTAGGAAGGTGATGGAGGGGACGAGAGAAGATAGGGTCGGTGAGGGTGTCCACTCTTCTCCAAAATTAGGGGGAAGAGGTATGAGCCCTCAGCATCCGTATGGTTAACCCAACTCCCTCCTGAACCCAATTTCATGGACGGGGCAACTGAGGCCCCATGCCAAAAAGTGACTCATCTTGGGCCAAGAAGCTGGATCTTGGCCCCTATGCCAGCCGTGGGTTCAAACTCTGTTTTGCCACTGATGAGGTGGGAGCCATGAGCAAAAGCCTCTCCCTCTCAGTGCCTCAGTCTTCTCATCTGAAAAATGGGTATCAGTTCCTACAAGGCAAGGACCACGTCTGTCTCATTTGCAGCCGCAGGACCAGCCCCTTGGCACTTAGTAGGTGCTTTTAAAATACTGTTTGATTGAGACTTCCCTGGTGGTCCAGTGGTTAAGACACCGTGCTCCCAATGCAGGGGTCCCGGGTTCGATCCCTGGTCAGGGAACTAGATCCCACATGCATGCCGCAGCTAAAGATACCGCATGCTGCAACTAAAAGATCCTGCATGCCGCAACTAAATACCTGTCGCGCCGCAACGAAGATCCTGCATGCCACAACTAAGACCTGGCGCAGCCAAATAAGTTATAAAAAAAATTATTAAAAAAAAATAATGGTTGATTGAGCTGGAGGAAGGGGGGAATAGAGTTACAGTTTAATGGGTACAAACTTTCAGTTTTGCAAAATGACAAGAGTTCTGGAGATGGATGGTGGTGATGGTTGCACAACAATGTGAGTGTTCTTTGAGCCACTCAACTGTACACTTACAAATAGCTTAAGATGGCAAATTTTGTTATGTGTATTTTACCACAATAAAAGAAAAATTAGGGAAAAAATACTGGCTGATTGAAAGCATGCAGGCCTGCCTTGCAGGAAAGGGGGGAGTGGGAAGAGAAAGTGAGGTGCTCGGGGCACCCAGCAAACACTCGGTGGTTTGACTAAATATGAACAAGGGCCACTGCTAGGATGTGACTGCCATTATTTCACTGTTTTTTGTCTCTGGTGAAACTCTCCAGCTCTGCCTTGGAGGAACGAGAGACTCTCAACAGAAGGAACTTTTCATCTTAGGGAAGGAAAAATGTTCAAAGCCCTTAAAACGGGCAGAGAGTCCTGTAGAGGCTATAGGCAGGCCCAGCACCTTGTCCCACATGGGTCCCAGAGTCCCTAGCAGGGGCACGGCCACTTCCACTAAGGGAGGTTCCTGGGCAGCATCAAGGGTCTACACTTACCAAGCGCCTACTGTATGCCAGAATCAGTGCCAGGCACTGGCGAGAGATCGGGAGCCAGATGGGTCCACATCTCAGGGACTTTATACCTGGTACATCTGCCCCAACCCCCGGTTATAAAAACATATATAAAAACATATAAAGACATATGCACCCCACTTTACAGTTAGCATAGCCCTGATGCTGCCAGTTCACCTCCTGACAACGAGGAAGGGAGAGATTCCTATGCCATTTTCTATAAAAGGACACAGAGAGCCCATGTGCCTGAGATCCTACAGCTGGTAGCATTTGAACCCAAGCTGGGCAGACTCTAGTATAGCAAAGTCAATGAGAATATGGTCTCAAAAAGACAGATCATAGGGCTTCCCTGGTGGCGCAGTGCTTGAGAGTCCACCTGCCGATGCAGGGGACACGAGTTCGTGCCCCGGTCCGGGAAGATCCCACATGCCGCGGAGCGGCTGGGCCCGTGAGCCGTGGCCGCTGAGCCTGCGCGTCCGGAGGCTGTGCTCCGCAACAGGGAGAGGCCCGGGGAACCCCAAAAAAAAAAAAAAAAAAAAAGTTGAGTCCTTGGTAGCAACCTCAAGGACTTGATTTAAAAAAAAAAAAGACATGTGTCAGCAAAGATGTGGAGAAGCTGGGACCCTCATACACTGCTGGTAGGAATGTAAAATGGTGCAGCCACTGTGGAAAAGTTTGGCATTCCTCAAAATGTTAAATACAGAGTTACCATATGACCCAGCAATTCCACTCCTAGGGATACAGCCAAGAGAAATGAAAACATATGAATACCAAAAAACTTGTATACAAGTGTTCACAGCAGCACTATTCATACTAGCCAAAATAGAAACGACTCAAATGATGAACGGATAAATGAAATGTGGTATATCTATACTGTGGAATATTATTTGACAATAAAAAGAATGAAGTAATTCCCTGGCGGTGCAGTGGTCAGGACTCTGCACTTCCACTGCCAAGGGCCCAGGTTCGATCCCTGGTCAGGGAACTAAGATCCCACAAGCCACGTGGTGCCGCCAAAAAAGAAAAAAGAATGAAGTGTTCATGCCTGATACAAAGTGGATGGACCTTGAAGACATTATACTGAGTGAAAAAAGCCAGACATCAAAGACCATTTACTGTATGATTCCATTTATATGAAATGTCCAGGAGAGGCAAATCCATAGAGACAGAGAGTAGACTAGGGACTTCCCTGGTGGCACAGGGGCTGAGAACCCGCCTGCCAATGTAGGGGACACGGGTTCGAGCCCTGGTCTGGGAAGATCCCACATACTGCGGAGCAACTAAGCCAACGTGCCGCAACTACTGAGCCTGGCTCTAGAGCCTCAGTACCGCAACTACTGAAGCCCACACACCTAGAGCCTGCACACCTCAACGAAGACCCAACGCATCCCAAAAAAACAGAAAAAAGAAAGAACGTAGACTAGTGTTTGCAAGGGGCTGGAGAGGCTTGGAGCGGTGATGGCTAAAGGTTATGGGGTTTCTTTTTAGGAGGATGAAAATGTTCTAAAATTGACTGTGGTAAGAATTGCATCTATCTGTGAATATACTAAAAACCATTGAATAGTTCAAGTGAGTGCATTGCATGGTATGTGTTTTCTTTTTTTTTTTTTTTTTTTTTTAACATCTTTATTGGGGTATAATTGCTTTACAATGGTGTGTTAGTTTCTGCTTTATAACAGAGTGAGTCAGTTATACATATATATATGTGCCCATATCTCTTCCCTCTTTGTCTCCCTCCCTCCCACCCTCCCTATCCCCCCCCTCCAGACAGCCACAAAGAACCGAGCCGGTTTCCCTGTGCCATGCGGCTGCTTCCCACTGGCTATCTACCTTACGTTTGTTAGTATATATAGATTGCATGGTATGTGTTTTCTTTTTTTTTTTTTTAACATCTTTATTGGGGTATAATTGCTTTACAATGGTGTGTTAGTTTCTGCTTTATAACAGAGTGAGTCAGTTATACATATATATATGTGCCCATATCTCTTCCCTCTTTGTCTCCCTCCCTCCCACCCTCCCTATCCCCCCCCTCCAGACAGCCACAAAGAACCGAGCCGGTTTCCCTGTGCCATGCGGCTGCTTCCCACTGGCTATCTACCTTACGTTTGTTAGTATATATAGATTGCATGGTATGAGAATTGTATTTCAATAGAGCTGTTACAAAAGATTAAAAAAAAAAAAAAGAAGAATGTGGTCTCTGGAGTCCAAAGTATCTGGGAGTGGCTGTACCATATTTCTAAACTGTGTGACCTCAGGCAGGTGACTTTGCTTCTCTGAGCTTTACTTCTTTGTCTATAACATGGGAATAGCAACTGCCCCTACCCCTTCCCCTACCTGGGAAGATTAAACACGATCATGTTCGTGAGGGCCGGCAATGCCGGGACATAGTAACGCTCAGTAACTAGTCTTGTGAGGGCACCGTGCTTCCCCCACCAAGACCAACATCCCCTTCTGAGTGCTCTTATGTTTACCCTACACTCTCCCTTACACATCTTCCTTCCCACATCTTGTGAGGTTGGCATTAGTGTCTCCATTTTACAGATGAGAACTACTGAGTCCAGCAGGCAGCAGGCATCCCTGGCATGGCTCTCCCCTACACTCCCAGGCAGAAACTTCCTTCCTCTCTGTTCCCACACCCCATGCTGTTCTGCCTCTGCCCTCTCCCCTCCTTCTCTCCCCTGGGCACCCCCTTAGTCCTGCTGGTGTCCTCACAGCTCCAGAGCTTGGTTTAGGCCAAGAGTCGGTGTCTAGGTTCCTGGGGGCCTGAAGCTCTACTCAGAGTTAGGGATGCAGCCAAAACTACCACGTGGGGCTGGATTCCTGCAGACCCTGGCCATCTCATCCCCTCCTCCGAATATACCTCAGAGGGGTGGGTTTCTCCAGCCCTTTTCGCAGATGGACAAACTGAGCCTCCATACAGTGAAAGCCCTTTGCCTGAGGTACCTGCTGGTGATGCAGTCAGGATCTGAAACCAGGACCGTCTGAATTCAGACGACACTCTCCAGCCCCTCTAGCAGCCACTTGCCACTGGCCCCTGTGCCTTAGTGCCCTCAACTATGACATGGGAAGCCCTGCTCACATCCACCTGGGTGAGATCGGGGAACATGGGGTTGTAGGCGTGAGAATTCTGGTTGGCCTTTTGGCTTTTTCTCTGAGTGCCAGGGAAGGGCTCAAGTCGTGATGTGGAGAAGAAACAAATTGGGGACGAGGGTGGGGGAGTACCAGGGCTGGCCTATGTGCATTTATGCAGCACCTGCTGTGTGCCAGGCGCTGCATAGGGCTTGATCCTCACCAATCCCTCCCAGCTACAGGAGAGGAACATACTCAGAGAGGTGAAGGAACCTGCCCAAGGTCACAGAGCCAGGAGGGTGTGGGGTCTGATGGTCTTCCTCTGAGGGGGCTGCCCCAATGGACAGCAGGCCCCCCATGAGATCACATCCCCCCGCATTTACCTAGAAGCCGCAGAGACAGGATACCAAGAGGCTGGGGACACTCAGCTGGTTTGTCCACCTCAGTCCTACAAAGAGCGGGCTTTGTCTCAGAGACCGTGAGGCTCTTCTGGAATTCTCCCTGGGGCAGAAACCTGAGGCCAGATCGGGAGGAAGCCCTTCCCCTCAGACATCCGTTGCCATGGGAACAGCCACCCTCAGCCCTCAGCCACTGGCTGTGATTCCAGTCCGCTGCTGGGCAGCAGGCCTGGTGGCCTGTGGGTGTGGCCGAGCCACAGCTGGCCACGGGCATTTTGGAATTAGCCTTCATCTGGAGCTATGGCCTAGAGAGGGCGGGGAGCCTTGGCGCCAGTGGGGTTTGAGTAATTCCAGGCTTCCCAGCTGGGGCCCCTGGGTGGGCTACTGTGGACGCATGGAGGCCCTTGGGATGGTGACCGGAATTGTGAGCGGGGGTGAATGAACACGTTTCTGAGAGGTCCATGACTTTCACAGAGGCCTGGGAGCCCCTCCCCCGCCACCCCTCCACCCCTGCCCCCCCCCCCCCCCCCCCCCCCCCCCCCCCCCCGGCACATAGGTGGTGAAGGCTCAATTCTCCCAGCCAGGAAGGGGCAGGGGTTGGGGCAGGGGACGGAGCAGCCGGGACGGTTAAGATATTAGCTAACAGCTTTTTTTTTGTTTTTTTGTGTGTTTTTTGGCTAACAGCTTTTTAAACCGAGAATTGTCTTTGTCACCCTGTACTCACAGAGGCTTATGACTTCCCTTTGCTCTAAAACAAAAACCAAACTCACACGAGCCTCAGCGCCGCTAGGTTCCCCCCTCGATCTCCTCCCGGCTTGATCACCAGGCTCCAGACACCAACCAGGCTCCAGACACCAACCAGGCTCCAGACACCAACCACGCTCCAGACACCAGGCTCCAGACACCAGCCAGGCTCCAGACACCAACCAGGCGCCAGACACCAGGCTCCAGACACCAACCACGCTCCAGACACCAGGCTCCAGACACCAGCCAGGCTCCAGACACCAACCAGGCGCCAGACACCAGGCTCCAGACACCAACCACGCTCCAGACACCAGGCTCCAGACACCAGCCAGGCTCCAGACACCAACCAGGCGCCAGACACCAGGCTCCAGACACCAACCACGCTCCAGACACCAGGCTCCAGACACCAGCCAGGCTCCAGACACCAACCAGGCGCCAGACACCAGGCTCCAGACACCAACCACGCTCCAGACACCAGGCTCCAGACACCAGCCAGGCTCCAGACACCAACCAGGCGCCAGACACCAGGCTCCAGACACCAACCACGCTCCAGACACCAGGCTCCAGACACCAGCCAGGCTCCAGACACCAACCAGGCGCCAGACACCAGGCTCCAGACACCAACCACGCTCCAGACACCAGGCTCCAGACACCAGCCAGGCTCCAGACACCAACCAGGCGCCAGACACCAGGCTCCAGACACCAACCACGCTCCAGACACCAGGCTCCAGACACCAGCCAGGCTCCAGACACCAACCAGGCGCCAGACACCAGGCTCCAGACACCAACCACGCTCCAGACACCAGGCTCCAGACACCAGCCAGGCTCCAGACACCAACCAGGCGCCAGACACCAGGCTCCAGACACCAACCACGCTCCAGACACCAGGCTCCAGACACCAGCCAGGCTCCAGACACCAACCAGGCGCCAGACACCAGGCTCCAGACACCAACCACGCTCCAGACACCAGGCTCCAGACACCAGCCAGGCTCCAGACACCAACCAGGCGCCAGACACCAGGCTCCAGACACCAACCACGCTCCAGACACCAGGCTCCAGACACCAGCCAGGCTCCAGACACCAACCAGGCGCCAGACACCAGGCTCCAGACACCAACCACGCTCCAGACACCAGGCTCCAGACACCAGCCAGGCTCCAGACACCAACCAGGCGCCAGACACCAGGCTCCAGACACCAACCACGCTCCAGACACCAGGCTCCAGACACCAGCCAGGCTCCAGACACCAACCAGGCGCCAGACACCAGGCTCCAGACACCAACCACGCTCCAGACACCAGGCTCCAGACACCAGCCAGGCTCCAGACACCAACCAGGCGCCAGACACCAGGCTCCAGACACCAACCACGCTCCAGACACCAGGCTCCAGACACCAGCCAGGCTCCAGACACCAACCAGGCGCCAGACACCAGGCTCCAGACACCAACCACGCTCCAGACACCAGGCTCCAGACACCAGCCAGGCTCCAGACACCAACCAGGCGCCAGACACCAGGCTCCAGACACCAACCACGCTCCAGACACCAGGCTCCAGACACCAGCCAGGCTCCAGACACCAACCAGGCGCCAGACACCAGGCTCCAGACACCAACCACGCTCCAGACACCAGGCTCCAGACACCAGCCAGGCTCCAGACACCAACCAGGCGCCAGACACCAGGCTCCAGACACCAACCACGCTCCAGACACCAGGCTCCAGACACCAGCCAGGCTCCAGACACCAACCAGGCGCCAGACACCAGGCTCCAGACACCAACCACGCTCCAGACACCAGGCTCCAGACACCAGCCAGGCTCCAGACACCAACCAGGCGCCAGACACCAGGCTCCAGACACCAACCACGCTCCAGACACCAGGCTCCAGACACCAGCCAGGCTCCAGACACCAACCAGGCGCCAGACACCAGGCTCCAGACACCAACCACGCTCCAGACACCAGGCTCCAGACACCAGCCAGGCTCCAGACACCAACCAGGCGCCAGACACCAGGCTCCAGACACCAACCACGCTCCAGACACCAGGCTCCAGACACCAGCCAGGCTCCAGACACCAACCAGGCGCCAGACACCAGGCTCCAGACACCAACCACGCTCCAGACACCAGGCTCCAGACACCAGCCAGGCTCCAGACACCAACCAGGCGCCAGACACCAGGCTCCAGACACCAACCACGCTCCAGACACCAGGCTCCAGACACCAGCCAGGCTCCAGACACCAACCAGGCGCCAGACACCAGGCTCCAGACACCAACCACGCTCCAGACACCAGGCTCCAGACACCAGCCAGGCTCCAGACACCAACCAGGCGCCAGACACCAGGCTCCAGACACCAACCACGCTCCAGACACCAGGCTCCAGACACCAGCCAGGCTCCAGACACCAACCAGGCGCCAGACACCAGGCTCCAGACACCAACCACGCTCCAGACACCAGGCTCCAGACACCAGCCAGGCTCCAGACACCAACCAGGCGCCAGACACCAGGCTCCAGACACCAACCACGCTCCAGACACCAGGCTCCAGACACCAGCCAGGCTCCAGACACCAACCAGGCGCCAGACACCAGGCTCCAGACACCAACCACGCTCCAGACACCAGGCTCCAGACACCAGCCAGGCTCCAGACACCAACCAGGCGCCAGACACCAGGCTCCAGACACCAACCACGCTCCAGACACCAGGCTCCAGACACCAGCCAGGCTCCAGACACCAACCAGGCGCCAGACACCAGGCTCCAGACACCAACCACGCTCCAGACACCAGGCTCCAGACACCAGCCAGGCTCCAGACACCAACCAGGCGCCAGACACCAGGCTCCAGACACCAACCACGCTCCAGACACCAGGCTCCAGACACCAGCCAGGCTCCAGACACCAACCAGGCGCCAGACACCAGGCTCCAGACACCAACCACGCTCCAGACACCAGGCTCCAGACACCAGCCAGGCTCCAGACACCAACCAGGCGCCAGACACCAGGCTCCAGACACCAACCACGCTCCAGACACCAGGCTCCAGACACCAGCCAGGCTCCAGACACCAACCAGGCGCCAGACACCAGGCTCCAGACACCAACCACGCTCCAGACACCAGGCTCCAGACACCAGCCAGGCTCCAGACACCAACCAGGCGCCAGACACCAGGCTCCAGACACCAACCACGCTCCAGACACCAGGCTCCAGACACCAGCCAGGCTCCAGACACCAACCAGGCGCCAGACACCAGGCTCCAGACACCAACCACGCTCCAGACACCAGGCTCCAGACACCAGCCAGGCTCCAGACACCAGGCTCCAGACACCAGGCTCCAGACACCAACCAGGCTCCAGACACCAGGCTCCAGACACGTTGGCCTCTCTCTGTCCTTAGAACATGGTGCTTGCTCTCCTGCCTCAAGGCCTTTGCATCGGCTGTAGCGGCTTCTTTTCTTTGTCTGCTCTTTCTCCCTCTTCAGATCTCAGCTCAAATGTCACCTCCTCAGAGGGGCTCTCCCTGCCCTCCTCCATCTAAATGTCTTCCCGTGGACCTTAAGCCCCTTGGAGGGTGCAGCCTTATCTGACTTGGGGCTCCCATATAGTAGGTGTTCAGCAAACAGGAGCTGAATGACTTGCCTTCCAGACACTCCTCTCTGGGCTAGGTGGACAGCTGATTGTTATCAGCATCATCATAGCTGCCCTTTATCAAGCACCCTCTAGGTGCCAGGCCCTGTGCTAAGTGCTTTGCACATGTGGTCCCATTAGATGTCACAAGGAGAAACCAAAGTGCCCACTTGTGGATGGAGTGTTGATTTCCCTGGAATTACGAATACAAACCAGGGACTGGATGCAGTGACAGCCCACTGTAGATTGACAGAGCTAGAAAGGAGCTTTGAACTGTCCAATCTCCTGACTTTATAGATGGGGAAACTGAGGCCCAGAGGGGAGAAGGCACTTGCTCAGAGTCACACAGCAGATTAGGGCAGAGCGAGGAATCCCAGCCATATTGCACCATGTTTTCTGGGGTGTTCCTGTGGATGTGTTGCCGTGCACCCTGCTGTATCTTTCAAACCAAGAAGTGAACATGCTACAGTTTAACTGCATTAGGGGTCGGGTTGCCCCTCAGGAGCTCCTGGCAGGCCATAGCATCATAATAAAAATATTAATAAATGCCAATTATTGAACATTTTCTGTGGCAGAAACATTACACACATTATCTTATGTAATTTACACACATTTTCTTATGTAATCCTGCAAGGTAGAGGTGTTCCTGTCCCATTTTAGAGATGCAGAAACTGAGGCCCAGAGGGGTGAATTGACTTCCCTGGATCACATAGCTACAAAGCTATAGAACCTGGACTTGAACCCCAAAATTGTGAGGTGATGATGGTGATGGTGCTAGTGGTAGTAGTAGTGCTAGTAGCAGCAGCAGAAGTAACAGGACATACCTTCGACCCAGCGGCTGACATGAAGTCAGAATCCCAAAGCACCCACTTAAGAGGCTTCAAACTTTTCCAACAGTGTTCAAATAGGGCTCCTCACGTAGCCCTTGGAAACCACCCCGAACACATTAGCGAGGCATGGCACACACCCTGGGCTCGGGCTGCAGTTCCGGGAGGTGCGGGCAGGCGGGGACTCCCAGCTCTGTCGCAGCGCCGCGGTGCTACCAGCGCCACCTACCGGAACCCGTGGGACCTGCAGGAGGTCAGCGCGCAGGCCCAAGGGCGGTGGGGCGCGCAACCCGAAGATGCAACGGCATGAACCAAAGGAACCCATCAACCAGACAACTAAACCCAGGGAATGGAATCCTCCTCCGTTCTCCTATTAAGCTTCCGTAAATGATGATCATTGGGTCAACACTGAACGATTAGCAGCCAAGCACCTGCCTGGGCAGTTTCATTGACTCTCAGTGACCTAGGAACTGTTAGTATCCCCATTGGACGGATGAGGAAACTGAGACTCAGAGAGGTGAAGCGATTTGTCCAAGGTCACTCAGCTGATAAATAACAGAGCCAGGACTCCAACACTCGATACACTGCCATACGCCCTTCATCACACACCAAAAATATCCATGCAGTTTTATTTAACACTTACGAAGACAGCTTGCTACGTTGCAGACACTTCTAATTGCTTTACAAATAGTAACTTTTTTCCTTTTTTTTTTTTTTTTTCCTTTCTTTGATTTTTTGGCCATGCCACACAGCTTGTAGCATCTTAGTTCCTGGACCAGGAAATTCCCTACAAATAGTAACATTTAATATAAGCCTCACAACCTGTGAGATGGGTGTTAGCAAGAACCCCATGGTACAGAAAAGGAAACGGAGGCTTTTTATGGAGAAGTGAGCTTCAGTTCCTTGACTGTAATAGAGATGTATTAAGACGATTTGAACTGTTGCTTATGAGGTTTAACTGAATGCAGCAACAAGTGAGTAAAGAGTCAGCCGTTGTCAAACTTTGGGGCTCGCTCAGGTTTCTGTGCACCATCATGTTAACCTGGGTCACATCCAGGGCTTCCCACAGTGGGAGTGTCCTGGCAGGATGTGTGATGGAAGGCGGGCTCACTCTGTCCGCTGGCACCGGAGTGGGCATGGCTGGGGGGAGATATGGAGTCAGATGTGAACTCCGAGTGCCCCCAGTCCTGGCAGGATCACCCTAGCCGAGTCCTCTTGAACCCCTGGGGGGTTCAGGTTCTTCATCTGATAAATGGTGCTCCTGATGCCCACATGTCAGGGCTCTTGTGAAATGATGCATATGAAGAACTTGTGCAGGGCCTGGTATACAGCTGGTACTCAATGTGTTCCTTCCTCCCTGCCCCGGGCAGAACTCAGTCCCACTTTGACAAGGATGAAATGAGAAGGCATAGATGCACTGCTGGCTTTGTCTCTGGGGTCAAAAACCCAAAGGGCTCCTGGGGCCAGGCAAGTACCAGGACTGAAGGAGGCTCTCCTGGGAATATTCTGACCTTCCACAAAGAAACTGCCTTCCCGGTCTCACTGTATTATGTTGAAAACACAAAGAAAAGCTCTTTTATTTAAAGGAATACACAGAATTTTACAATTTTGTTGGCAGAATTTTATATCCAAAGGGAAAAATCCTAAAAAGCAGTTAGAGTTTAGAAAGATCAGTGGCATTCCTACTATCAGCAACCTTAGAAAATATAATAAAATCAGAGACAGCAAAAAACTTAGTTCAGGCATCCAACCCTCGGCCACATCAGAGGCAGCCCTCCGAACTGGATATCCAACTGACTGCGCACAAGACCCCTGAAGGCGTTCCATAATTTTCAGGGTCAAATTCAAATCCCTCAGTGGCATGATGTCTCATATACACACAGCCTGCTCTGGGTCAAGCCACCAGGACATTGCCGATGACTTGCAGTGTCCCCTCCTTCTGCTCCTCTACCGGGATCTTCCCAACCCCAACCCTTCCATCAAGGTTTAGTGTCATCCCAGGATGTGCCCCCCCACACACCTGTAGCCCCAGGCTCCCTCTGGGCACTGACCACTCTATATCATCACTGGTGATTTACTGGTCCATCTTGCCCACTAGACTATCAGTTCTGTAGGAGCAGGAA
>NW_006773295.1:1216496-1226929 GCF_000442215.2 Lipotes vexillifer | reverse complement strand
GGAATGAAGTAAAACATTTCCTTCTACATTTAACCCTAGTAACAGAAAAAGCATCAGCCCACGATAAAGCTCAAATAACCAACGGTCACAGGGTTGGGGAGGCAACAGGGATTGGTGGGGACTGAGGCAAAGTGGAAAATATATCCACCCACTCCCCCCATCCAGCCAAGGGGGCAGTCATCTCTCAGCTCCTGACAGGCAGTCTGAATTTTCAAAAGAAGCTAGAAATCAAGATTTTTCTGTGACATGTCCCCAGTTTCTCAATGTGGCAACCAGTTCTATGTTTTTAAACCAGGAATAGGACCTGGAGGCCAGAAAACAGGTCCTTGGCTTATCCCCAGTTGTAACCTCTGATCCAGAAAGAACGGAAAAAAAAAAAAAAAAAAAAAGAATCAAGAACCAAAACAGCACACCAATGTGATTCCAAAATAGAGATTTATTTATTAAGGATTATTTAGTTTCCACATAAAAATCACCAGTTGTTCCTCACTGGGTTTTTAACACATAACAGTTCTTTGGGGATTGCTCTGTTCGCGCCAACACTTTCAAAAATACAGCTCTTTTTAGCGCCAGGAAGGACAGTTAAGGCAGCAAGGCGTGTTCTTGGGTTCATCCTCTCCCCCTTGAAAGAATACACGTGGTAGGTAGTTTCTTAGGTTGGAAAAGCTGTCCCTGGATAAGATGATTATGGAGAAGAATGCAAATACAGTCATCTGTGGTCAATTATTTGTGCCTGATAGCTTTAAAATAACCCTCCCCTTGGTCATCAAAGGCTTGCTGGTTGGTTTCAGCTATAAAAACACTGTCTAGCAAAAGACAGTAAGAAAGAGCAGGCTCTAATGACAGTGCTGTGAGGTTGGGCTGTGCAAACCACTGAGAACACACACCAGTCTGCTTTAAAAAAAATCCCACAACAGGGGCCCTGTATAATTTCAGATCAAACCCCCTCATGGTCCTTAAAATACCCCAAACATCATTCAGCCAGATCCTCAGAAGGACACATGCCTATTTTTAAAGTGAGGAGTCTGACACCAGTTCCCCCAGACTCACGCTCCGCATGGGGTGGTGGTGGGAAACCAAAAAAACCCTAGGACTTGATTTATTAGAAACATTAATCAATTTTTATCACACTGAAATGAAGGCATAAAGTCAGTCTGTGCTGTCATGAAATTCAGAAGTGAGATCGTTATTTATTGCTCCAGGAGGATAGACGCCAAAAGTGACTTTTAAAAGAGCAGGGCCGGTCCCCTGCAGACCCTGATCCGTCTCTGGGCTGCTCTGGGGGGAGCCTCAGGCTGGGGGTGGCCGGCCGGCTGGATTCACAGTGATTCGGGTTTGCCTGTTCCTGCGGGGGGCTGTGGTCAGGGGCATGTGGCCCGGGGTGCCCGCTGAGTCTGGCCTACACCTTGTAGTTGAGCTCGGCGTTCATCTTGGTGTACATCTCGTAGATGACGTCGATGGTGGCTGTGTAGTTGACCAGGAAGAGGCGGACCTTCTCCAGGCATTCCTCTTCCGTCACGTTCTGGCCCTTGGAGAGTGCTTTGAGGAGGTCGGACTTATAGGGGGCCGCGTACAGTGCTGCCTTGAGACGGGTGAGAGGGGGGTGCGCTGTGTTAGCGGAGGGGGAGACCCTGAGCCACCGGGCCAGGCCCGTCGGGGTTCTGCGAGGGGACTCCCCAGAGGTCCATGCTGGGCAGGAGTCTGTGCTATTCGTGGTGCTGGACGGGAAAGGCCAAGGGGGATGTGTGTCCCCTTCTACCCCAGTAAGAGACAGCAGGAAGCTTTGGGGACAGACAGACCTGGGTTCAAATTCCAGCTTGTGCCGCTGACTAGCAGTGAGCCTTGAGCAAGTTACTTAGCCTCTCTGAGCCTCAGTTTCCTTATCTGTAAAATGGGGATAATAATGACACCCACCCAATCGGGCTGCCTTTGTGAGGATTAAGGAGGTCATGCAAAGTGCTCAGCACAGCACCAGGCACACAGCAGTTGCTCGGCGTGGATGAGCCTCTTCCCCCGGGGCTCCCTGCCCTGGAGAAAGTGAACAGCTTCCTCCTGAGACCCCACCTTTCTGAGCTGGGGAGAGGACGGCTGATCTGTGCTGTTCCTCTTTTGTCCTTCAGAGGGTGATACTTCCCTAAATTTCAGGGCTTCCCTGACAACTTGAAAAGTCCAGAGAACCGGACATACACAGAATTTCAGAGCCAGAAGGAAAAGGATGCAACCGGATAAAAAGCTTAGGCTACAAGCCTTTTGAGAAGGTGAGGAAATTACAAATAATAACTTTATCATTAGGAATCAAAATAGAAATAGCTTCAATTTGCTGAGTGTAAACCACATGCCAAGAACTTTATACAGAGTAACACGCTGACTCTTCATAATGAGACTGTGAGGCAGGGCCTATTTTATACCCATCTGCAAGATGAGGATACTGGGGCTCAGGAGGTAGAATCCCAGCTGCCCATTTTTCTTACTGTGTGACCTCTAGCAAGATCCTAAACACCTCTGGGCGTCAGTTTCCTCATCTGTGAAATGGAGGCAAGAACAGTACCTCTCGGTGCATTTGTGAGGATCACCCTCCACCGGCAGCCCGCCAGGCCAGGCATCCAGGACACATGGTTATTACTGAGGTGGTGGTTGTGAGGCCTTCACGGGGGAGGGGGAGGGGGGCAACGGTCTGCCGGGGATGGTGGAGGACAGGGCTCTTGCGGCACCCACCCAGGATGAGCACTGTCCCCAGCCCTGCCAGGGCAGATGGCTCAGATGTGGCCCTATTTCCTGCCTGGATCCAGCAGGTTCCCGACCCATCCTACCCTCGACCTGTGCCCTCAGATGCCGGTTCTCACGGGAGTGAGGAAGAGCGGGTGGTGGGAGCTTCAGGAGCAAGGGCAGCCATGACAGTGTACAGGGCACCCCGAGGGCTCTCCACATGTCCCCAGTGGACCTCTCCCAAAGCCGGGCTGGTGCTGAAGGCCAGTGGTCATCATCACCCCAACACAAGTCACTGAGAGCCTCGTGGGCCAATGTTCTTTCAGCAGACACCCCTGTGGGCACAGGGGCCCTTCCTCCCCTCCCCACCCCAGTGCGAGGGTCCCAGCTGAATCCAAGGGGCCAGTGAGGCCAGCCCACCATCAACCTGACGGCCTCAGTCTCTGCCCTGCTTCCTGCTTCCTTCCATGGCCTCCCAATCAGGCCCCTCATCAGAACCACCACGGATCATCTAGGAAAATGCCCGCCACGCGGCAGGGGTCCCTCGGAGCACCAGCCTCACCCCAGATGGACAGGGGAGCCCTTCCTGAGCCGGGGTGGGAGGGGGGCAGGGCCCGCAGCCACAGGGCACGGGGCAGAGGGCGGGGCCCGCGAGCCGGTGGTCCTTCCGGGCCTGCGGGGCGGCTCACCTGGAAGACCTTCTGCACGATCCAGCCGTGGTACTTCTTGAGGGCCATCTCGTAGGCCTTGGTGGCGTTGACGCGGACGAGACTGGGGTGGTTCTCATCGCACTCGCCGTCGCAGATGCTCTGGAGGAACACCTGGATGAAGCGCAGGCCTCTGCAGCCGGAAGGGACACTGCGCTTCAGGGCCCTGCGCGCCCCCATCGGCACCACCCACCAGCGCCGCACGCGGAGACCCGGATGCGCTCTGTATTAACCTCCTACAGTGAGCCGGGGGCACGGACAGCCCAAAGCAGGTGACGATTCCTCTGCTGTCATGTGTCTACAACAGCTTCCGTGTAACGTGACTCCCCAGCTCATGTCACATGTCCCAAGTACCTCGTCTATACCAGGCCTGGGGCCAGTCCCTGTTGGGCTGTAAGGTCTATGAGGGCAGGGTCTGGGCCTGTCTTGCCTATTTCCATGGCCACATGGCCATCAGTGTTTGAGGAATGAAGCCAGTCAGTGCAGGGTTGAAGCTACAGCTCTGGTCCTCAAAGGGCTCAGGGACATGCTGAGAACACAGGCGAGTGACCCTGTGGGTTCCCTGCCTCCATCACTGCCTGAGCCACGGTCTGCATCCTCCAATGGCCACTTGAGCCCTTCCTCTGGGGTAGGATGATGCTCCAAGAGCCAGAAGAAGGGTGTGGGTCACAGCAGGGTGACCAAGTTGAAAATCAGATCAATACTAGCCCTTTAATCCACATCATTTCATCTGCTCCCCTCAGCCCTGTGAGACTAAGTTCAGCATGATCTGCCCACTTCACAGAAGGGAACACAGAGGTACCCCAAAAGCTCAATCAAAGGCCGGAATGTGAACCCAGCCTATCTCACTCCCCAGCTTGGGTCCTCTGCTCCCTCCCTGCAGGGCGGTAGGATTCAGGTTGGGGGGTTCTTAGGAGAAAGTGTTCTGGGCCCGAGGACTAAAGGAATAAAAGTTAAACTTTATCACCTATGAGGTGAAGGGAAATCCTCCATGCTTGGATCACCACCCTCAATCATTGGGGATCAGCCTGGGGTGTGGAAGCGAGCTCGGGGTCCAGTCCCAGCCCTGCCCTGGCTGGCCACCTCTCCTGAGCCCCTGCCTCTCCCAGCCCAAATGATCCCCCTCTAACCAGCAGCTGGGACGATTCCTTCTCAAGCCCCATCTTACCCTGTTGCCAATGGGCTTCATGCCCCTCAGTGGCTCCCTAGTACCCCTGAAGAGGCTGGAACTCATCCTTGTCCAATCCCATCTCATCTTTCCCTGCTCCTGCCTTGCATCCCAGGCCCTGGCTAGACCAGATCTTCCTGGAGGGGCAGATATGCTGTGCCTCTCCTGCCCTCCCAAGGCCTCTGCAAGGCCTCTTCCTCTTGGAACCCTCCTGTTCAGTCTTGAAGACCCTGCTTGGCAATCCTCCTCTGGGAAGCCCTCCCTGATTTCTCTCTGCTCCAGGGTCTGATATCCAGCTGTCAGGATCTGCCCACCAGCCTGACCCCTTGCCCAGGCTGTGATACCCTAAGAGGGACCACGCCTCTCCAAGCATCATCCCATGCACCCGGCACCATGCAGAGCACACAGCAGATGCTTATTATGTGCTCGATTTGTTGACATCCACCGGCATGTGCTCTCCCAGTCACCTGGCTCTGCCCACCTCTGATCTGGACACAAACCATCTAACTGATCTGAACGTCACTCTCTGGCTTGCTCTTCCTGAGAAACCTATGGAACCTGCCAATGGATAGACCCAGGGGCGTTCCTTATTCCAGGTCTGTGAGTCTCTTGTCGACAGATAAGAGTAGGTAGCTCAGTGGGGGCGAGTCATAAAATAGGCCATAAGGTTGTTAATTATAGCCCACTTACCCCCTGATGCCCACACAGGCCACACCCTCCAGGGAGCAGATTCTTCCTGTTCTGTTTCACCAAAGAAGTGCATGGGGGTGGGGGTGGGGTAGCTTCAGGGAATGGAGAGAGAGACAGGGGAAGAGCGCCCTTCCTGGCTCCTGACTCCAGGCCTAAGAGAAAGGGCAACATTGGGAACATCCGTGGGCGCAGAGAATGGGTCCCTGGCTTCACAGCTGTTGCCAGGGACTGTGGAGTTTGCACAGCTAAAGGAGAATTCTGGAGTTGGTAGAGAGCAGGGTGATCTCAGCAAGCAAGCTGCCTGGCCTCTCTGAGCCTCAATGGCTTCATCTGTAAGATGGAACAATTGTATGCGGCTCCAAATATGTGCTATGAGGACAATATGTATCACGGTTACAAGCACTGTCAACTCTGGGGTAAGACTGAGTTCATATCCCATATTGGGGTACCCTGCCCCCAGGCCACAGGATGAATTTGTGCAAATTAGAGTTCTTTGTCCTCAAGATGCTGTATTTCTGTCAAGAAGCTGTCATAATATACAAATCTACCATGTGTGTGATGTGACCGGCCCAAGACGGAACATCTTTGTGCAGTGTACAACCTGCACAGCTGTGCTCAGCCACTCAGTCCCAGCACTGCCCCTGTGCCCTGGGCATGTGATTTGGCCTCCAGAAGCCCCAGCGGCCTCCTCTGGGAGATGGGGATAACCACACCTAACTCACAGCACATGAAATGCGATTGGGTGTCTAAACAGCTTAGCACAACGGCCAGAGTACCCGCCGGCTTGCTATGCCTCTGGTGGGGCTGGAACAAGCAAGGAAGCGTCACCATCAGGCTGGCCTTGGCCCCCAGGGTGCTTTTTCTCTGTCACTAACTAGCTTTGCACAAGAAGAGCGCCTATGTGAAAGACAGGAAGTGCCCATCCTGCCCCATCAGAGCAGACACCGTGGGGCAGTGGCGGGGTTGGCCGTCCGTCCTCTGCAGAGCAGCACTCTGGGCCCACCAGCCACACACACCCAGCCACCTGAGCCCATCACCTCTTCAGCCACATCAGCGCCAGCGTGGCCCCCACTTTGGGCCACTCTGCTCCATACATTTCCTTCTCCACCTCCAGGATGTTCTGCAGGGTCCGGAACTTGGCCGGGTCGGTGTCATACACAGCTTTGATTTTCTGAAACAGAGCACACAGGGTTTCCCCCTTAGGAAGGCTGCCCCCATAGACGGCTGCCCGCGTGCTGGGTGGAGGGGCACACCGCCAGAGCCTCGCTCTCCTGCCCCCCAGTGCCAGGACCTGCAGTGGGGCTTGTCAGAGGGACTTGTCATAACAATAACCATGACTGTTCGCATTTGCAGGACTTGCAAAGTACTTTATGGGCACAGCCTCATTTGATCCTCACGGCAACCCTGATGCTGCTGTCATAATTCGAATTTGCAGATGAGGAAACCGAGGCTCAGAGAGGGGAAATTACGTGCTCGAGGTCCCATAGCTGGTGCAGGTGCAAGCGGGTTCCAGCACTGGCCAGGCCCCAGAGTCCACATTCTCTAACCACTACTGACAGTGCCTCAAACCCCAAGCATCTGAAGTTTCGCTTTTGTGGACAAATGGAAATAGGTTCTCAGGATTCTGAGATGTCCAGGAAGAAGGCTCCTGAGTTGGAGCCAGGCAGTTTGGATGTGAATTCCACCTCTGCCACTTCCGTGCTATGAGCCCCTCAACAGCTCTGAGCCTCAGCTTCCTCGTCTATGAAATGGGGATAATGACATAGAACCAGCCTCAGAGTGGATCCTCATGGGTGGAGGGTCAGTGGCTAGGGGATGCCATCTGGAACTCTCAGGACTGGGGAAGGGAAGGGCAGGGTGAGTGCACCTGTAGACCTTGGAGTTTATTTTTTGTTTGGTAGAGTGAATACAAGAACCAGTAGGTTCCTCCTCAGGTCAACCCTCCAGACTGTGGTCCTAGTTTGGCTATGACTGGATGGCATGACCGCAAAGAGGACTAAGAACCTGGAGCTCCAAATCAGAGAAGCTGGGGCCCAGGCCCATTTCCACATCTCCTTCCTGTTCCTCAGCCTGGGGAACTTGCGGCAGGGAGCAGGGCACTGGTGACCGGACGGGATTATAGAATCCTGATCTGGGTACCGGGGCTGCAGGGCCAAGTACGTACTGTGATGTTGCCACTTATGTCCACCTTGATGGGAGTAAACACTGGGGAGCCGAGGCAATCTGGGAACAAAACAAGAAGAGAGATTTAGATTCCCAACGAGGGTGATATTCAGGACCTCCATGGGCCATGGGGACAGGAGGGGAGGTCACTTGGTGTGTTTAAGGAAAGGCAGAGCTGTTTGTTAAGTATTAAAATGGTTCATGGGCAATTTGGAGTGCTGGGCTCTGAGTGAGACCAGTTTCTTACTGCAGGACTTGTCAGAGCCTTTAAAATACACCTGGACTAGGACTTCCCTGGTGGTCCGGTGGTTAAGACTCCACACTCCCAATGCAGGGGGCCCAGGTTTGATCCCTGGTCAGGGAACTAGATCCCGCATGCTGCAACTAAGAACCCACATGCCACAACTAAAAGAGGCCGCATGCCGCAACTAAGACCTGGCGCAGCCAAATAAATAAATAAATACTAAAAAAAAATACAACTGGACTATCTAGGGGGCAAACCGTTTTGTCCACAGCACCCTCTCTTCCTAAGACAAAATGTTCTATATTTGCACCGTCTAACATGGGCCACATGTGGCTATTGAGCACTTGAAATGTGGTGTGATCGAGGAACTGAATTTGTAATTTGATTTAACTTTCATTCATTTAAATTTAAATAGCCACATGTGGCCAGTGGCTACCAAATTGGACAGCACAGTGTGGAGTATCTTGCAAAACTAATACTCTAAGAAACCATCTTGGCTGACAAGGCGGAGGCCACTAATGAACCAGCTGGCCAGGAGGCAGCTCGAGGAAACTTACAAGCTGGAAGAAGAGCTCGTTCACCAGCTTTTTTTTCTTTTTAATTTTTATTGGAGTGTAGCTGCTTTACAATGTTGTGTTAGTTTCTACTGTACAGCAAAGTGAATCCGCTATATGTATACACATATCCCCTCTTTTTCGGATTTCCTTCCCATTTAGGTCACCACAGAGCACTGAGTAGAGTTCCCTGTGCTATACAGTAGGTTCTCGTTAGTTATCTTTTTTATACATAGTATCCATAGTGTATATATGTCAATTCCAATCTCCCAATTCATCCTACGCGACTCATTCACCAGCTTCTAAGGAGGAAGTGAGCTGGCGACCCAGAGGCCCCACCGTTCTGAGACTCTGCATAAGAGCCCAGGAGAACCCACCAGGAGTGGGACTCTGGTCACTTAGCAGAGCTCAATGAACTGGGGCTTCATACCCGCTCTGCACACACTGGCAGTGTGGGTTTGGTCACGTCCCTTCTGCTCTCTGAGCCTCAGCTTTCCCATCTAGCAAATGGGCCAACAGAACCGATCAGAGCTGCTGTGAGGATGATGTGAAACAACCCACTTCCGAGACACATATTTTGTTCACCTCTGGAATCAGAATGTTCTTAATTGGAAGCGTTTTTCCTGTCTTGGTGGTTCATAAAACAACAGAGCATTTTAAAATAGGTGGCACCTTTGAGTTGATGAAATGTGGACCTAGAAACTGGCAGTGCCTGGATCTCAGGACTCCATGGGAAATGTGAGCTGACTGTGGACTGTCTCTCCTCCTTTCCCTCCTCTGTGATCCCCCAGCAGATTGTCACAGGGACCAGAGACAGCCCACGGGTCAGAGCTCCCTGCTAAGGGCTGGGCACGGAGGAAACACGTGGGGAAAGGCCGGTTCTCTCCTGAGCAGACTCAACAAGGACTTCACCTCAGAGCCTAAAGACAGCTGTGCTTTCCCAACACCTCTCACCGTCCTCGATACAGAGCCCAGGGGGCAAAGATGCCCAAGCAGGCCACAAGTGGGTACCAAACCCACGGCGGGGAAACACCAGCGCCAGCTTCCCCTTGTCCGCTGGCCAGGCTGGGGCCTCGGTGCGCGTGCCAAGTGACCGCATGGGGCGGAGGACTGGGGGAGGAACACCTGTGGGCTGAATTCCACCCAAGGTGACCCAGCACACCTGGCTGGCCATCTGGAACTTTCTAATTGCAGCTGTTACAAAAAAGGTGCATTGGGGAAACAGCATTGGACGTTATAAATGAAATGCCCCAAAACCCAATGGAAAGAAGGGTGGGTAGATATCCAGATACCCTGGGTTTGAATCCAGCTGAGCAAGTCTCCTGTGCCTCAGCTTCCTCACATGTCAAATGGGGCAGTAGTGGTACTTATTTCATAGGGTTGACGTGGGGATTAAAATGCACGCGCTGAACGCATTTAGCAGAGTGGCCAGCACAGGAACCCTCAGTACACGAACTGTGACCATCTTTATGACTTGGTAGCATGACCAGGGCCAGGTTCCACGGTCCAGCAAATGTAACCCAGGCTCGGAAGGCACCAGGTCCTTCAGGACCTCTAATGAGTGGGAACACTGGGCCTGTGCTCCCTGCCACCTCTACTCTCCTACCTCCCGACTGAGGCCCTCATGGGGCCCGGGGTGGCTGCCTTGCCCCGCTGCAGGCTCCCGGGCACAGAATCCTCAGGCCGAGAGGTGAGCCCACTGCTCTCAGCTACCGGCCTCTCTCTCACACCTGTGGGAGCACATCTCCATCCACGGGGCTACGCTGGATCTCCCCCAGGGTGGCCACAGGAGCTGCTCCAAGGTGCTGGGTGGGGGGATGCAGGCTGCCTGTCCCACCTGATCCTGGATGCTCTGGACTCCCAGGTGGACCTGCCAAGGGCATTAATGAAGTAATGATTCCACCCACCCCTTCATCTTCCCTGATGTATCGCTGACCTCATCCTGCAAGGCCAACCTGGGAGGCTGTGCAATTTGCTAGCCCTGCAACGTGTTCTCTCCCGGGACATTTACCACCGACTCCCCAAAGGACAATGCATTCCAGACTTAAAATAAGAATGCAGGGGGCTTCCCTGGTGGCGCAGTGGTTGAGAGTCCGCCTGCCGATGCAGGGGACATGGGGTCATGCCCCGGTCCAGGAGGATCCCACATGCCGCGGAGTGGCTGGGGCCGCGGGCCTGGGCTGGGGGGGCTGGGCCGACGG
>NW_006773295.1:1201948-1216158 GCF_000442215.2 Lipotes vexillifer | reverse complement strand
CCAAAAAAAAAAAAAAAAAAAAAAGAATGCCAGGAATTGCTGGCGGTCCAGTGGTTAGGACTCAGCGCTTTCACTGCTCAGGGTAAGGGTTCAATCCCTGGTCGGGGAACAAAGATCCCACATGCCGAGCGGCGTGGCCAAAAAATAAATAAACAAAAAGAAACCTCCTTTAAAAAAATAATAATAATGCAAGACAGCCAGGACTCTCCAGCACTGGAGACTCTTCCCCTCTTGACTGTGCAACCAAGGGTCACCAATTCCGAGCCTCACAGGAGCCGGGCAGGTGCCATGGATGGGCAGCATAGGGACTGGCGAAACCCTTCCAAAGGGGGACTTCTCTGGTGGCGCAGTGGTTAAGAATCCACCTGCCAATGCAGGTGACACGGGTTTGATCCCTGGCCTGGGAAGATCCCAGATGCCGCAGAGCAGCTAAGTCCGTGCACCACAACTACTGAGGCTGCACTCTAGAGCCCTCGAGCCACAACTACTGAGCCCACATGCCACAACTACTAAAGCCAGCGTGCCTAGAGCCTGTGCTGCGCAACAAGAGAAGCCACCACAATGAGAAGCCCGCGCACCGCAACGAAGAGTAGCCCCCGCTCGCCGCAGCTAAAGAAAGCCAGCGCGCAGCAACGAAGACCTAGCTCAGCCAAAACAAAACAAAACAAAACCCTTCCAAAGGGATGGCCAATGGCTTCACCTCCACATCTTTCAAAATGTATGTTGTCCAAAGACATGAGGTGGATTGATGGATGGATGGAGAGGTGGATAGAGAGGTATGATCAGGTATTAATGGTAGAATCTACGTGACAGATTCATGAATATTCACCGTAAAATTCTTTCAATTTTGCTGTACATTTTATTTTATTTTTTTATGGGTATACTATTTTATTAACATTTAAATTTCACCAAGAGTTCGCTAGCCATTTGTTCAGATTTTTAAAGATAAAATGGGCAAACAGCTTTAAGGCTGCAATGTATTTAACACTGCACCACATATTCACCAATTAGACAATCGAAGGGGTATGACTATACCCTTAGGAGCACCAAGTATAGGAACAAGCCCTGGAATTGGAAGACAAAACTGCCCCGCCATTCAGGACTGAACAGAGGTCTTTGGTTGCTGACAGAATCTCCCCTTGACTTCAGACTTGAGACAAACCGAGGGAGTCTGTCAGTATACACAAACCACTGCCTTCAGTAACAGGATGGACTGGCCAGAGCCAGTTCAGACTGTGGGGGCCGGTCTGAAGTGAGCAGGGTTGGCTGGAGGCTGGAAATGTCGCAGCTGAAAGCCAGCATCGGCAGATGACAGCAGCCATCTTCTAAAAATCGCTGATTTCTACACGAGTTCCTAAGATGCTTTTCCCAAACAGGTTGCTGTATGTTTAAAATTTTTCATATATAAAGTTGGAAAAGAATGTCAGACTTGGGACTTCTCTGGTGGTCCAGCAGTTAAGATTCTGTGCTTCCACTGCAGGGGCACGGGTTCAATCCCTGGTGGGGGAACTAAAATCCCACATGCCGTGCGGCACAGCCAAAAAAAAAAAAAAAAAAAAACAAGAATGGACAACACTTTTTTCTGCTCATAAAAGTCATACTTCTTCCTTCCACTTTTTCTCCAAGTCCACTGCACTGCTACCGTGATTGTGGTTCCACGTGTAACTCTGTTTTCCACCCATCCCTGCCATGGACTTGAGCTCAGAGAGGGCAGAGACCAGGGGGCCTCAGTCCGCCTCTGTGCCCCCAGCACCTGGCACGGAGCTGGACCCCCAGCAAAAAAAAAAAAAAAAAAAGAACAAGAATGTCACACACTTTTTTCTGCTCATAAAAGTCATACTTCTTCCTTCCACTTTTTCTCCAAGTCCACTGCACTGCTACCGTGATTGTGGTTCCACGTGTAACTCTGTTTTCCACCCATCCCTGCCATGGACTTGAGCTCAGAGAGGGCAGAGACCAGGGGGCCTCAGTCCGCCTCTGTGCCCCCAGCACCTGGCACGGAGCTGGACCCCAGCATGAATGAGGGGGCAGATAATAGGAAACGTGAATCTAGAGGCACATTTCCTGCCAGGTTCTTTTTCTAGCCACTTTCTTATAGTGAAGATTGACCCAATGCACCGGGTCGAAGGACCCATGCCACTAACATGGCCGAGGCTATGAGAAGGGGCTTTGGCCTCAGTTTCCCCGCCTGGAAAGGGACCACTCCTGTAGAGTTGCTGTGATGGGGCAGGCACCATATGTGCCAAGTGAGGGCCCTGAGCCTGGCCGTGATTTGATTCCCACCACTGGCTGATGTTCGAGTAAAGCCATCCCACGTTGGAGATGCGGAACCAGAGCTTGATGACAGATCGTCATCAACCACGCGTGGGTGGCTTCCTAGCTTTTCCCAGTGACTCAGGTCACTGGGTGTGCATTTTAGACATGCACAGAATGTTATTCAGCTTCCCTGGCTCTAGAAACGGCTCTTATGTGGTTCTGAGTGCCCGCCCCACCCTGCGATGGCGGGGAGAAAGGCTTTTTGTTTCGCCTTCTCCCGACAGCGTGTCACTCAGGTCATGAGACTGCCATGGTCGGCAGGAGCCGGGCCCCAAGGCAGCTGTTCTTGTGCGTCGTGGCTACCAAGTGGGGACAGAGCTTCTGCTCTACTGTAGGGTAGGATGTGGGGTCTGGATGGACTTCTGGAGCCAATTGTAGAGCAGAAGCAAGAGAGGGGGAGTTGAGGGCTGGGAGATGGACCCCAGCAGAGGGAGGTGGTGAGGCCGACCGACCCCAGAATCCACTTCCCCGCTGCATGGGGCCGGGGCGAGGGGGCGATTGCCAGCAGGAAAGGCATCACTGTGTACACGTAGATGGGCGCACAGGAGTCGGGCTGGCAGCATCTGGGGGTGGGCCGCCTGTGATCAGAGGTGGAGCACGCTTGTGCTCCAGAGCCCCGGTCCTGGGTTCAGCTCTCAGCTCTGGTGTCTGGACAAGTGCCTGAACCACGCTGGGCTCAGGCCCCTCCCTTTCCAGAGCCGTGAAGTGCTGGGCAAACAGGAGGCTCTCCAGGTAAGCTGAAGCCAGCTTCAACACGCCTCATGGAAGGCTCTGGGTTTATGTTTGCTTTGGCGCAGCCCAAGGCCGCCAGGCCCAGAAGAGCCAAGTGACTGGCCCAGGGTCACACGGCGAGAGTCAGGCACACAGACACAATTAGCCAAGGTTGGTGCCACCACTCCCTCTAGCCTTTCTTTCTAGGACATTTCTATCTGTGTGTGTGAACTCAGCAAAAGCGAAAGGACTCTGACGGGAAAACCCTGAAATGATTTTAACCCCCAAGCACACCGTGGCCTAAGCCTTGAAACGCAAACTGGCCGCTGCTCTGGATACATGACACAACATGCTTCTGGAGGGTTATCCAGCTTTACCTTTCCTACAGAATGCAGCCCTGCCTCAAAATTATTACCTTTCTTGTTTTACCTGTTTTGCAGTTAACCCAAACTTGTTTTTCATTGTTGTCAGCCAACAGGGTCTTTAGAATGACACCCAGAACCTGCCAGAAGGGAAGGGCAGGGGGTGGGGGAGCAGGGGGCGCTCGGGTGCTTTTCTCATTCATCAAAGGAAGTTGTCTCAAAAACAAAAGAAAAATCAGGTACAATTTCACCATCTCACTGCATGGAACCAACTCTAATGGGCACGGATTCCAAAGACAGTCAAGCCTTGGTTACCTGGAACATGTTGGCAAATGGCCCCTTCTGTTTAGAAGACTTTTCTAAGCATGCTACTCAACCCAAAAGGCATAAGGAAAAGACCAATAAGTCTGATTACAAAACCCAGAAACCTTCTATGTGGGATGGGGTCGGGGTGGGGGGAAATCCCATCACCAATCCAGGCCAAAGAGCAAACTGACTGGGGGAGGGGATGACCTGTGTAACAAATATCATAGACCAAAGACTATCATCCCTAATATGTAAAGAGCTCGAACAAATCAATAAGAAAAAACAACGACCTTACAGAAAAATGGACAATTAAAAGAAGAAAGGAAAAGACATTTATCTCAATAATAAAAAGAAAATAAAGCAGTGAAATATTTTCCATCTACCAAATTTTATGAATGTACCAACTTTCACATTAAGCCATTCTGGATGGAACTTCTCAAAATGTAACTCAAACGTCCCTGCCTTTGTACAGCAAGCCATTTGCAGTTTTCTAAACAAGGCCATCATCAAAAACAGGAATTATGATAAAGGTGTGGCCCACTGATGTCACAGGCCCCCTCAACTCTTCTCTAAATGGCTCTACACGGTATGTTTTCAGGGACTTAGGACAGTTTTGTGTAGTTTTTTTAAACTCCTCTTGTTTTCTCTGCAGTGCTTTGATTCTGCTAGATACTTGGAAAACAAATAGCTAACTTTGTCACCATTGCCTGCAAAATAAGAGGAAACAGGCACCAAGCAAGCATTCTGTGCATGACCTCTGTGACAGTTCTGCCCGGGTCTCTGTCATAGTTCAGATGGTTGAGATTGCCCAGACAGCAGAATTCCCCGTAAGCCAGCAGTCACCACATGCCACACAGAATCACATTCACTTCCTCTTTTTCTGGCCTCAGCGTAGTTGGAAAGCACCTGCCATCATGCTCTGAGCAAGCCCCCAGCACATATCTGGAAATTTCCATCCAAGCTGCCCCTCAACGCCTGCCTCTTCAGACACCCATATCTTCCAACAAGTGATGTTCCCAACATTAGGCAAGAAGGTGAGAGAACCGCCCCCGCCCTGGCCCGCCCTCTCATTTCATCTCAGGAATAATTTTCCTTCAAGAACAAAAAGCATTCCATTTTTAAGACGCACAGCTTCACTTTCAGCCTGTGTGATTCAGTGTGGGAATACCAGACCCAACCCATAAATACTTATTTGAAAAAGGATGAAGAGGGTACCTGTGTCATGACTCTAGGAGCCCGGTTTGGGGAGGTTCTATTTCAAATTCAATTTTTTTTTTCAATAGCTGGATAATAAGGTTTCGTTGTTAAACACATGGGGCAGATTAACTTTACAGATCCTGGGTTACAAGGATCATAATGGGAGGCACTCAAATTACAGCTGATGGAGATGAATCATTTATTAGTCCACGGGTGTGTGTGTGTGTGTGTGTGTGTGTGTGTGTGTGTGTGTGTGTGTGTGTGTGTGTGTAGATGGCTCAGTCTACAATAAGGCCTATTTTGAAGCTTAAGAGCCCTGAGAATGCCCACCTTCCTAAAACTAGTACCCATTCTAAATTCTACTATCCTAATATCTAAGAGAAAAGGATGTTTACAAAATGATGCTTTTAAAAATCACCCCCATGACATGCCAACTCTCTTTATCCAAAATTGAACCCTTCGTCAGAAACCAGCCTTCAATCGGGAATGCAGATGGGAAAATGATTTATCTTACTTGCTGTGTGGCCTGGGAGAATTTAGTTAAACTCTCTGAGCTGCAGTTTCCGCATTTGTAAAATGAGGCTAATAACAGGCCTCACCCCATAGTTTCTGGCTAAATTTTTTAAAAAGTATTCTTTATGATTATGATTATAGTAACTATTATTATACATTATATCATCATTCTTTAGAGAAGAAATCCAGAAAAGAGTGATTCCAATGATTAAGAAATCAAAAGAGAAAGAGAGGAAGGGAGGGAGGAGAGAGAGGTAGGGAAGGAAGGTGTTATCAGTTGATTGATATGGGTAAAATTAACAGGAGCCCTTCAGTTATAAAATAAGGACCATGTATTCCTGACCATTAATGTCTGAGATCTCAGGAGGGAGTGGAGAAAGGAACTCAGGGGAACAGCAGTGCAGAAAAGGAATCATTTCTGAGCCAGGGGAAGTGTGAGCTGACTGTGGAACTGCAGGGACAGAAAGCAGAGGTTTTACAGGACTCTGGAGAGGGCTGATCCGTTGTAATGACTTTTTTTTAAAATTTATTTATTTATAATTTTTGGTTGCATTGGGTCTTCGCTGCTGCACGCAGGCTTTCTCTAGTTGCAGAGAGCGGGGGCTACTCTTTGTTGCGGTGTGCGGGCTTCTCATTGTGGTGGCTTCTCTTGTTGTGGAGCACAGGCTCTAGGCGCGCGGGCTTCAGTAGCTGTGGCTCACGGGCTGTAGAGCGCAGGCTCACTAGTTGTGGCGCACGGGCTTAGTTGCTCCACAGCATGTGGGAATCTTCCCGGACCAGGGTCCGAACCCATCTCCCCTGCATTGGCAGGTGGATTCTTAACCACTGCGCCACCAGGGAAGCCCCCATTGTAATGACTTTTAAAAGCTCAGATACAGTTAACACTGTAACAATTAAAAAAAAAAAAAAACAACCCTGTTACAAGTAACTTTGTAAGAATGTAACACAAGGAGTTAACATCCATCCAGGCCATTTAAAAACTGAAACAATGCAACCTACATTTCCATTCTAATAAGCTCATTGAAATAAGCACACTGCCAGATGGGAACTTACTTCCTATCATTTCCCCTCCCCGACAAACAGTTCAAAAAGGCCCTTTCTGCTCTGGAAGACTTGTGGCAGGGCTGGCCCCCTACAAAGCTCTTACTAGCTGTGTGACCTGGTTAAATCCCTTCACCACTCTGAACCTTGGTCTCCTCTGCTGTAAAATGACACCAATTCCTCCTAATTCATAAGGTCATGATAAGGACTGGAAATGAGATATCGGCTAGTTTGATGCTTGGCACATGGGAGTCACGCAAAACAGGGGTTATGCTAGCTATGATGGGGTCATGCATTATATTTTACAAAGCCCTTTGTCACGCATTCTTTCCATTCCCTTTCAAGTCCCATGTTGGCTGGGCACCTACGCTCTACCAGGCACATTGCTGGGGCCTGGGAGGCGATTCACAATGGGGCACTGTTCCTCTGAGAAGCCCTATGCGACAGACACCCCACAGATGAGAAATGAAACGGGGGCTGGATGATAGCAGGTGACAGAGTGGACGTTCGGGTCTCTTCCCTCTTTCTTCTCCATCCTCTTCCCTCCAGGAGCAGAGGCCAGACCTCAGTCCCTGACCTCAGGGCCAGACTTTTCTGAACCCAGAGGATCAAGAGGATTTCATCCTTATCACTGGGGGAACAGAGCACGTGGGCACCATTTGTCCATGTTCCGCACTGGCCTTTGGATGTTATAAGTGAGAATTGCTTCAGTAGCCAGGCAGCTCAGCTGGCCCCAAGCCCTGGCAGCTGGTCACCAAGAGCCAGAGGCAGTTTGTTTTTGCAAGAACCTTGTTTCCCAAGGGCTGTGTGGCAAGAAGTGCAGAGTCTAAAGGTCTGAGGATGTCTGTCCCGCCTGTGCAAAAAGATGGAGTGATTCTGGGCATTAGGTGCCAACATCATCTGGGGGAGGCCACCTCCATCGGCCCTCCTGGGAGGCCCAGCTTCCGCCTTGCACAGCTGGGGCTGCAGGCTCAGAGAGGGGAACCACTAGGGCATGGACACACAGCTGGGGCACCATGGAAGCAGCACTCAAGCTCAGGCCGGCTGCTTGATGCCGACATCCATCTATCTAGAGACTTCGATTCATGGACTTCAGCGGACAAGAGACCCAGGTTCAAAGCGGCTTCTTCCCTCTAAGCCTCCAAAGCAGCCAGCTCATCGGTTGTTACACAGACGGACAGGATAAGACAACAGGGCCAGCGGCGGCCCTCTATGCAGGTGTTACTTGGCTCTAACTTGGGCCAGGTGAGCTCATGAGTATGTGCCACCAGCACGCAGTAGGTGTTCCTCAAGGCTAATGAATCCTCACTCACTACCTGCAAACACACTTCCAATGGATGAGAGGAGTCTGCAGGCCGGTTCAAACATGCAAAACCCATTGCTGAAAGTGACTTACCCACCACCCTCCGCAAAGTACACTGTTTCTTCCTCCTAGAAGCGGTCTACTTCCGGTTCCTGCAGCATCCAGCTTTCAACGGACACTCAAGCAAAATGATAACTAACCTGCTATTGGACGAGGGTTAATACAGTTTCTTGTTTCTCTTTCTTGGGATATTCTATACAAAACCAAAAATAAACATATATTTGTATCAACTTAAAAAACAAAAACCAAAAAATTGTGGTCCCAAGTCCTGAGAGGTGCTTGTTGCAATGGTAGGAACAACTTCTTAAGAGGCCAAGGGGGTGTGGGTGGGGCTGGTCCCCAGGCAGTTAACTCAATGTCCCAATTAAAGGAAAAACTGAGCTGTCTGGGGCCTCCCCACTGGATGACTTCCATGCCCCAGCTATCAAATCTGCGTTCAAGGGCTTCCCTGGTGGCGCAGTGGTTGAAAGTCTGCCTGCCGATGCAGGAGACGTGGGTTCGTGCCCTGGTCTGGGAAGATCCCACATGCCGCGAAGCGGCTGGGCTTGTTAGCCATGGCCGCTGAGCCTGTGCGTCCGCAGCCTGTGCTCTGCAACGGGAGAGGCCGCAACAGTGAGAGGCCCACATACCGCAAAAAAAAAAAAAATCTGCGTTCAAATAGGCAAGAGATATGGCCCCAGCATGGCAAGATGATTATGAGGCACGCAGCTCCAAGGAAACATGCACAGCTGGTCTGGGGCTCCCAGCGTCTTGGATAAGCCACAGTGGAGCCAGCAGAGCTCCTGGATTTCGGTGGCCAAACAGGCTGGCTCCACTGACCAGACAGGAAGCCAGGAAAGCAGGCAGGCACAACAGCAAAAGCACTGCATAAGCAGTCCAGAGGCCTGAGTTCTAGTCTGACTCTGTGGTCAATTGCTGGCTGTGTGACCTTGGGCAAGTCACCTAACCTTTCTGGCCTTGGTTTCTTTGGCTGTAAAACAAGATAATTCTGTGCCTCTGGGCCTGCCATTCCCCCGCCCCCCCGTCCCGCCCCCGCCAAATAGAGCTAGCATTGAACCAAAGTGATGCAAAACCACTCTTTCTGGGGCTACTCTAGGACTGTTTCGTTAGTATCAGATACCTGTATGGCTCAATTCTATGCACATCCATTTAATTAAGCTAAGAAGCCTGAAGGAAGTAAAATCACCCCTGGAATCTGGATCTCAAGAACCAAGAGGTAGAAATCATTACTTTCAGCTCCTGCATCTTTGGTTGCTCCCTAAACAGTGAGAGCAAACAGGTGTCACCTCATGCATCAATTCTAATGGACCTCAGAGTGGCCGAGGCTGTGTTTAGACTTAAAGGGGAAAAAAAACAGTATCATGATTGATTTTTTTTTTTTTTTTTTTTTTTTTGTGGTACGCGGGCCTCTCACTGCTGTGGCCTCTCCCTTTGTGGAGCACAGGCTCCGGACGCGCAGGCCCAGTGGCCATGGCTCACGGGCCCAGCCACTCCGCGGCATGTGGGATCTTCCCGGACCGGGGCACAAACCCGTTTCCCCTGCATCGGCAGGCGGACTCTCAACCACTGTGCCACCAGGGAAGCCCCATGATTGATTATTAACATCTGCCATGGGTACAGGATATGAGTTATGTATCTTAATTTGATTCTATATTTTAACTTAGAAAGAGAGAAGAAAGCAAAACACTTTTAGAAGAACCCAGAAAAATGGGAATGGAACCAAAAGCATTCACTCGACAAACATCACTAGCTCACCAAGTACACTGAAATAACTCAAAGTGTCAGGATGGGGTAGATTCCATGGGAGTCAGGAAAGATTTTCCAGATGAGGTGACCCCTAAGCTGATTCCTTAAGGATAAGTGGAACCCAGCCAGGTGAAAGGAAGGTGGTGGGCCAGAGAGGAGTGGTACCCCAGGCAGAGAAATTGACGCGGGTAAAGTGCCAAGGCAGATGATGGCATGGTACCCTCTGTGAGGCTGCAAGCCATTCAGAAAGGCTACAGCACAGATATCAAGGCGGGGTAACAGGGAGCCACTGAGGCTTCTAGGCAGGGAGTGACACGACTAAATGATTAAGCCTCTCCCTCCCCCTCCCTCCACCCCCCCCAACCTCCAATTGCAAATGCTCTAGAACAGCTGCATAATTGACCATAAAAGATTAGAGAGCAGGGCCTCACAGAAGTCAGCTGCAAACTGATCAGTCAGAGGTGAGATCCAATTACTGGGTCAAGGTAGAGAAAGAAGATGGACAAAGGGCTGACCTCTAAGTGGACACAGCAAAACCTATACAGCTCGGGAGACTCAGGCTGGAGATATGGAAGAGTTGGCCCAGGATGCAGATGTTCTGAGCTACATCTGACCTGCAGCCCAACCAATTAGCATTCATCAAGCCCAACCAATTCTGTCCCAAACCACCACCGATGATGGTTTAAGAAATGGGGTTGTGCTAACAGGTTAAAAGCCTTCACACCCTTCGACCCAGCAATTTCCCTTCTAAACATTAGAAATAACCAAAGAAGTATGCAAAGAAATATATACAAGAATGTTCACTGTAGCACAGTTTACAAGAGCAAAAAAACAAAAAGGAAGCAATGTAAATGTCCAACAGCAGGGGATTGGTTAAATAAATTATGGCCACATTCAAACAATGAAGTTCTAGGCAGCTATGAAAAATGCTGATTGATGGGTAAAGGTGGTTATGCTATATTGTTGGGTGTACAAAAGCAGCTTATACATTTCCCCTTAAATATAGATAAAGATATAAATGGGTCTGGAATGAAACTACTCGGAAATGTCAGCATTGATTCTCTCTTAAATAACAATAACAACAACAAACTCTGCCTCAAAAGGTTGTGAGAGGATTAAGTGAATTAATCTACATAGAATGCTTAGCACACAGTAAATGCTCAATAAATGGCAGGGAGATTTTTAATTTATCATTTCTTCTTGCTCAATTTTCCTTTGAGAAACAGATCTTCCTTGCAGAATTAAAATACTTTTTAAAAACACAGCTTTCAGCCCTCTGCCCTATTTATATCAAGAGCGGTAGCTCTCAACCAAGGGTAACTCGGTCTCCCTGCAGATATTTTTGGTTGTTACAACTTGGGGAGATAGGGTGCTACTGGTATCTGGTAGAGAGAGGCCAGAGATGCCACTAAACATCTTACAAAGCACAGGACAGACCCCCACCCCAAAGAATGGCCCAGCCCCAAATGTCAGCAGTGTCACGGTGGAGAAACCCTGATTTGGAGGAAACTGGCACCGAATGCCTTTCAGACTTCTTGTGTCCATAATCCCAAGCCTGCTCCATTCCAGAAACACACCACCCAGATCATCCAGGGGACCAGACGTTCCCAAGACCTAGACAAAGCCCATGTGTCAGAGCTGACGGCGGATCTCCATCGACCCCTGAGTGCCAGAGAAAAGCCACTGGTGGGAGCATCCTCCTAAAGCTTAAACCTTTGGGAGGAACTCTCCCCCAAGAAGAGCCTAATGCTTCAAAATGGATCATCACGTTTTTTTAAATAGTGCTAAGAATTATCCTCTGTGGGCCAACCCACTGAGGCCTCTGTATAAATGGTGCTTCTGTCAACAGATGTGACGGCCCACAGCACCCGGCTCGCAGCAAAGACAAGGGTCTTTTGAGATCAGGGAAAGGAGGAGGGGGCGCTTTCCAGCAGGGGCACCAGATCACCGCCAGCTCCAGCCGCCACCACCCCGCTTCCCTCTAAAACCGGCACGATAATCGCATCACATGAAGGAGCCCCCAAATGCAGAACTGATGGGCAACCTTGCTGAAGATGAGGGAGGAAAGGGCCACAGAGCTTAACTCGGGGTTTCTCCACCTTGAGATCCAGCTAACATTTGGGGTTGGATCAGTTCTTTGTGGTGAGGGCTGTGTGTGCACTGGAGGATGTTTTGCAGCATCCCTGGCTTCTACCCACTAGGTAGCATCTACCCACTAGGTAGCCAGTAGCATCTCCCCGTGCCCCTCACCACCCCGCCCCCCTCCCAGGTTGTGACAACCAAAAATGTCTCTAGATATTGCCAGATGTCCCCTGAGGAGGCGAAACCGCCCTCAGTTGAGAATGACTAGCTTAAACAGATTCTGAATCCTTGTTCAGGGCAAATGCTCATAGAACCAAGGAGGGGGGATAAACCTGTCACAAAAATCAACAACTCCTCAATGCTCAAACCAGATAGTTCCCAAGCTCCTGCCTGGAGAGTCAGTGTTATCTCAACACTGAGATACAAAAAATAAGAATGTTTTATACATTTAACAAGTTCTGACTGAGCACCTACTGTGTGCCAGGCACTGTTCTGGGTACCAGAGATGTAACAGTGGACATAAAAGAGCCAGGTCTGAGAATCGTACAAACCAGCCAATGGCACTCACTCAAATACTACTCATTCATCAATCATCCACTCTATGAAGGAACCAAAACTGAATCCAGGAACTTGTATAACAACCACACATCTCCCCTTGCCAACAGCTAAGATCTATTTGGTACTTAAGGCCTCAGAACTTTACACACACCACCTCATTTACTCTTTGCCGCTAGCCTAGGAGATCAGCATGCCCATTTCACAGATGGGGATGCTGAGGCTCAAGAGGTGGAGGAGGAGAGCTGGCACACGACTCCACGTAGTCACAACCACCCCAGAGCCCACGGCACTTCAGGGACTACTGCCCACCGTGAGCCCTGGTCACCCACTAGGGTGACTGCCCCAGGTGCCACTTCCCTTCAGTCCAAGTCAGTGTCAAGGTTCTGTCAGTTTGCGGGTTTCAGCTAGACTCTGCCCTCCGGACCGGTCTCTTCCTGCAAGGCCACCAAATGAAACAGCAGAGGGCGGGGCGCTGGGCAAGCCCACATAGAAGAGGAAAAAGCAGAGCTCAGGTTTCACCCTTTACTCAGGACCAGCAAAGCAAAGGGCAGGGGCCGACGGTACTGTCTTCAGTTTCCCATTTTCCATCCAGGGTGTGGGCTGGGCTGAGGGATGGGAGAAAGGAAGGTCTGCAACCAGCTCAGTGCTCCTATGACCTCCCAGGGCATGACATATGGAGGAGGGGTCTTATCCTTTTGGACCCCATCCCAAGCACTCCATGTCTGATGTCGCCCCACATAGCAGCCCCCCTGTCCTGACCCCTGTTCTAAATGGAGGGAAAGCTTTAGGTGGCTCTCCCTAGGAAGGGGCCCCAGAGTTTTGCGACTCCCTCCAAAAGGCCCCTCCTCACCCTGCCAGGCTTCCTGCCCTTGGAGTGGGGGTGGTGGGTGGTGCCTCTGATCTGGAATGAGGGAATTCTAAGGAAAGAAGTGTTCACAAGGTCCCATGAGGGAGAGGCTGGGAGAATTTACAGAAAAGAGGGGGTTTATGAAATGGGGGGGATTCATTTTAAGGGGAGGGAGTTGAGAGCCACTCTGAAAGGGAAGAGGGGGATGATAGGGTGAGAGATGTTTTCGGGGAGATGGGGGATTGGAGGATTGGGGATTTGGAAGAGTAGGGCTGTTTGTGGGGAGAGGACGACTGGGGTGCACCAGGGGGCGGAGAACTGCCAGCATCTGAAGGACATGTTGGCATGTGAGGTGTCTGGGGAGACAGAGGGTTGGGGGAGTCTGAGGGACATGGAGGATTTGGGGATGTCTGGGAAGAGATGAAGGATGTGACATGTTCGGGGGGAAAAGGATTCGGGAGCGGGCCGGGATAGGGAAAATTTGGGGTGCTTGGAGAAAAAGGGGATCTCGGGTGCGTGGGGAATTAGGCTTTGCGGTGTCTAGTTGAGGGATGGTGGGGGGAGGCTCGGGAGAGGGATGCGGACGCGCTCTGGGTCAGGGCCGCGGGCCAGCTCCCCTCTTCTCCCCGGCTCACCGAAGAAGGGCGGCAGGTGGGACACCGCCTCCAAGAAGGGCCCCGTCTCGATCTGCTTGTCCGCGGGCAGCGGCTTCAGCAGGTGCTCCGCCAGCAGCGCCATTTCGGGGTCGAGGCCCTTGGGGATGCCCCAGCCGGCGCCGCGGGCGTCCACGCCGCCCCCCGGGCCGCCGCCGTCAGCTCCGGGGCCGTCACTGCCGCCCGCAGCAGGCTCAAGGGACGCCAGCGTCGCCACTTCCGCCCGCTCCGCGCCCGCGTAGACGAGCACCGAGCGCCGCCCGCCGGCCGAGCGCCTAAGCTGCCGGACGCCCCGCCCCGCCCGTCCGCCCGTCCGCCCGCGCCCAATCCTCGCCCACGGCCGCGGACCTCCGCGTCACCATTGGCCGAGGGGCGGAGCTAGCCCGCCCGGCGCGAAAGCGCGCCGACTCGTGGATCCAGGTACGCCCAGGTGAGCCGCTCCCAGGTGAGCCGCTCCCAGATGACCCGTCCTCAGGTGTGTTACCTGCCGCCCCCGGCGTGGCACCCCCCCCCCC
>NW_006773295.1:1193516-1201890 GCF_000442215.2 Lipotes vexillifer | reverse complement strand
CCCCCCAACCAGGCGGGCTGGCTCGGGCCGGGTCCTCGCCTGATGGGCGAGGTCACAACTCACAACCCATCCACCAGCCCAGGTTACAGCCCAATCCAGCCAGCGTCCCTTAGGACATCTGTTTCCCCGCAAACAGAGCCTGTCTTCCAACAGCCTCCAGTGACTTTTTGGACACTGCTGTGGTCACAGTTCTCTTTGGCTACAACCACTGGGGACGCATAATTCTTCTCCGTGAGTGATCCTATGCCTGTTGGACACTGCTCAAGTCACAAGTTAACTCAGCCATGCCTAACTAGGACTCTTGTTACCTGAAATCTGGGGTCGAGACTGACTTCAACAGTCTGATATTACCTGATGGATTCAGCCCAGTTTACAATCCAACTCAATCAACACCTGACTGGTGCTTGTTTCCTCAAACCTGACCTCAGCCCAGTAGCTCAGAGTATACGCCTGTCACAACCTGGAGCCCAGTTCACCTCAGCCACAACCCACCTAGATGCTTGTGTCCTAAAATCTAGCACACAGTTGCTGAGAGCTCATTCATTCCAGAATAAATAATTAACTGTGCCCCCACTATGTGCCATGCACTGTGCTAGGCATTGAGGATAAAGTGATGAAAAGTACAGCAAAATCCCTGCTCCTGTGAGGCTGACATTCTAGTTGGGGAGACAATACAACCCAACACAATACAATACATTATAACACAATACACAAATAAAACAACTTCAAATACTAAGTGTATATGAAGAAAATAAAACAAGGTGGAGTGCCAGGGGATGACTGAGGACATGACTGGGATAGGATGTAGGGAGTTAGGGGCAGTAGTACCTATGAAGTGGTGACGTTTGATCCAAGACCTGAGCGAGAAGTAGGAGACAGCCAGAGTGGCTGGGACATGTGCAAAAGCCTTAAGGTGGCAAAAAGCTTGGTATGTGCAAGCAGCCAGGGGGAACGGGGGAGGGAATGGGAGTGGAGCAAGTGCAAGGAAGAGGCAGAGGCAGAGGAGTGGAGGGATAGGAATTGAGGTCAGGGAGGTGAGCAGGGGCTTGTCGGGTTAGGTAGAGGGTGGTATAGTTTGGATTTTATCCTAAGGGCAATGAGAAATCACCGGTGTCAGAAAAATAATTGCCAGACCTTATTCAATATTTTCAATTTAATCTTTCAGGGGGCAAATGGGAGAAGACGCTGTTCCAAACCAAGGACACGACCCACGTACAGTCAGGAAATGAGAGGGCCTGGGGGAGACAAGGCTATCATCACTTTTCACCCATGACCCAAACCCTGACATGTCCCATAAAGTCAGCTCACCCACTAATAGGAAGCCCAAGCCATCAACTTTGGCTTGTTCCCACCCCACCCAACCTCACCCTCTCAGGCATCCTAAGATACCATCTCCTTGAAGCCTCCCTCACCAGCCCTCCCAGCACTTTGACCCAGTGCCAGAACCCCACCTACATTTCAGACACTGCCATTAATTCCACAGAAAGATCACAACCCACATGGGGACCTCCAGCCTCAGACAATGCCCTGATTTCTCAACTTGCTGCATCGCAGCCAAACCACCAGAGATTATGGCTGATATAAAAAATTCAAGTCTGGAAGAATTGCCTTGCCATGGAACATGGGTTTAAGGTGCTGCGATAGGTTGTTGCTCTGGGTTAATGCGATGTCTTGAAAGTTCGTCCATCCATCTGTCTACCCACCCATCCATCCAACAAATGTTTTAAGTGCCTGCTCTATGGATTCCCATAGCTTATGACAGGGGCTAGGCTGGTCCTAGGGGCCAGGCTGGAAGCATAGATGGATGCTGTGGGCTGAGGGTTACACAATAAGGAGTGGAGGGGACTGTGGAGAACTGGGGATCACACAGACCATCTAAAGGGCACTGTGGCACAACTCATTCCCGGAGTTGCTAGCTTTTCAGATTTCTCAAGGGAAGTCAGAAACCTAGAGTTGAGGGCAAAATCTCTTGATGTTTAGATGTTGGCAACTAATTTTTAAAAACTTTTTTAATGCTATGTAAGCAACACAAAACATTTTTTTTCTTTTTTCTTTTGACACGATCTCAAACTTACATAGAAGTTAGGTGTACAATTCAAATAGCTTTTTGTTCCTGAATCATTTGAGCCTAAGTTGCTGACACAATGCCCCATCACCCTAAATACTTTAACGTGTATTTCCTCCAAACAAGGATGTTCTCCTACAGAATCCCAATACATCCATCAATGCAGAAAATTAACACTGATACACTTTTAATGTGTCTAATACTCAGAGCTCTAATACTCAGAGCTCATCAACTTTTGCCATTTGTCCAAAGGATGTCCTTTGTAGCAAAAGGGTCCAGTTCAGGATCTCATGTTGCAGGTAATGGTCCTGTCTCTTGAGTCTCCTTCAGTCTGGAACACTCCCCAGTTTTTGTTTGGCTCTCGTGACCTGGACTCTTTTGAAGAGGCAGGGCAGGCGCTTTGGGGAATGTCCCTCAGTTTAGGTTTGTCTGATGTTTCCTCTCAGTTAGGTTCAGACCATGCGTCATAGATTAGATGCAAGTTGTGGATTCTGTATATCATGAAATATCACAGAAGTGATGCTGTGTTCAATTTGTCCAATTATGGATGATGTTAATTGTGATCACTTGAATACGATGGTGTCTTCCAGGTTTCTCACTCTGAATTTCTTCTTTTCCTCTTTGAAATTAATAAATATTTCATAGGGAGGTACCCTGAGACTAGGTAAATATTCCATCTCTCATCAAACTTTCCATTTATTTATTTCCATCAGTACAGACTCTCGATTCCATGGGTTACAATCCATTACTGTTATTATTTATTTGGGTGCCCAGTGTATCCTAGATTTGGTCCATGATAGCCCCTTTAATCTGGCTTCTGTATCCTTTTGACATGTCTCCATCATTCTTTAAACACTTCATTACTGTTTGACACAAGATATTCCAGGCTCATCTTGTACTTTCTCTGCCCTAGCTCTGAAATCAGCCATTTCTCCGTAGAACCCAGGTTCCTTTTAGTAGAGAATGGTATTTAGAAACCAAGATCTAGATGTGCTTATGGTTTGGGGGGTGTCACTGCCCCTAGATCCTATCAGTGGACTGAGTTATACACACACGTGCACACACACATTTATATCTCTATTTATCTATATTTATTTCTATAGTCTTTTATCGATATTGAAAACCATGAGTTCTCCCTAATAGATCCAGTTCCAGCCTAACTCCACAGGGTTAATTCTAGTCTTTCCATACTGGTAACTCCCTGCTCAGGCAGTAAGAGACCTAGTATTCTCACTGTTTTCAGTGTGTTCACTTATTTGACCAACTCCCCTTATGTAAAAATTTCTTATTGTTGATGCTGCCCTCCCCCCAAGAAGGATACCCTCTACACCCCACTCAAGTTCTGACACCACATACCAAGCTGCCTTTCCATGAGGATGACCTTCTCACTCATGCAAGCTCTGGCCCCCTGTGCTGGGCCACCCTCACCCCATGCAGACACTCTTCTCATCCCTTTTGGGCTATGACACCCTTCTTTGGACCGGAATGTACCCTCTCTCCCTCCCCCCATTGCTGATGTGTACCTTGCTGGGACCCACCTAGTGGATCAAATTGTTAAAGAACAGAAGGGAAGGGAAGGGAAGGGAAGGGGAGGGGAGGGGAGGGGAGGGGAGGGGAGAAAAAGGGGAGGAGCCACATAGACCTTTAGCCAGCTGGCTTTAGCTATAGGCCATCAATCCCTACCTTTAGCTTACTGTAATGGGGCAGACTTCACACACTCAGTACATATGTGTTGAGTGTTTACTCTGAACCAAAGAGGACAGAGGTTGTAATCAACAACAAATAAAGTGTCCTGGGGGAAATACTGCCAGACACAGAGGAGCCACCTCTGTGGGCCATCACACTTGCTCCACTGGCTGCACACCTGCTCTCAAATCGATTTGTGGGACCAGCTTGGCCAGTGGAGTTAATCCTAGTGCTTGGCATTGACTCAGTGGGAGTGAGGTGTTCATGCTACAAAGTTGCATCATTTTCCTGAACCCGCTCCACCCAGTGTTAATACCTTCTTCCCAAACTGAATCATCGAATCCGGGTTACTCAGACTGTCCCTTCCCAACAGAGTCTGTTGGGATGGATAAAGCAGACCATGTTGGTGGTCTTTTGGACATTTCATCCTATAAATCAGCCTCCCCAAATGCACCTGGTCATAATAATAATAACAGGTAACATTTATTGAGCACTTACTATGTTTCAAGCCCAACACCTCCACTTTATAGCTATTTGGCCGTGGACAAGTCATTTTCTGTATGAGTTTCCTGTGGCTGCTGTAACAAATGATCACAAACCTGGTGGTTTAAAACAACCTAAATTTATGCTCCCACAGTCTGGAGGCTGAAACCTGTATCACTGGGGCAAAATCAAGGTGTCAGCAGCACTGCACCCCCTCGGAGGGCTCTAGAGGAGAATGTCTCTGGCCTCTTCCAGCTTCTGGGGCCTCCAGGCTCCCTTGGCTTGTGGCTGCATCACTCCAGTCTCTGCCTCTAGCTTCACATGGCCTTCTCCTCTGTGTGAAGTCTCTCTCTGTCTCTCTCTCTTTTTTTCCTTTTCTTTCTTTTTTTTCCTTTGGTCGCGCCACAAGGCTTGCAGGATCTTAGTTCCCTGACCAGGGATTGAACCCATGCCCCCTGCAGTGGAAGTGCGGAGTCTTAACCTCTGGACTGCCAGGGAAGTCCGCCGTCTCTCTCTTATGACACATGTGATGGCATTTAGGGCCCACTCAGATAATCCAGGATGATCTCTCCATCTCAAGGTCCTTAATCACATCTGCAAAGACCCCTCTTCCAAATCAGGTCACATTGAGGGCCTCCAGGGATTAGCGCCTGATCTCTTTGAGGGCCATTACTGAGCCTACCACACTTCCTGTCTCTGACCCTCAGTTATCCCACCTGTAAAATGAGGATAGTAATAATGGTAACTACCTCTCAGGGCTCATGTGGGATTTAACGGGTTAATGTAAATCAGGCAGTTGGGGACTTGGCAGGCAGGCAGCCCTCAATGAATGGCGTGGTTATTACGAATCGATTTCTTGAGTTATTTCTACCCAGGACTGGCAATTGTGGGGGTAATTGATTCCAGTGATGTCACATCCCCAACTGCCAGGTTTTCACCAGGATTAAATGTGCCAAATTGGCTTTGTTGAGCCAACTCCCCTGGGTGTGAAGAGCTGCCATGCCAACCTGCTTTGCTGTTTCGCGGGGCCCGTCTGCCGCTTCTCCCTAATTAACGCAAAGGCGACACACACCAGCAGGCCCACTCCCTGCCATCCCAGGAAAACAGCACCGCACACTACAGCTAAATATTTGAACTTTTTTTTCAGTTGCTGCATGAACATAGTATTTGGGGCATGTAAACAGCACAGAGTAAAGGGAGAAATGCCACCTCATCTTCTACCTATAGGGGCAGCCTCAGGGGAAAAAATGCTATAAGGAAACCCAAACATGTCACTGACCAAAGACAGTGTCACAACAAAGTACCATTGCTATTAGTAGCTCTACCACTTCCAGCTGTGTGACCTTGGGCAAAGAACATAATCTCTCTGAGCCTTGGTTTCCTCATCTGTAAAATGGGTATCCTAATAGCCCCTCCTTCAAAGTACTGAGAATATTCAAGGAGATGGCACCTAAGAATTTAAGGATCCACTTGGGACACAGGTTGGCACGTGGTATATGTCACATGGGGATGCTGAATGTGAGGATGTTGATGGTTCTAGAAATGCCCTCCCCAGCTCTCAGTAATTCTGCGTGCAAGTAGAGTGAAAGCACCCAGGCCCACCTCTCAGGGTACCCAGGATCTGGTCCTGACTCTTGTTGACTGGTTTCCAGACTCTACTTCCCTTTGTGAACCTCCGTTTCCCCATGTGTTGAGTGAATGGGTCCAGCGTGATGATTTCAAAAGCCCCCTCTGGTGGCGGGGAGGGATAAATTGGAAGATTGGGATTGACATATACACACTGCTATATATAAAATAGATAACTAATAGGAACCTGCTGTATAGCACAGGGAACTCTACTCAGTCCTCTGTAATGGCCTATATGGGAATAGAATCTAAAAAAGAGTGGATATATCTATATGTATAACTGATTCACTTTGCTGTACACCTGAAACTAACACAACGTTGTAAATCAACTATATTCCAATAAAAAAATTTAAAAAATAAAATAAATAAGCTGAGTCCCTTCTAATTCCACTAGTGGCTCTCGGGGTGTGTCCCTCACTCCTACTGCCCCCTGGCAGCTGGCTTTGCTGCAGGACCCAGGCCAGTAACTTTACTGTCCCAGTGAGTGTGGAGTGCAGGCACACCTCGGTGGACAGGACAAGTGGCAAAGCTTTTCTCGGGGACAAAGCCTCCTAAAACTCAATAGAGGAGTCTGGGAACATCCCAGGTGCCTGCTCAACAGAGGTCGCACTGAAGTTTTAGGAACCAGTCGTGCACACTGTCCAGGTTCCGCGGCAAACCTCTCCAGCAGAGGTGTGGCCCTCTAGCCCATGTTCCCACTCCCCCCCGACTATGAGGACATAGTGCCTCACTTGCCATAGTTTCATTCACCCACTCTCTAGGTATTTATTGAGTACCCACTGTGTACCAAGCAGTAGAGCAGAGGCTGGGACACACAGCAGGAACCAGATAGCCAGGTCCCTGGCTTTCATGAAGTTCACGGTCTAGTGTGGGCAGGATGTTAATTTTTAAAATTATTTCTTTAACACTGCAGTGAACACTATGGAGGAAAAATCCAGTGTGTTCTGAGGCCAGGCGACCTGACCCAGTCAGAGGGGCTGGGGGAGGGCTTCTCAGAGGAAGGGGCATTTACACCAAGACCTGAAGGATGAGGAGAAGTTTGAAGGGGAAACAGCCTTCTAGGCAGAGGGAACAGCACAGCAGAAACATTGGCCGTGAGACTTAAATAAAAGGCTAGTGTGCTTGGTGGAATTGGCCAGGGCCCAGACCGTGCCAGGTCTAGTGGCTTGTTCATGGTGTGGCTTCACGTGGAAGGAGAGGGGGAGCTGAGGAAGCCTCAAGGTTAAGCACAGAAGGGAGCTGCCCGACACCATCCACCAGTCACCTTGAACTTAGGAACTTAGGAAGTGGAGGCTCTCTGCCATCCAGGCATGGCCAGTGGGTGCCCATGTTTGGGAAAGGCATGGAAAACACAGGACTGGCTTGAGGCCCCATCTCGGTGGACTGTGCCCAGATCTGACAGCCCAGCCGGATGGAACCGGCATGGGCTCTGGGGTGGTGAGATCTGACTTACACCATACAGGCCAACCACGCTAAGCCTCAGTTTCCCCATCTGAAAAGTGGAGTTGCGATAACCCATAATTCCTAGAGACACTGAGGACAAGGGGAAGTCACACAGGACAGTAGATGTTCAGTAAGTGCTAAGCAGGTGCTGGCCAAGTCTTCTCTTCTTTGCAGCTTCTGTTTCCACCTCCACATGCTGAGGCCACCAGCTGCTCTCACTAGAGACACTGGCTCTGCCACTTACCTCATTTGGGCATGACCTCTCCATCTCTGGGCCTCAGCCCCCCATATAAACGGAGGAATTTGGATGGGGTGAGCTCCACCACACTGGCCCAGGTGGTTTTCCAGCTGTGGTGACGTCAGATCCAGCAGGGGGAACTTGTCACAGAGATGTGTTTTGGGGCCTCACCCCCAAGAGGGAGCTAGGGAAGAACCTCTGACATCCCTTCCCCAGCTGTTGTCATGGTCCAAGAATTACACTTTGATCCTAAAAGCGAGGGTCTCATACACCACCTATTTTCTAGAAAGTGTGCCATTTGCACGTGGTGAAGCCCGTCTTCAGAAGTTCAGCCGTGGGAAACCAGCCCGAGCGCTGAAAGATCAGAGTTAAAACAACCACGTTAATCCATGCCCCTGACATACCGCCCAGAACAGCATTCTTTTGGAATTCTCTTGTGAATGTGGGCCACAGCTGACTGCCAACCTGCCTGGGGAAAGGAGTGTTTGAATAGTTATTTTGTTTTCTTGTGGTTTCTCTTGCCAATAACACATGGAAATATCCACACCCACAGTGTGATGTGTGCTGCAGAATGATGATGACGATGATTATATTTCCATGACCTGACTTTTTACATTAAAAAGTTGAAACAGAAAAAAAAAAATCACACTTTGAGATGGCTGTACAATATTATGAATATACTTAATGCCACTGAATTGTACACTTAAAAATGGTTAAAATGTTGATTTTTATGTGTATTTTACCCCCAAAACAGTCATGTATTAAAACAAAAAGAATTGTACTTTGAGCAATGCTGCTCTAGAAAAGTCTGTGTATGGGAGTACTTCCTGCTG
>NW_006773295.1:1183152-1193506 GCF_000442215.2 Lipotes vexillifer | reverse complement strand
CCTGCTGACTGAAAAATTATTTAAGCAACAAGACTCTATTTTACCTTCTAAAAAGGAATCCCATTGTATGTATAGACCACGTTTTCTGTATCCATTAACAACTCTGTACTGTACACATAAAGATGTTTTAAGAGGGTAGATCTCAGGTTGTATGCTGTTTTACCATAAAAAGTAGTAAAAAGAAAAATCTTAAAAGAAAAATAAAAGGAATCCCAAGCTATGGGGTGGGGGCCCACTTGGTGGGTTAATTCCATGTTTGATATCACCATCAAGGACCAGATTCTTCTGTTCCTGCCCTGCGAAGGTCACGGTCAGCTGTGTCTGGGGCTTCCTCCCGCAGAGGAGGGCTGCAGTACCACAGGTCTCTCACAGACCCAGAAAAACCACCCCTACTCCCAGGAGATGTGCCCTTAAATGTCATTGGGCAGGGCTGGGCCCCAAGCCCATCGCCAGCCCAGTCAAGGGCATGGCTCCATCATAGCTGACTTAGACAAATCAGGATTTACTCCTGAACCACACGCAGAGAGGAGTAGACACCCCACCCCAATTAGTGTGCAGCTCAAGCAGGGAAACTGGGAGAATGGCTATGTGTTTATCAACTGGTGGTGAACAAATTAGTACAGGCAGATCTCACTCTATCGCGCTTCAGATACTGTGTTCTATACAAATGGAAGGTTTGTGGCAACCCTGTGTCAAGCGAGTCTGTCGGTGTCATTTTTCCAACAGACTTTGCTCATTTCATGTCTCTGTGTCACCAAGACACTGGTAATTCTCACAATATTTCAAACTTTTCCATTATTATTATATTTGTTATGGTCATCTGTGATCGGTGATCTGTTTTTTGTTTCTCGGGGTTTCTTTTTTTGGCCGCACTTTGGCGAAGCATGTGGGATCTTTGTTCCCAACTAGGGATCAAACCCGCGCCCCCTGCATTGGAAGTGCAGTCTTAACCACTGGACTGCCAGGGAAGTCCCTGATGGGTGATCTTAGGTGTGAGTATTGCAAAAAGATCATGACATGCTGAGGCTCAGATGATGGTTGGCATTTTTTATCAATAAAGTATTTATTTTATTTTATTTATTTATTTTTTTGGCTGTGTTGGGTTTCTTTGCTGCGTGCCGGCTTTAGTTATGGCGAGCGGGGGCTACACTTGGTCAGAGTGTGTGGGCTTCTCATGGCGGTGGCTTCTCTTGTTGCGGAGCACGGGCTCTAGGCGTGTGGGCTTCAGTAGTTGTGGCTCGTGGGCTCAGCAGTTGTGGTTCTCGGGCTCTAGAGCACAGGCTCACTAGTTGTGGCACAAGGGCTTAGTTGCTTCGTGGCACAAGGGATCTTCCCGGACCAGGGCTCGAACCCGTGTCCCCTGCATTGGCAGGCGGATTCTTAACCACTGCTTCCCCCCCACTTGTTGTTTTCGGGTTTTTTTTTTTTTTTTTGCGGTATGCGGGCCTCTCACCGTTGTGGCCTCCCCTGTTGCGGAGCACAGGCTCCGGACGCGCAGGCTCAGCGGCCATGGCTCACGGGCCCAGCCGCTCCGCGGCATGTGGGATCTTCCCGGACCGGGGCATGAACCTGAGTCCCCTGAATCGGCAGGCGGATTCTCAACCACTGCGCCACCAGGGAAGCCCCAATAAAGTATTTTTTAATTAAGGTATGTGTATTGTTTGTTTACACATAATGCTGTTGCACAATTAACAGACTACAGTATAGTGTAAATGTAACTTACATATGCATGGAAACTAAGAAATCTGTGTGACTCATTTTATTGTGGTATTTGCTTTATTGTGGGGGTCTGGAACTGAACCTGCAATATCTCCAGGGTCTGCCTGTAACAGTTTCTCAGCTCCTTCCCTTAGGAGAAAGGGAACTAAACCCAGCACTTGAGCAGGCGCTATGCAGAAAACTGTCGACATTAAGACAATTATAACACGAACAGGTATCACTTATCAGGTGCTAATCATGTGTCCAGCACTGGGTTGAGGCAGCTGTTAAACAAACCAGCACTACTATCCCCATTTTACAGGTGAGAAAATTGAAGCTCAGACATACAAAATAATTCAGTGCTAGTCAAACAATTCAGTGCTAATAAAACACAAAACTGGGGCTCTGAGAGGCAGCCCCATAGCCCCAGGGTCTTTGAGCTCACCTGTCTGCTTCTGCATCCTTGTCTTAGGGAGGGTAGGGAGCCCAGCTCAGGTATGAAGAGAGAAACTAGAGTGGTTGATGTTGAAACGCTGTGAAAACCCAGCATAGGTAAATGTGCCTTGGCATCGCCACCTGCTGATTAAGTGAGGGCATTGCATGGCCTCCAGCATTGTCACGTTTCAGCTAATAGGGAGCTGCTCCCATGTCATCATGCCACCTTCCCATTCCTGTTTTCTCCTCCCATGCCAGGACACCCAAAGACAAGTCCAAGAACAGCCCCAAGGAATGGTGCGCTGGCCCAGGGCCCAGTGTGTGCAGCGTCCACCTCGATGGTTGCCTGCCAAGGCTTTCCCTCCTAGTCCCCTGGGGGCCGTAGTCATCAAACTGTCACTAAATATTTAATATTGGTGAACTCTTTATATGGCCCAGCTGGCCCACATCTGCTGGCCTCTTTTTTTTTTTTTTTGCGATACGCGGGCCTCTCACTGTTGTGGCCTCTCCCGTTGCGGAGCACGGGCTCCGGACGCGCAGGCCCAGCGGCCATGGCTCACGGGCCCAGCCGCTCCGCGGCATGTGGGATCCTCCCAGACCGGGGCACGACCCCGCGTCCCCTGCATCGGCAGGCGGACTCTCAACCACTGCGCCACCAGGGAAGCCCTGCTGGCCTCTTTTAAGATCTACATCTACAAGTCACAAGCTGCTGGAAAAGCAGACTGAAAAGAGATTTACAAGCTCTGGAGGTTGGGTGTAAATCCTGACTCTTGTCGTCCTTGCCGTGTGACCTCAAGAGAGTTGCTTGAGATCTCAGTCTCAGTTTCCTCATCTGCAAAATGCAGGCAGGAACCTCACATGTTAGAGGGAAGCTTAAACAAGAAACTACATCTAGGGCTTCCCTAGTGGCACAGTGGTTGAGAGACTGCCTGCCAATGCAGGGGACATGCGTTCGTGCCCCGGTCCAGGAAGATCCCACATGCCGCAGAGCAGCTGGGCCCGTGAGCCATGGCCACTGAGCCTGTGCATCCAGAGCCTGTGCTCCACAACGGGAGAGGCCACAACAGTGAGAGGCCTGCATACTGCCAAAAAAAAAAAAAAAAAGAGAAAAGAAACTACATCTAAAAGTATCTGACACATGGTAGGTATGCAAACAATGTTAGTCCCTTTATGTCTTTCTTTTTGTTGTCTTTCAATACCATCTTTCCCTTTTTCTTTTGGAGAAAAAGAAGGGACTCAAGTTGGGGGGAATCTACTCATTCATTCTCGACCAATATTTATTAAGTGCCTACATTGTGCCAGGCACTGGAGCCACAGCAGGAAAGGTAATGATCCCTACCCTCTCGGTGCTTCAGAGAGTGTTCAGGACCTGGAATCAGACAGAGCTGGGTTCAAGTCCTGGCTCTACCACCTACAAGTTGTGGTTCCTTGGGCAAGTGCCATCCCAGAAGAAGAGGCCCAGAGGCTATGGCCTGGGGCCTCAGGCTTCCAGGACCAGGCCAGTCAAGCCCTAGGCCCTTGATCCCCGTAGTGGAGCTTGTTTGGTCCTTTAAGGCCATTATACAGATGAGGCAACTGAGGCCAAGAGAGTGGAAGGCCCTTGCCCAAGAGGCACAAAATCAGGACCTGAAGGCAAGTCTCCCACAACACAATTCACATGTTTTTAAAGTTCCTACCACACTCAAGGAGGCCCATCAACAAGTATTTATTTATTGGGCTCTTTGTTGTGTGGGCAGCTCTGGCTGGGTTGATCAGAGTGGGTGGCTGCTTCCCTTCTCCACTGGGGACACAATATGGAAGAGTGGCCATGAGCTTGGCCAAAGGAGTTGGGACCAATCGGAGGCTAACCCTAGGGAATCTCATGCATGAGGCAGGGCAGATGCTGAGTAAACATGTGTCAAGTAAAGGGGAATGTGAGAGACAGTACTCACCTGAGTAAAGGGGGATGTGAGAGACAGTGCTTACCTGAGATGCTCACCTGAGCTCACCTGAGGTGCTCTGCTGCTGGGCCCTCTCCATTTAAACCTTCATTTCCTCTCACAAGAGCAACCCTAGAAAGCAGCCCTGATGGTATTCTTTTTAAAAGCTAAACTGAGGCACAGTAAAATTTTCAAGACTTACGGATTTGAATCAGGCAGCACCAAAGAAAAGGTGGTCAGGAGCGCTCCACCGGCAGAATCTAGGAGAGAGGTTTTTAGAAAGAGGATGTGAAAGCAAGGAAATCATTTGATTGGCTATTGCTTAAGGGGTTGCCTTGTTTGGGAACGCCTAGCTGGCTGTTGGTGATTGGTTAAGTTTCATTTTCTCGGATTCGAGTGCATTGGCTCTGGCCTCGGTTTAGGTTGGCTTGCATAGGCTACGGAGGCATCAGGGCCTCCCCAGTCTCACGGCCTCCTATTTCAATTACTTTAACATTCTCATTTCACAGACGAGGACACTGAGGCACAGAGTGATGAAGTGACCTGTCCAAGACCACATGACTAGCGTCGTGGAGGTTGCAGCAGAGGCCACACTGTTCAACCGGACATTATGCTGCATCCAGGAAAACAGAGAATGGAATAAAGGGAGGAAGGAATGAAGGAGAGAGTAAATGAAGACAAGAATGAGAAAATGAAAAGAGCATGAATCAAAGAGCGGATGTTTTTATTTTTTTAACGGAATAGTTGATACATAAGATAATACACGTAACACCTGCGAGTTATAAAACACACTAAGAGAATGAACAGACTTGAACCCACCACTATTCTAAGACAATAGAAAGTTACCAATAACTCGTCCCTACTGACGCTAGCGGTTCTGCGAGCTGGCTGCACGTCGAAAGCACCTGGGGGGCTTAGACAACCACTGATACCCTCAGGGAGCTTGATGGGATTTGTCTGGAGTTTGGTTTGGACATCTGGATTTTTAAGAGCTCCCGAGATGATTCTCATGCGCAGCCAGGTTTGAGAACCACTGGCTTATAATCACCTCCCCTGTTGTATCCCTCTGATTTCCCCCCATCCTCACCTTTATCCTGAATTTGGTGTAGTGAATGGATTCTTTTCCTCTTTCCTTGCCTGTTTCCAGGACTAGCGACGTTTGCGATTGAGCTCCCACCCATCACGAGAGGGCACCAGAGAAAAACACAGCCTTCTTTTTCCTCTCTGCGCGTCTAGTAACAGCGCTGCAGGAGGCTTGGCCCTCGCGGCGCTCCGTCGCCGACCCGTTGCCCCGGCAACGAGCGAGGAAACGGCCGGCGTAGGTGCATCTCTGCCCGGAAGGGTTGCAGCGCGCCGGGCCGGGCTCGGTTGGGACATGCTGCAGCTCGGGCCGGGACAGCCTTCGAAAATTCCGGGGCGCAGAGAAACGTAAGTCGGGGGTTTGGGCTCGGCAGGGGGCCAGCTTTGGGGCCGGGACCCTCAGAGCCCCGCTGCAGTCGGCCCCGCGCTGGCGGGAAGCGCGCCCGCCGTCGCTGGACGCTATCGCAGGGAGCCCGGGGGCTCGGCTTCCCGTTCTCACTCTGCTCCCCGCGCGCTCTGGGTCCGACACTTTCCTCTGTAACCGCTTTTGTTACAGAGGGATGCGACTTTTTCAGGGAGCAGCCCAGCTTGTTGGTAGCAGATTCGGGACCGGAATCTTAAGTTTTCTGATTCCTGGTGCAAAGATTTATCCGCGCGCGGCTCACAGGGCAAGGAAAACAGTTTGTCAAGCCTGCCATAGTCTGAAGACAGATCATAAACTGGCAGCCTCAGGCTAAACTCGGCCCATAGACGCAGATCATTTTCCTTCGGGATTGGAGGACTCTGAGTTTGCTTATTCAACAGAAGCTCCTTAAGCATTGTCACAGCCAAGCACTGTGTAGACCTTGCACATAGGGCAGCTTTTGGACCAGGGGAAAAGGTGTCCGGAGTGAGACTGCTTCTTCTTTCAAGTCTCCAGCTGTGTCCCCAGATTGCTCCTTGACCCATGCAAATTGATTCCTCTCTCTGGGTGGTGGTTTCTCCATCCATAAGATGAGGGATCTCCCTCCATGCTAATCCAGAACACTTCCAGATGTGACACCTGGATTGGGCCATTCTCTGCGGGTTGCCGAAGCCAGGGCATGTTGGTCCCAACAGGCAGCCTCTTGCAGTCTACAGAGCCCGGGCACTCATCTCAGACTAACATGAATTAGGATCCCAGCTCTTTTATAAATTTCCTCCACTTCCTGGTTTTGTGATCTTGAGCAAGTCATTTTACCTCTTTGAACTTAAGTTTTCTCACCTGCCAAAAAAATGGGGCGATAGTAACAATGAAAAAGATCGTATATGTCAATACACACAAGTATTCCTTAAATTATTATCTATGTTACCTTAGGCAGAGCACAGAAGTCCCCAGTGTGCTTGTCCAGCGTTGCCAGGACTGGTTCTCTGTCTCTGTCTGCAGTGCCCTTCATGATGTCTGGCTCACAGCCCGGTGCAGTCCACGCTTATTTAAGTAGATGATTTGCAGCCCTGATGACAAGTCATTTTTAAAATACTGGTGCCTGGGGGCCTACACTAAGACTTTCTGATTTAACTAGTCTGGAGTGGGGCCCAGGCTCTACCAGGCAATTCCGGTGTTCAGCCAAGGGGTGAGGATCTCGCATTAAAGGGATGAGGGGTTGCAGCAGGCTCATTTTCTTACCACTGCTGTTCTCCTCAGATGGCCCTCCCCACGCTGCCCTCCCCCTGGTACAGCCGGAGGCTCCCGGATCAGCAGGCTGCACGACAGCAACGCCGGGAGCAGGAGGCCCAGCTTCGGCAGCAGTGGGATCAGAACAGCCGCTACTTCAAGGTGTCTGACATCTGCAGCTCCAAACAGGCAGAATGGAGCTCCAAGGCCTCCTACCAGAGGAGGTAATTGTGTGGTGACCACCATCGGTTAGGGTTGAGGGCCACTTGCTGTCAGGAGATGTGACCTTAAGGACCTGGGGGAGTGTGGCTGGACAGCATGGATTACCTGCACAGTGATGTCTTTCCAACTGGAAATTGAAAAAAAGATCATCAGTGAAGTAACACATTCGCACTGAAAAAGATAAAATGAGAAATGTATGTAGAATGTGGACGTCTCCTTCGTAACCCCATACCCCCAGGAGAGAACCACAGTGAACTGTCTGGTGCATATCCTCCCATACTCTTCTCCATTTGTGTTTGTGTGTAAATATATATACACCCATTTTCTGTAGAAATGCGTGTAAAAGCATTGAAGTTAAAAGGATAGGTTTTAGGGGCTTCCCTGGTGGCACAGTGGTTGAGAGTCCGCCTGCCGATGCAGGGGACGCGGGTTCGTGCCCCGGTCCGGGAAGATCCCACATGCCGCAGAGTGGCTGGACCCGTGAGCCGTGGCCGCTGAGCCTGCGCGTCCGGAGCCTGTGCTCCGCGACGGGAGAGGCCACAACAGTGAGAGGCCCGCGTACCGCAAAAAAAAAAAAAAAGCATAGGTTTTGGAGTCAGACAGACCTAGATAGAAACCCTGACTGTATCACTTGCTGTATGAATGAGCTCAGTTTCCTCACCCGTGAAGTGGGGCTAAAACAGAACCTACTTTATAGGATTTATGTGACGATTAATATAAAACCGTCCAGGTATGTAGTACCTGGTACACGGTAACTGCTCAAATAATATTAGCTGGTACTGTTAGCACGCGCATATATGAGCCCATTATACATTTTCTTCTTGCAAAAACAAGATTCTATTATGTGTAGTGGTTCTGTCACCTCTGTTCCCTTTGGCTGGAAGAAACCTTCCCGGGTCACCACATTCTGTCTGCCTCAGCCTCTGTCACCCACACAACCAGCCACGTGTTCCCTGTGCAGCTGTAGCACATCTGGCTGACGGTGGCTACTTCTTACCCAGCATGCACGCCTACCAGCGGGAGAAGATGAAGGAGGAGGGGAGGAAGCGTCTGGAGGCCCGACGGCAGAGACTCAGGCAGCTTCTGGTGGAGGAGCAGGACCTGCTGGCCAGAGAACTGGAGGAGCTGAGGCTGAGCATGAACTTGAGGGAAAGAAGAATCCGGGAGCAGCACAGGAATCTGAAGTCAGCCCGAGAGGAGCAAAGGAAACTGGTAAGTAGCTTTTTAGGAGGCTGCAGAGCGGGAGTCCCCAGCCTGTCAGTGATGCCACGTGGGGTCCCCTCGGGGGCTCTGACCTGTTGAGACAGCACTTCACTCCAGAGCCAGTCGGGAAAAGTGCTTACTCTGAGTTGTTCTTTATGTGTGTTTTCCACGAGTCATCTCTATTCTCTTTGGCCCCTTAATCATTACATCTGAGTCCTTTTTCTTTATTCTAGTTCTCTGGTCCCACAAAGGGCTGGGAGTGGTATATTTTATCTTCCAAAGTAGTTGTGTGCAATGGTGAGCCCCAAAACTCTGTTTTTAAGCCTGTTGTATATTTTGAAACAGATCTTTAGTATCTAGGACCCATCTGTAGCATCAGATTTGGGCCCCCTTTTGTCACCATTATAAGAGTCATTTGTCAGCACTGTGTGCTTCCAGTCAGGTGTCTGGCTCCCAGCGCCGTGGGTGTGAGGCATGTGGGAGGTCTGAAGGGCAGGCACAGTGCCGGGTGCCAGTGGAGGAGCTCTTAGCCTGAGCTGACTTCTATTGTGGGTTATCCAAAATGTGGACAGATTGGAAAAGTGACATCAGGCTTCCCTCTTCGTGTTTTCTTGACAGATTGCTGAACAGCTTTTGTATGAACACTGGAAAAAGAACAACCCTAAACTTCGAGAGGTGAAAACCAAGGAGATCCTTCTGTTGATTTGCCTAAGTAGATGAAGTCATGTTTCCCGTCTTGTTTTTAAGCTTGCATCTTGTGCTGGGGTGAAACAGAGATCACTCCAGCCACCTTGAAAAGAAGCCCCACACAGAAGATCTGGGTCATTCGGTTAACAGCTACAAGTGGCTGTGAGGTTGGAATGTCTGATAGGGAGGGGGGACCCCAAGGGCAGAGGCTAGGTAGGCAGAAGGGGCCACCTTGGACGGCCTCACACGGTCTTCCCCTGGAAGTGCTGGGGAGCGCCTGCGTGATTTTAAGCAGGGGTGCAACAGGGTCCCAGCTGCATTTTGGGGAGCAGCAGCTTTGGCAGTAATGTCGAGGTGAGGGGGAAGGGGTGATGTCAATTGAGGGGTTGCTGCCGCAGCCCAGGCAAGTAATGGTGAAGGTCAGAACTGGGTGGCAGGAGAAAGGGGGACAAATCTACAGGCTTCGGGGCAAGGAGAGAGCGGGGCGTCTTGGCTGGGGTGACGTCATTCAGCAGAGATTGGGCTAGAGGGAGAGAATCCCATGAAGGATATAATTAATTAATTTCAGTTTGTAGTTTGTGTATACACTTGGTGTGTTAATTTGTGTACTCATAACTTCATGTAGAAATTGCCAGTCACAAGTAATAGAGCATCTGGCTGCTCTGGAGTGTTGTGCGGTTAGCTCTAAACCTGGGAGGACTCCTCTCCCCAGCCATTTGTAGATTTCAGTGGCTTCTCCAAAGTCATGTACTCAGATGTTTATTCAGAACATTCAAGTTAGTTGCAAATGTTTACATGTGTGAGTTGAGGAAGAAATTAAAAACTTTTATAAACAATTTCCCAAACAAAAGCTTTTGGACAGTAGTACAATTCATTTTCTGATCCAAAAGATTGTTTAAACCCAAATCTCTTATTAATTACCCCAAATTTGTTGCATCTATTGATACAGGTAGTGCATGTTTTTACAGCTGCTCTTTTGCAGAGGGAGTACTGGGGGGCCAGGCCAAAGGTTGAGTCTGTTCCTCATCCAGCTTCTGCCCTGGGGCCTAGCAGGCTTTAGACCTACCAGGGTGGCCTTTGAGATTAGATTTCCATTTCAGTGTCTGCTGACCTGTTCCGGCTCAGCCCCAAGGGTACTGGAAGAAAAGTTTGTTACTTTTTTCCAATTCTTGACATGGTTTAGAATTGACTGGTCCTTTGGTTTTCTAATTGACTTGCAATCAGACTGTATATGTTGGGGTCACCATGCACTTACTTATAAGACACCTGGCCACATTCCAGGCCATGACACTGTACTCGGCAGTGAATATGTGTCCAATGAATCGGTTAGGAAGTTTATTCTGTCTTCTCGTCCTCAGATTGAATTGGAACTTCACAAGAAACATGTGATAAACTCTTGGGAAACACAGAAAGAGGAAAAAAACCGGTGTGGTATTGTGTTGGGAGACTGTCTCCATGTCTTTTTTTTTTTTTTTTT
>NW_006773295.1:1181116-1183053 GCF_000442215.2 Lipotes vexillifer | reverse complement strand
TTTTTTTTTTTTTTTTTGCGGTACGTGGGCCTGTCACTGTTGTGGCTTCTCCCGTGGTGGAGCACAGGGTCAGCGGCCATGGTTCACGGGCCCAGCCGCTCCGCGGCATGTGGGATCTTCCCGGACCAGGGCACAAACCTGTGTCCCCTGCATCGGCAGGCGGACTCTCAACCACTGCGCCACCAGGGAAGCCCTGTGTCCATGTCTTTGAATTTGTTTCTTGTTTTCAATGTTAATGACTCCAATACAGGAATAGACTTTTTCTCGGTTTACTTAACACATGTTAAAACCGAATGTTTGCTGCTCTTACGCAGACAAGAATCCTACGTGATCACTCCCAGGGGCAGAGTAAGACAAGGCGTCCAGGGCTGGTTGATGGTAGATGTAACATGCATCCTTAAAGGTTGTTTCTGTTGCAGCACCCTCTTTTGATGTAATTTACATCATAAAGTCTCAACCTTGGTTTATAGCAGCAACTCTGGGGATAAAAGTCCACACCTCCGTGGACCCATTGCTTCACCTCTGGGTTCATTTTGGAAAGTGTTTTGTTGCCTTGTGGAAGGGAAGGAACCCTGGTGCTCTCGAGCCCCTCCTCTGTACCAGGCACTGTGCTGAGAGCCTCCCCAGCTTCGTCTCTGAGGGCAGCACCACTCCCATGGTTCCCACAGTGAGAATCGAGCCCAGGAAGATGCACCTTTGCCTGGGCCACACAGCTGATAAGTGCGTGGCCTCCTCGAGTACAGACGTGTTGGAATGAGGAATGGGCCCTGAGGCCTGCTGACCGGTGGTGGGGAGCTGGGTCTTTGCCAGCTCCGTGCTACAGATACTGACCCCCGGGTCCCTTTGGCTCCATGCAGCAAGAAGCTGCTGAAGAGGAAAAGGAGAAACGGTATGAAAATGAATATGAAACGGCCCGACGGGAAGCGCTGGAACGGATGAAAGCAGAAGAGGAGAGGAGGCAACTGGAGGGTAAACTGCAGGCAGACGCGCTGCGTCAGCAGATGGAGGAGCTGAAGGTGAAGGAGATGGAGGTGAGGGCGAGCCCTGGCGCCAGGGCCTCCTTGCTCGCAGCTCCTTGTTGTTAGGAAACGGGCGTTTAAAAAGCTGCGCTAAACAGAGACCATATCCGGGGGGGCGATTCTAAGAAGGGAAACAAAGCTGGGCTCTCCTTCTGACACGTGCTCCCACCTGTGGTTCCTTCTGTGCCGATTCTAGAGTGTCAACCATCAGGAGATAACACGCGTACCCTCCAACGTGTGTAGAGAGGCCTGCTGTCCGAGAGCCTCCTGAGAACTTGGATTTCAAGTGCTCTTAGTAGACTTGACTTAGTCTGATGATCCAGCACACAGCTCTCACGGGAGACTAGCAGTTTGGGGGTCTCAAGGCACAAACCATGAGGATCTTTGGTCCTGGAAGCTGTTTTGAGAATACTGTGCACAGTTGCTCTGAGGGGCTGGATCTTCTCATGCAGGCGAGGGGAGCACTCCTCCCTTCCCTAGGCCAGAATGATTCAAGAACTAGATCCTTTGTGCCCACTATGTATTCTAAGTGCCAAGCACTGGGCTGGCTGCTATGGATACAGCTGGGAGCTGTGTCGGGTCAGGGAGACAGATGTTTAGTAACAATAGGCTTGGACAGTGCAGGGCCCTGTGGGATCACGGGACAGGGGTTCATCCTTGTCGGCAGGGTTGGGAAGGCCCAGCAAGAAGAATGAGTGAGCTGGGCCAAGGGGCTCAGAGCCCTGGAGGTGGAAGGGGATCCTGGCACCAGGTGGCCAGGCCACCCTTGTTGCGTTGTGTCTGCTGAGGGATGAAGGAACTCTGATTCTCATGCACTTACCTGGGTTTACGGTCTTGTACCCATAGGCCACCAAACTAAAAAAGGAGCAGGAGAACCTGCTGAAGCAGCACTGGGAGCTGGAGAGGCTGGAGGAAGAG
>NW_006773295.1:1169420-1181104 GCF_000442215.2 Lipotes vexillifer | reverse complement strand
AGCAGATGGCAGCCTTGTGGCAGAAGGCGGAGCTGGGGTATGTGTGAGAAGGACCCCCAACCCCTCGCCTGCCTTCCCCAAGCGGGCGAGCCTCTCACTTTCTCAGATGTGCACTGGTAACCCTAAAACCGAACGGGATACAACCTGCAGAAAGCAGCTGTCTAACCTCTGCTTAATTCTTTAGGAAACACTGAAGGCAACCCATATTTTCTCATTTCTAGACGCTTTTTGAGACATCAGTATAACGTGCAGCTCAACAGACGTACACAGCAGATCCAAGAGGAACTGGTAAATCTGAAGGGACAGCCTGGCGTTTCTTTCACTTTCTTTTTTTCTTTTTATAAACTTATTTATTTATTTATATTTTTTGGCTGTGTTGGGTCTCTGTTGCTGTGTGTGGGCTTTCTCTAGTTGTGGTGAGCGGGGGCTACTCTTCATTGCGGTTCACGGGCTTCTCATTGCAGTGGCTTATCTTGTTGTGGAGCACAGGCTCTAGGCACGTGGGCTCAGTAGTTGTGACTCGTGGGCTCTAGAGCGCAGGCTCAATAGTTGTGGCGCACAGGCTTAGTTGCTCCGTGGCATGTGGGATCTTCCCAGACCAGGGCTTGAACCCGTGTCCCCTGCATTGGCAGGCAGACTCTTAACCACTGTGCCACCAGGGAAGCCCTCTTTCACTTTCTTTTGAAAAGCATGTTTTCCATTGCTTAGTAATGGGTGCGTTCTCATAAGAAAACACCAAGTGAGATCCCCCCTTGACCAGCAGCCCCCGCAATCCCTGCCCCTCCCAGAGGTGTCTGTTTGGGTGTACATCTTTCTAGATATGCAGTTGACCCCTGAACCACGTGGGGGTTAAGGGTGCTGACCCCCACGGAGTTGAAAACCCACGTACTGCGCGCTCTGCCTCAAAAACAAAGGAATTGATAAATGACCCACTGAAGGGCAGGAAGCTAAAACAGTTTGGTTAGAATCAGGACTCAAACCCTAGTTCATTTCAGTCTACGTACTGTACTCTCTAGTCAAACACTTTTCCCACACTTAGTTAATTTAAAGGTCTGTAAAATAAAAATACAAGTAGTATATTTATTGAAAAAAATCTGTGTGTAAGTGGACTCACACAGTTCAAACCCATGTCATTCAGGAATCAACTGTATTTACATACACACACATACAGGGAAGTGGTGAGTTTGGGGGGTTTCAGTTTCATTTTTAAATGTACTTGAAGTGGCATTGCATAGCATAGTACCTAAGAGTACACCTCAGGCTTCCAGACCAGTGTTCTTAGACTGACATTCCTGGCAAGTATTTTGATGGGCTCCCTCACTGAGACCGGACAGGAGAGTTGCTCTCCCACCCCAGTCGGCTTTCCTCTTACCGAACAGCTGCAGTGAGCACTTTGTGCATATATCTCTGTGCACTTGTGTCTCTGTAGCTTATATCCTGTGAAGTGGAATTGCTGGCAAATTGTGTTCTAAAAAGCTGTGCTACCAGATGTGTCTGAGGGCAGAGATGTGCGTGTGGTGGCAGAGGGTCTCTCCCTGTGGGCAGAGAAAAGCCCCTGGGCCTCTGTGGCGTCTAAACCATCCCTACGTGATCACACCCTGCCTGCTCTGGAAACAGCCCACGTCTTCCCAGAACGCCTGCTTTCAGTGCCGAGGGGCTGGCAGAGCTGAGGCTGTTGCTACTGCAGGGCTGGGCACCGCGCCCACTGCGCTTCCTCGTCCTTCCTCTAGGAGGCAGACAGGCGCATCCTGCAGGCGCTGCTGGAGGAGGAGGACGAGAACCAGCGCGTGCACCTGGCCCGGAGGGAACAGGCCCAGGCCGATGTGGCCTGGATGAAGCAGGTCATCGAGGAGCAGCTGCAACTGGAGAGGGCGCGGGAGACGGAGCTGCAGATGCTGTTGAGGTGAGAGATGGCATCCCAGGCCTCTACTTGCACTTCGATCCCCGCAGGTCAGCAGGTCGCTGTGAGGGTTGTCTGCTGTTGACGAAACTCCCATCCTTGTTCCTCTGTCCATCATTCGTGAGGAGCACATCTTTGCTAGCGGACCTGGCTTGTGGGGTGTTTCCCTCGGGTTGTTTAAGGTGGAAGCCGTTAGGGTTTAGAGTAAGGATCTGTTCATCTGAGATCTTAGAAACTTGAAAGGAAATGGTTATAAATTATGGAGATGTTGAACGCTTCCTAGGTCTATATGAATGGGTCTGGATCCTAAAACTTAATCTGGTAGATCGAAGTACTGGAATAACAGGTAACACTGAGCACTTACCGTGTGCCAGACGCTGTGCGAAGTGCTTTACGGTCCTCCTCCTGTTTAATCCTGACACCCAGCCCAGTGCTGGGGTCACAGAGTACTTGGGTCACGGGGAGTCGAGGCAGTCACTCACTTGCCCCAGGCCACAGGGCGAGCTAGAGTGACCGCAGGAACATGGTGACAGAGCTCAGGCACCGGCGTGCCCCTCCTCCTCTCCAGCCCCGATGGTTTCATTCACCTCAGTGTTTAAGTGTCCTGGATGCATGTCTTCACCAGTGCTTTTTGTAAGAAGATGGAGGGTTTAAAAAGGGAACTTAAAGTACTTACGATAGTAATACTTTCTGTGAAGTTGTCCTTCCCTGTAATCTGCTGAAAGTTTATTTGGAGGTTGGCTGCACAGAAGGTGTGTGCTACCTGGTGCCTTGGAGCCCTGTTGGTTCTCTTCTACCACCGGTGGTGGTAAGGATCCAGCTGTCATCCTCTCTATGTCTCCCTAGGGAGGAGGCTAAGGAAATGTGGGAAAAGAGAGAGGCAGAGTGGGCCCGCGAAAGGAGTGCTCGAGACCGGCTGATGAGCGAGGTAATCCGGGAATGGGCACAGGTGGCCGGGCGGGTGTCTGGGGTTGGTGACCATGTGCTGACCCTGCCAAATGTTCTGGGAACAGAGTCCCCTCTTGGCATTTTCAGTGGACTTTCAATATCATTATAAAAGTAATATACGCTTACTAGGAAAAAATTCAGTACAGAAAAGTAAAAAGTAAAAAAACAGTCACCATCTACATCATCTACACAGCCACTATTTTATTTCCTTCTACGCTTCTGTTTCTATGGATAATGTTTTTTCTACATATTATACTGAGCTATTTGATTTCGATCATTTTATTATACTATTATATCTTCTTTGTAAATGTCATTTTGTTGGCTGTGTAATATATCTTGTGGGTATACAGTAGTTTGTTTTTCCGTTTCCTTTTGTGGATCCATTTTTTTTCTGATTTTGAGCTGTTATATATTACTGCAGTGAACATCTTGGTGCAGAAGCATTTTCCACATTTAGGATTTTTTTCTTGGAGTGCAAAACCAGAAGTAGACTAAGGAACATGACTGTTTTATTTGTCATATATAAGTAGTGCATTATAAGACACACCCCAATTCAAAGGAAATCTTTTAGGGGAAAAAAGGTCTTTATTATCCATGTATTGGAAGTTATCTTAAAGTGGTTTAAAATGGAAATTATATTCTGTGCATGCCAGCATGCTACATTTTAGAACCCATGGGAAATCTGGTCTCAACTGGTGCTTTTTCACTTTTGTGAATACCAGATATTCTCCAGCATCTTTTTATTTTTTTCCCCCCATTTAAAATGTTCCTCCTCATTGTGGCCACTTTACATGTCCCCCCAAGAGAGCATGACTGTTGGGTATGGCAGGTGGCTTCCTGCTGTTCCTGGTTCCCAAGTCCTGACCATCATGTGCACATAATCCTGCTCTGGCCAAGAATCAAACACAGCAGGTTTCTGCTGCTTTGAGCAGTAAATTTAAATCCACAAGGTTGGTGGGATGACCCAGACTCTGCCTCTGGCCATCTACGTGGCTTGTGATTTCTTACTTTTTCTAGAACTCACTGATAGGGAGTGAGAGTCACCTTGTTGCTATGTGTCTGTGCCCTGGGGACAAAGCTCCATCCCTGCCTGCTTTGATCTCTTTGGTGCTTGGCTGTCTGCATATGCACAGTCCACGTGCACTCTGTGTGCGATGGGGACGCGTGGGAAATGTGGCCGATTGTTTGGACCGATCCCGTATTCTGGGCTTGCCTTCATCCTGGTGTATTTGGGCCTGAGGCTGAGGATTAGGCTGGGTCTGGTCTCCATGTAACTGCAGCTGCAGACTGTCCACGGCTGGTAGAACAGGCATCTGTTAAAGTCTAACCAAAATCTTCCCTCTTCCTTTCCGCTGAGGATAGGTTCTGACAGGAAGACAAAAACAAATACAGGAAAAGATTGAACAAAACCGACGGGAGCAAGAGGAATCCCTGAGACACAGAGAGCAACTTATTCGAGATCTTGAGGAGGCCAGAGAGTCAGCTCATCGTGAGAAAAAGGAGAGCGAAGAACTGAAATCGGCCAGGAAGCAGGAGCTGGAAGCCCAGGTGGGGCTGAGCCCTGGGATGAACACACAGGCAGCAGGCCCTGCTGAGGTTCCTGCACCATCATGGCACAGGGTTCAGGGACCCTTGACTTATTTCCACAGCCTGGCCTGGACCTTGTCCAGGAAGCCCACGTTTGGGAGCTCAGAGCATCCCTTTTCATTTCCCGCTGAAACCCTGACCCTCCTGGTTGTAGCTCCAGCCCCGCTGTGGGTCCTCTGTCTCCTGTGGGAACAAGGCTGCTGTTACCGTTCCTTGCCTCTTTCCTGGCTGCATCTGTAAGCACCTGGCTCACTGGCCACAAGTCTCTTTTTATTCAATTCAGTACCTAATAGTTAACACAGAAGGATCTTCCCAACACGTGGCTACGTCCAGAGCTTTTTACAAGGTGCATTTTACCACGCACATAACCTCTCCTGTACCATGGTACCGTTCAGTACCATGAATGTCCTTCCCATGAGGGTACTGCCACCACTAGTGCTGAGCGCTGATGCTCCAGCGGGGGGACCTGAGCCTCTCCCTCTGGATCAGAGGCAGTGTTCTGCCCTGTGGCCTGTCCCGGGTGACTTTGCTCTCGGTGGCCAGGTTGCAGAGCGCCAGCTGCAGGCGTGGGAAGCGGACCAGCAGGAAGAGGAGGAGGAAGAAGAGGCGAGGCAGGCAGAGCAGCTCACAGACACCCTGCTGCGGCAGGAGGTGAAGACGATGGCCGAGCAGGGCTACCGGCCCAAGGTAGGGAGCCGCAGCGGACGGTGCTACTGCTGTGCTGCTCAGCCTGGCCCTGCTCTCCCAGGCCGGCTCACAGCCCAGGGCACAGGGCTGCTTCCCAGCAGCTCAGATTCTTCCTTGCTCCTCTTCTTGTGTGTTTCTTCCTTTCTCGACTGGTAGGGAACCTTGACACAGCGTCTGTTTCAGTCCTTCATTGGGCCTCAAACAGCCCTTGTGGCGACTTTGCTCTGGCTCCTGCTGCTGCAGCCCAAGGACTGAGGTCCTGACTGCTAAGCTGCGTGCCTGGCCACCCTGTTCGGGATAGAGAACAATCCAAGAAGAGCTTTGGCGTGGCTGGTGAGAGGTGAAGGCGCAGTGGTGCTGGGTCCTAACTGTCCAGACAGCAGAGCCCAGCTGACTGGGGTGACCAGGGGCTTGTTTCCCTTCCTCTCCTGCCCTCGGCACCTGCGGTTGCCCCGTCCCTGTCATCTGATCCCCTCCTTCCTTCTTTCCCTGCCTCACGAACTACTTGAGTGACCCCCAATGCGGGGCATCGGGGGATCACAGAGAAGCAGAGGCCGTCACCCCTGCTTCAAGGGAGCTGATGACTAAAGCACCCAGGAACTGACTGAGGGCTCAGCAGGCATGTCGCCTTTGTCCCTCCTTTAGCAGGGCCACTCTGGCGTTCTAACAGAGAGGCCAGCTCCTCTGTGGTCAGAAACTCTGGGAAGCTGATGAAACAGAGCAGGTACCACACCTGCTGCAGAACGTCAGTGTCCTAATTGGCCGGGGATCTCAAAGCGCAGGGAACAGCATTTTCTAAACTTACTCCATCATGGATCAGTGAGTGTCTCAGATCGAGGTCTCAAAGAGCCACGTGAAATGTTACTTAGGGCTGGTACTTAAAAAAAAAAAGAGGGCCTCATTTAGGGCCTAGGGTCAAAGACTTTTCATCTCTAAATGAAAATAGCCATTTATACTGTGCTTGTAGCTCTTTCTTAAAATGAGATTAATTTCCAGCGCTCCAGAGACTGCTGACCTAATCAGTCTTACGTTTTCTTTCTCTTCTCAGCCTTATGGACATCCCAGAATCGCCTGGAACTGACTCTGTTGGTACTGTAAGCACAGAGAGCAAGGTTGGTGAGGCCTCTGACATGCAGCCGCCAGACCGTTTTACGTGTTCTGTTCCAGCGTTCGGGTCACTGTAAAATAGTTCAGCGAGCCTGTTCAGTTTCACAATTAGAGAGAGGGTCTGGCCAGACTTTAAGCTGTGATGGATTTGCAGCATGCAGCAGGAGTCCCTTTCCTGCCTTTCTTATCCTAGAAAGGGGCTTCATAGTTAACACATTGACAGTGCTGTCACAGTCTTCTAATATGTTGATAAATAACATAGATTCTAAGTCAGTGCTAGGAGTTACACGTTGTGTTCCATGACAGGATACATGGTTTCCTGTTGTCTCACCCCTAATTGTCAGCCTCCAGTGAGGACTCCAGCTAGAGACAGAGAAATTTTTCAGTTTTTAAAATTGCCATTTAAATTTAACTATTCTATTGAAAACAAATTTGTGGGTCTTGGTACAGTTTATTAATTTCAGGATTTATTAATTTAGTTGTCCCAAAAGGATCACATCTTGTTTTATGGAAGAAAAGAACTATGAACCCTGAGACAGTCTGATGTCGTCCATGGATGCTTTCTAAAAAGGTGGTGATAAATGAGTCTTTCCTCCTTAAAGAAGCATTTTGGTAGAATTTCTGTAGAGCATTGCGTGGGGGCAGGGGGCGATGATCCCAATGTGTATGTAACTGAGCCTCAAAAAGGGACCTCAGAGGGGCTTCCCTGGTGGCGCAGTGGTTGAGAGTCCGCCTGCCGATGCAGGGGACGCGGGTTCGTGCCCCGGGCCGGGAAGATCCCATATGCAGCGGAGCGGCTAGGCCTGTGAGTCATGGCCGCAGAGCCTTGTGCGTCCGGAGCCTGTGCTCCGCAACGGGAGAGGCCACAACAGTGAGAGGCCCGCATACCGCAAAAAAAAAAGAAAAAAAAAGGGGACCTCAGAAGGTCACCTGGTTGGCTAACCTTTTGGCATGACACCTTGGACCTCTAGTGTCTTGGGAAGGGCTCAGCTATATGCAGGCTTCTGGGATTTATGTGCCCAGAGGAAGGGGCACTGAACCTGAAAAAACGAAATCAGTCTCAACCACAGATCGGCCAAAAATCTGTCTTCCCACTGTTCTATCAATGTGACATAGTCCTAGATTTATCTCTATAAATAGCTGTAAGTTCCTTGCAGCAATAATCGTATTTTTATGACTTGTATTTTTTTCATGTTCCTCCTCTGAGGTTTCAGTTTTCATTATATTGTGTTCAAGATTCCATATCTCAGTAAATTACAGCTAATTACAGGGCTGGGTTCCAGGTTATTAAAACAGAGTTTATTAAAAAATCCCAAGTCTAAGGGCTGCATTGCCTTTCACTTCCATTGTGCTGTAAAAACAAATTGAGCTGCAAACTGCATCCTTAATCTGTTTTTCACTTTCTTGTCTTACATTTCTTTGGATATGATCCCCTGAGCACCACTTTCATTATGTGTGCTCATATTTACTTCCCTTCTTTCAGATGTTCATTAGTTGTGAAATAAAGTTCTGGTTTGACAGCATTGCTTCCAAGCTTTGTCATTGTTGCTTTTATTAATTGCTGCAAAGTGGGTTGTATAGAATGATAGGTTTTTTTGGTTTTGTTTGTTTGTTTGTTTTTTTGTGGTACGCGGGCCTCTCGTCGTTGTGGCGTCTCCTGCTGCGGAGCACAGGCTCCGGACGTGCAGGCTCAGCGGCCATGGCTCACGGGCCTAGCCGCTCCGCAGCATGTGGGATCCTCCCGGACCGGGGCACGAACCCGTGTCCCCTGCATCAGCAGGCGGACTCTCAACCACTGCGCCACCAGGGAAGCCCAGAATGATAGGTTTTTACTGATTTAATCCACATCTCTTACAGGTTTGAATATTTTCTATGGTCACATTTTCTAGGTTATATTCATTTTTCTTGTGAAACTGGTATTGTCTCTCATTTCCATTGGAGCCTCTTCTAAGTAGACTACAGGGAATTATTAGCAGTCATACACTGTCCAAGCTCCAGGACAGAATCGATATGAACAGAATTTTTTTTTTTCTGCCACACCACGCGGCTTGTGGGATCTTAGTTCCCCGACCAGGGATTGAACCTGGGCCCTCAGCAGTGAAAGCGCAGAATCCTGATCACTGGACCACCAGGGAATTCCCCCAGATGATCTGTCTTTTTGTTTTTTTGGCCACGCTGCATGGCTTGCGGGTTTACTGAGTATTTTTTTATTTCTTTGAGTTTTTTGTTTTTGAAGCCTGGCAGGAATCTTACTAGCATTAAAAATTACATTATACTGGTTCTACACCCTAATATTTTTAACTGTTTCCACTCTAAACTGGGCCTCAATCTTTGTTTCCAGATTTAGAGATTCCACTGTCTTACTGTTTCTGGCATAGCACATACTCTTAGCTCTTATCTGTTGATTGTGTTGTAGCTATATACGTACACGTATACTGGTTTTATTGTTTTAAGCACCTTTTTCTACTTACTGTAAAATTAATGATTTATAGATCATTCTATAGCAGATTCTTCTACAAGGTTCATTTCCTTTAGAACAGATGGTGTTGAAGCCATTACTAACATGTTCTGTGTGTAAACGATTCTCACTCTTTTTGCTCCCTCAGCACATATCCTGTTTAGGGTGGATGCTCTGCGAGGCCTGGGGAAGTTAAAAGGCTGAACAAGAACAGGCACAGGAATCAAACAAGTGCATGGATAAGCAGGAGTCACTGGCAGGCACAGAGCCAGTTGTAACTCGTGGGACTGAAGGAACCACGTGTGCCATAAATATATTCAGTATATCCACATTTCCTTATGAATATAAGGAATATTTTTTCACAATCTGGGTTTTTAGGTAGTTTTCGGTCTTCATAAAATATAAAGCATCATTATAATGCCTTCAAAAGCATTAATGTCAGCAGTGCCTGCTGACCTTGCCGAACTTCAGCCGTGAAGCCACATGGAATTTTATTTTAGGGAGTTTGACATTGTCGTGTCTTCATTTTAGAGGGTTATTTACTTTCTGACTTAATGTTATGATCACTCAGAAGTTCTAAAAGGTAGAAAAAAAAATCTACCTCAAAGGATATAAGCATGTGATTTTTAAAGTTAATTTTTTATTAAGACTTTATACATAAGTATTTCATTTTGGGGGTGCTAATATAAATGGTATTAATGATGGTATTATTATTTATTCATTCTCATTTGGCTTCTAATATTTTTCTTTTAAAAATGGTGTTTCTTGGACTTCCCTGGCAGTCCAGTGGCTAAGACTCAGTGCTTCCAATGCAGGGGGCACGGGTTCACTCCCTGGTCGGGGAACTAAGATCCCACATGCCGTGTGGCGAGGCCAAAAAGTAAATAAATAAATAAAAATAAAAATAGTGTTTCTATAAACATATGGACACATAACTTATGTTGCACTCATTCAAGATTATCTCTGGCTAGATAGCTAGAAGAACTATTTCAGCCTTACAGTGATGATGATGGGAAAGCCTTGTTTTATGTTGTGACACTGTCCTTGTAGGGCTTTGGCACTCTTTTTCTCATTTTGGTTATTAGCTGACCTAAAAGACTTCCCTTTTGCTCATTTTTTCTCCCCCTAAACACCCAATCCTCCATTTCTATGCAGAAACAATTATGGTAGAGAACATTGCCGTGTTGAGAGTTCCCCATGTGTGCAATTAACCAAGCCGTGTGGCACTGTCATTCATGCTGCTGACTTGTCACCCCTGAGACAAACTGAACAGCCTGGCTTACAGTTCCATACACATTCTTGACGATACAAGTGGGGTTCTTTGGGCACCTGTGCAGAGTTACTTTGGCCTCTGCCAGCCTTTCAGGCCCAGGCACCACACAGGCCCTTCCTACATGATGTGAGCCAGGTCCCTGGCATCCAGTGCCATGTACACATCGATAACTCCTGGATCTGTATCTCTGGTCCTGACTCCTATATCTGCTAGCGCTCTGACATCTCCACTATATGTCCCAAAGATGCCTCAAATTCAGCACAACACAAATAATCAAAAGATCTCTCCTAAACTCCCATCATTAAATGAAACAACAGCAACAGCCATGTGGCCCTCTTGCAGCATTCTCAGATAAGTGAATGGCGCCACCATCCACCTGCCCGCTGCAGGAGCCATTCCCCAGGGCACTGAGTCCTGCTACTTTGACCTGAAATCTCTGAGTCCATCCACTTTGCTCCCTCTCACCACCATCTGTCTTTCATCCCTACCACTGACTTCTGCCTGAAGTCACCCATCCACCTCACTTTTCTCTCCATCCTGCAGATCTTTTACAAACACACACCTGAAATGAAAATCTTCCACTGTCTTCAATGGTGTCCCTCTGCATTTAGGACCAAAACCCAAATCCTCCCCTGGCCTACCAGGCCCCATAGTGGCTAGCGCTCCAGGAGCCCTCCCTAAATGCACCAAGCTGCCTCCTGGCCCGGGAACATAAGTAACAATCAGACTGGAACAAAGATGTTCCTCACAGCATTAGTTAGAGTAGCAAAAACTGATAACCTATATGTCCAACACGAGGAGGCTGTTTGGGTTTGGGGTATTATACAGTGAATTAAAATGAAATGGAATGCTTAAAATTTTCTGAAAATTCTGGAGAAATGTTCATGCTGTGTTAAAAAGCTGTTCAAAAGCAATAGCTACGTAACTTCATTTTTAAGGAAACATAATATTACTTTGTGGGTATTTCTCAAAGTTGGGATAATGGGTATTTCTCATTTTGGGTGCTCTTCTATATTTTCCACAGAGAACATTTATAACCTTTGAAATGAGGAGAAAATGTTATTAAAAAAACAAAGAAAAAGGCAAATACTAGATAATTAACAAAACTACAAGATAAACCCAAACTAAATAACCCAGCCTCTGTTCCTTAAGGAGGTATTTCCTGCCCTCTGGCAGGAAAAATTAAGGACCCATTTCCAAATATGGGTGTGGAAGATTTCTGGTCAAGACACAGTCCTACGGTGGTTTCTGGGGCCCCTCCCCATGACCTCGGTCTCTGAACAACTTGGATGGGTATTAGGCTGAGTGAAAAAGCCAATCTCAAAAGGTCACATGCTATATGGTTCCACATATATAACATTTTTGAAAGGAGAAAATGAGGGAGAACAGATTCATGGTTGCCAGGAGACAGGTATGACTCAAGGGGCAGCAGGAGGGAGGTGTCTGGTGATGCAGCGGGTCTGTATCTTCATGTGGTGACAGGAACCTACTTGCGTGGTAAAATGGCAAGAACTACACACACACAAATGTGTCTAAAATCTATGACCTGAATGAGGTCTGTGATTGCACCAAAAGCAGTGTCCTGATTTTGATATTGTACTACAGTTATGTAAGATGTCACCACTGGGGGAAGCTGAGTGAAGGGCACGGGGTACAGTTTTTGCAATTATTTTGTGGGTCTACGATTATATCAAAGTAAAAAATAATAATAATCTAGTGTAGGG
>NW_006773295.1:1158785-1169375 GCF_000442215.2 Lipotes vexillifer | reverse complement strand
TAGTGTAGGGAAGGTTTCTTAAGACCCAAGGCACACTAACCATAAGGAAAGGATTGATAAATCTGACTACATTAAAAAAGCTTATCTTCAAAAGACACCTGAGAGGGAGGCATGCCCACACAATGCGCAAGGATGTTTGCAACACAGATAGCAACAAAATGTTCAGAACATTAAAAAAAAAGAAAACCCTCCTATGAATAATTTAAAAAGAAAAGAAACAGCACCTAATGAAAAATAGGTAAACACTCAAACAGGCACTTCACCAAACAGGAAATCTAAATGGCTACGATAAACATGGAAAAGCACGCAGCTGAATTACAGATCAGGAAATGCGAATTAAAACTACTAGATACAAGCCCACTGGATTGGCAATATTAAAACTGCTTATTACACCACTGTTGATGAAGATGTAGAACAAGGGGAAATCTCATCTTCTGCTGGTACAACCCTTTGGAAGACAGCACGGAAGCAGTGTTACAGTTTGGAGATGCACATCTCTATGACCCAGGAGTCCCACGCCTAGGTATACATATACCCTACAGAAACATACATGTACCAGAAGATATATTTTTCAAAGCAGTATTTTTCATAAGAGCCAAAAACTAAACTCAAACGTCCATCCATAAAATACTAGATAGATAAATCATGGGGCATATGTTCAGTGAAGACTGCACAACATGGGGAATGTACTAAATAGAGCTACACACACACGTTGACCTAGATGAATCTCAGTGTGAAGGAAGAAAAGCATACATCAGTGGCTCCGGTTACAAGTCTGAGAACAGGCAAAAGAAAGCTCTTACTTAAAAAGGGGTACACACAGGTGTTCAACCAAAAGCAAGGAAACAATTAGCACTAAAGTCTGGGGAAGGAAGGACCCATGGTGCCTTCTAATGAAAAGGCCATGCTCTGTTTCTTGACCTGGTGGCGGAGACACGGGGGGCCACATTATAATTCTGCATGGATGCGTTAGACATGTTTCTGTACGTAAGAGTCCAGGTTGGGGGAGGTAGGGTGAACAGAATGGAGGGGGAAGGGCAGAGGCTGTGGCCCAGGCTGGCCCGGGTTCCTGTCCTGATGCCCCACCACTTGGGGGCCAGGTGACCCCTCTTTGGGCCAGGACTTCTTCATCCATGAAAAGTGGAGGATGGGGATGTGAGGATGGGTAAGATAGATACCGAAACCACCAAGCTCAAATGGACCTATTTTTCCTGCCAAGAGGATCCCCACCTCCTCCCCTGCCCAGTAAACAACCTGCCAGTGGTGGAAGCACCCTCATCTCTGCTGCTGGACTCTGGCAGGATTTCCACCCTGCTTGAATAGGAAGAAGCAGGCCGGATAGGCTGCGCCCCTCCACTGAGCCAGCTTCCTCCCTCCCTCCCTGAGTGCGGGGAGTCCCATCCAGTCCCCTGGAGGGAGCCCCCTGGCTTCCAGCAGCAGGCACAGGGCTGCTCCTTCCAGAAGGACCGACCTGGGTGCCTCTACCGTGCCCTGTGGGATCTGTGAGGCCCTGAACTGTTGAAACAGCTGAATTGGGCAACATCCTCCACTCACAGATCAGAGTCTGACTTTGAGTAGTGGTTACCGAATGTCTCAATTTGAAACAGAAAAGACAAGAAATACTGTGGTAAACACGGAATTGGAAGACAAAACAAAAACTTGGTGTTCAACATTCCTTTAAATTCCCCCGGCACCCAGGGTGGGCAGAGACCAGCATCCCGGCCTTCCTCCCTGATGCTCCCAGGCAAGAAGACTGCCTCTGAGTCTGCCCCACACCTCCCTCCCACCTTACCTCTATCCAGGTCGTGGCCATTCCTCACCCTCTTCTGCTTCCAGAAGGTCTGCTGTCTGCCACATTCCTGCAGCCCTCATCCTGGAGGGTCCACTGTGCCAGGAAGAGCCCCATGGTTGAGCACAGGCCCTGTGCTCTGACTTGCTCCACCACCACTAACTGGGCCTCAGTTTCCTCATCTGCAAAATGGGGGGTTGTTTCAGTTGCTACCGTAGAAAATTGCACTTAGCCCAGTGACCGCACACAACGAGTGCCAGTATGAACTCAGCCCTTCTGGTCTCAAAGGAACGGGGTGGGGTAGGGTGGGGAAGTACTGAAAGAGGGAGAGGTCCTGAGAGGGGAGGGCTGGGAGAGGGAAGCAGATAGCAAGGTGTGGGGCGAGGGGGGCTAAGAGCCACTCTTAGGCCATCGTGTGGGTGGGGATGTGTGTGCAAATTTTAAGACCAGACGTCCTGTCCGTAATGTGTCCTGGGTTCCTGAGGAAAGTAGGACCTGGGAGAAAGACGGAGCTTACAGGACTAAGGCAAGAGAAGAGGCCAAGGCTGGGTGAGAGGTAATTACCTGGGGATCTGAAAGGGAAAGGAGGTGGAGAGAAGCCTGAGGGCAGGGGCAGGACACAGAGGGTGGTGCTACAAGGGCTGGAGAGGGAGAGGAGTGAAGGACCTGAGAGGGAAGAGAGGGGAAGGTGTTGGGAAGGGGTGAGGGGCGAAAAGGGATTTGGGCGAGAAGATGCACCGGGGTGAGAAGTGGGCTGGGAAGTTTGGGGAGCGTGGTCAGGGAAGCTATGCTTGTGAACAAGGACCTGGGTGTGGGGGAGGGAGGATGGTATGTTTGGGGGGGCAGAATGAAGCAGGGCTTCACTGTGCCTTTCCTTGTCCCAAGAGGCCCCTCCCCGGGGACCTGCTCTGTGGTGAGCTGCCACATGCCCCCGTAAAGCTATGAAGGAATCCGTCCCACCTGGTGTGGCTCTGGCTTCTGGTTTGGTGGCCTCCTCTGCCCGGCGTCCGTGGGCCACGGGGGCCGGCTCCTGGACAGCCTCGCAGAGTGTCAACCTCAGATGGCCCCCGAGCTGTCCCTGTGGTGAGGCCGCCTCTGTGAAGCCCCATGGTTGGGAAAGCAGTGCCCATGGTGCTTGGGAGCCAGTGGACAGTCCTGCCAGTCGGTCACTCAACAAATGCTGGAGGGGTCCTGGTGCCTGGGGCTCAAGGGTGAGACATGTCTTATGGGCACAAGAAGACTGTGCCCTGGTTACTTACTAATGCCCTTTATTCACATAATCTCACATCACCTCTTACGCAGACCATCAGGGATGCAGCCTCCCCGGGCTTCACCCCCGCACAGAGGTCATGTTCTCTGAGCTCCTTAGTCACAGACCCCTCTAGGGTCATGAAAACCCACCTTGGCTGATTATGAGGAAGACACACCGGACTGACAATAACTCACACACTCTCCCTCATCTCTGGATGCAGGACGTAACCTCAAGTGTAACTTCCTCATCTGTAAAATGGGAACAACTCCTTCTTCATAGGGCTGCAGATAGGATTCAACAAGTTAATATACATAAGGAACCCAGCACAGTGCATGGCACAGAGTAAATAGTTGATAAATGTGAGCTCTAATTATAATTATTACAAAAACATGGCTAAAAGTGATACCGACCAGGGTTCTTGGCCTTCCCCAATCAAGAGAAATTGACTAGAGGCCAGACATGAAATTCAGGCAAGGCTTTATTGGGGCCCCTGCTGCAGCCGGTCGCCGGGGGGGGCGGGGGGGGGTGCCGGGAACAAACAAGAGTTTCCCTGGCTTGCTCGCTAGCTGACAGGTGGGGCAAGCCTGTTCCTTATATGGGGTGAGGGTAGGGATGTGTCCAGAGGTCTAGCTGGAGGGGTGGCTTAAGTATTTTACCTCCCCCTTAGGTGGTGTTGAGTGCAGGGGGGCATGCTCAGTACCCTACTTTTGCTCCCAACACACTGTTTTTGCTCCTGGCTCTTCAGAAATGGCAGTTGGTTTTTTTTTTTTTGTCTTTTTGTATCTTTTGGGTCCAGAATTTGCCCCAACTGCCCATGCACACAGTTATTTTTAGTCGAATATAGTTTCTCTGTATTTTGTAGCTTGAGGTGAGGTGGGTCCAGGTGCAAGCTTTGCAACACTGCAGTAAAGGGTCCCAGGTCCCAGGCATGTCTCGAAAGCAGAACGCAAGGAGCTGTGTGGTGCTGGTGACGGGGCCTAAAAATGGCCTCTACAGCGGTGCTTCTCAGAGTGTGGTCCCTGGACCACCAGCAGCAGCATCCCCGGGACCCTGTTAGAAACGCAGATTCTTGGGCCCCTGCCCCAGAGCTGCTGAATCAGAGATGAACAGGAGACTCTTTCACAAGCCCTCCAGGGGTTCTGATGCTGGCCCACTGGAGAACCCCTGCCCTAGGAGCTGCCTCTGGGAGTGAGCTGATGGGTCTGAACTGCGAGGTCCTAGGACGAGCTGGATCACACAGAGAGGGTGCTCCGTCTTCCCCGGACTTCTCGCTTAGAAAGGCACCCGTGCTGCCCCACCCCTTCTTCCGTTTGGGAGAAGTGCCCCAAGTCACCCGTCGGGAGGACAGTTGTCGGGGACTGTGGGTATCCTTGTTGAACCCAGTGTGAATCTGTCCCACAGCTTTCCCATGTGAACCCCCGCACAACAGCCTGGCTCTGAAAGTAAAAGACTGGGGGCCTCGAGAGACCGAACTGACTTTGCCACCCGATCACCTGCCCAGGAGAAGTGAGGGCGCCTGCGCTTGGCTGGCTTTCACCGAATTTACAAAATTTAACGTGAGGAGTAAATGAATCATGATAAGATACATGGAACTGATTCCCTGATGCAGGACTTCTTGTAAGAAAGCTATCTGCTGAGCACAGAGGAGGAAAAGGTCACCCTTTCTGAAAACGGACAGAGCCTCCCCAGGGTGGAGGCACATTTGATACCGTCTCTCATCAAAGATGGGGTTCTGTGGGAAGAACTTTCTAGGAACTTTGACCTAGTATCTGGAAACATCAACTTATTGATGGGAAGCATAGAATTACCACAAGGACACTTACAGAGCCTGTTTATTGCATAACTAGCAGGCAAAAAATCCAAAACGATTTTACAACGCTTAAAGGGTTGAACAATAATTACAGGAATAGAATGTACAACAAACAGGAAAAATAAGTACAGAATAATGGGTGACATGGACAAAACACATTGGAATAAAAGGCATTTCATCTTTCCTATGCAGCATTTTCTTTTGTAAAATCAAGGTGACCTTCAACCGGGACAAGGAAAGAAGGAAAACTCTGCTTTGGGAGCTCAGGGTGGCTGCGGAGGACACTCATGCCGGTTCTCTCTCTGGTTCCGCAGCTTAAACCGCTGGAGGAATTGGAGGGCAGCTCCTGAGTTGTGCATTTATAGTTCCAATTGATGAGATGCTGTACTTGGTCTTTGGGCCCGATTCATTGTTCTTTGGCAAGTAAGAACTATTTGCATGCCGAGGCAGAAGATGACTTCAGTTGAAGGAGCTCAGGGGCGGAGCCGTCTCCCCCCAGCAAGTGGCAAATGCCGGTTTCCTACCTCCGACCTCTCAGCTCCGAGGGGCTTTTGAGGGGGCAGGGATTTCAGAATCAAGGGTAAGAGAATGACATTATAGAACGCAGACACTAGTGCAAGGCTGTGGAACCCATGTGCAAAAGACGGTGAACAACTATTCAGACAAGGTGCGAGTTGTCCGCAGGCCCTGGGGACCTCTAACCCCGGCCTCTCAGGACCGAAGAAACTGGCAGGGCACTTTGATGAGAAGGACGAGCTGTGGCCCTCCTGTCACTCCACCTGGGAACTTCCTTCCCGGGTTTTGGCACTGTGGGTTAACAGAGCAATCTCCTGTGGTGTTCTCACAACTGGAAATGCTTTGGTGGTCCCCACGTTCCTTGACTTTCTCCAGGGGCACGAAACAGCGTCCTCCACTGCAGGTCCTGAGTGTTGGAGTGAAGACACCACTTCACCCACCGCAGGCGACTCATTATGCAGAAGTCCGTCCTCCCCGGGAGGCCAAGGGCACTGACTCTGAACTGCCGCTGGGCCTTTCCCGAGGAGCCCATGTAGGCCTGGCAGGAGGGCACGTGTTTGCAAGGAAGAGGAGGGACAGCCCGGTACATGCAGCGTATGCAGAAAAGGTTCTCAGACAGTGCTTGAACTTAAGGTAGAAGACACTCCTCGAGAAGGCGTCCCCTCAGCATCCAATAAGAGCACGGCACTTAGGTTTGTGCAGACAAGTCTTGGAGATGTGGACCCTTTCCCCATACTACTCAGTGCAGCAAGAGCCGGCGAAAGCACCCACTCACAGTGACTTAGTAAACCAAACACCACTGCGGTGCTCCTCTCCGACTGCATTCGGTCACACTACAAAGGTGTTTGTGAATCAAACAGTTCTGTGAAAATACAGGCTTATTGAGGATGTTTTTAGGCAACTTTGATTATTTTGACTTTTTCACGTGTGTGAACGAGCGCTATGGGACAGAAAAGATGGGTGAAACAAGGACTAACAGCAACTGATCACAGGGTACGGTGGCCACGCTACAGGTAAGGTTCAGAGGCTAAACCGGGGGAGACCAGGGAAGCCAGGCCCTCACACTACACAGCAGAGCTGTGAGCTGGCAGCCTAGAGGCCGAAGCTCACCCACAACATGTGCCGTGAACACTTTTAGATGAGTTGCGAACATTTACAAATGGAGAGACGGCACAAAAGATATCTGGTGTCTCCTGACAAATCGAAGCTCCAGCAACCCCAGGCCCACTTTTCCACGTGGCAGCCTGAGCGGAGCCAGGGAGCTGCTGTGACCACTGATGTGCCATGGGCTCCCCCACTGTCCCCTGCCCTGGGCACCTGGCTCGCTTCACTCACCAATGTCAGTACCACCTGGCCCCTCTGGTCTAGGTCAGGGTCTGAGCCACACCCACACAAAACTGCAGCAATAAGCAGGAAGGAATATGCTTTAGCTTTTAGAACAACAAAGCTCTTTTTAGTAACTTGCTCCCCAACCAGGGATCGAACCCACACCCCCTGCATTGGAAGTCCCTTGAAAGGTGATGTCTAATTGTGAAGTACCAGTGAGATAACGGAAGAGAAGCGAACTCAGGTGATTGTACACATCTTACCTCATAAGAAGTCCTTAAAGGTGGCGAGATATGCGAAGCAGATCGTGTGGGAAGGCTTTAGACGGCTAGAGGAGTAAGGGGAGCAGATCATTGCTCCTGTCACCGTTTATGGCAGTGCTATCTGAATGGGGAGGGACAAAATTAGTTACGGCTTGTGGGACTGAGGCTCCACAGAGTGTGCGTGATAACACGGCCAAGGGACACACGACAGGGAGCATGAGTGCTTATCGGATGCCATGGAGACTTGAGGATGATAGTAAAATAGAAATAGAAGATAGGATCGAAAAATTAGATGAGAGAACACCTAATATGATAGAACAGTTAAAAGAAATTGAACACTTCATTGTTTCCTTCTAAGAGAGATTGTTACACTATTTTTAGAAAGTGGCAAAGTCCTTTCTCTAACATGCCTGCTTGGAGATACCCCAAACTTAGAGATTCTGCAGTAGAGGCTGGAAAATCTGCTTATTGCACAATACTTGATAGGGAACAGACAATGTTGCTTTTTTTTTTTTTTTTTTTAACCCAACTCTCTCCAGAGAATGTTTCAGTAAAACTCTCTCTTATAGTTTTAGCCATAGGCAAGGAGTCTGAAGGGATGGAAAAGTTCTAAAATACTTTAAACAATGAAGATCTGCTTTCGGATGTCTATGATCATTAACTCGATGGTCACGGACAGCACAACAGCACGTCAGAAGGTAAACTGGCAAACAGGCACAAATAAGGCAAGTGGGTTAAATTAATAGTTGAAAATTTGTTAGAAAACATGCAAAAATAATACTGAGTTTTCTTTTAAAAAGTTTTAAATTTTCATTAAACGTTTGTTTCTGTAAAAATCGCAAGAGTTCCATGTCTAAATTGGAAACCGGACTTAGAAAAGCCTGGAAAACAGAAGGGCCGGGCCAGCCCTGCCATTCAGTTGTTGTTCTCTTTGGTGGTGATGGTGACCAGCTGTTTGGCGGCCTTGGCGATGTCATACGCACACTGGATGACCTGCTGCGTGACCAGCTGGATGTCCGTGGGCGGGCCCGGGTCGCCTGGGAGGGTCTTCTTGCACTCCGACTGGAGTCGGTAGGCACTGGATGTCAGTAAGCGGAGGGAAGTCCTCACCATGTCGGACCTGGGTTTCTAAACAGAAAAACATAGGCATTCGCCATGAACTGCAGGGTGGATGTATCCGAGAGCACGGACAAGCATTCCTCAGAAAACAACTCAAGCTATTCCACAGTGAACAGCAGTTCTGTCCAGCACTTTTTCACTGAGGGTGCTTGGAACATTGCAAGCTTGGCAACCCACAGTGTGGCGGATGCTGAAGGGCTCTGTCTCAAAGGTCAAAGTGCGTGCAGTGTATTTAATAGTATGCATTTAGTAGTGCTATACTGAAGTGGTTTTTGAAAAATATTAATCCACTTGGGTGAAATATTCCAGATAAAATTTCATTCTATTAGGGCTTTACCTTTCAGCATTTGGCTTGTACATTCTTGTATTAGTAAACCCAAATCAATACTCATGTAGCACAAAAAGTATTTCAAAGCTCTATATGGCTATTTGCATATTCAAAACTTCCTGTGCTACAAAAAGATTAATATAATGTAAAGGTCATAAAGAAATTTCTTACGGTTCATTAAAAGGGATCTGAACCAAGTTAGTGGGGAGTGACTTACTTTGGGGAATAATGCTGCCATTTCTGTAACAGCTACGTGTATCCTCTCTGAGCAGGGAATATAACTGCAAGAATATTGAAGAGGTTATTCAAAGACAGTGAAAATAATTCAGAGACAGAGAAGACTTGGCTAAGAATAGGTCCCATTTACATTCCCGTAACAAAGGGGTTGAGGCCATGGCCAACCTGCTGTGGATCCCACATCAACAGGAGGCGCTCTGTGATAAAGCAGGGGCCCCATGCTTTCTTGAAAGTTCATTCAATCAGACAAAAAGTCTCCAGGTATGAATGTAGGCAACGTCCACTACCAGCCAGGTGGAGCCACAGAACAGTTAGTCTGTAAAAATATCTACACCTCCTCAAGGTGGTCATTCAAATTAAGACTGCTTACATTTTAATTAAATCATTGCATCTCAAGAAACTGGTTTGAATTATACCAAAATGCCTTCCAATTGGGAATTCCCGACTTTTACCTTTATGAGCCGTTAGAACCATACACCATGTAATAACAAAAACACCAATGCGTAGGAGTTATTTAACTTGCAAATGTGAAGGGGCAACAACCCATCTGGTGACAAAGACCCTGAAAAAAAGGCAATGTCCACAGCAACCACTGTATCAGCCACAAATGTTTCTTGAGCATTAACTGAGATCCACACCTAAGAGTTTTATGTTTTGCTGGTTATGGTTTTCATTTTGACCCCGAAATATAATTCACCCTTTCCTCCTGCAACATAGAGGAGACATTTTTCCTAAGGACATCTCTCAAAACCTCACGCATTACGACATATTTTAGGAAGTCCTCAATAAGCCGCGAAAGAGAGCACATGCAGATTAATGACAGTTCTCCTTCTCTACCAGAGGGAGTCCATGTTCACAACTTGTTATCTTTCCTTGAAAAGGCTTTTGTGCATAACATGCAGTAATCCCTGGACTGTGTAATTGTGTATAAGAGAGAGAGACAGAAACAGAGAAAGGCAGGGAGTGAGGCTGGAGGCTGAGGGGATGGGGCCAGGCTGAGGGAAGGTCAGGGGCTGTGGGGAGCTTGCTCAGCCCAGGGGACCAGGACTAAGCCTGACCGTGCCTGCATGGGCTACTGGTCCACTTAGGACGAGCATAAGCAATGGATATCGAGAGGAGAAAACAAGAGAAAAAGGCATGGGTTTAATTCATATAATGCAAGGTTATAAATGAAAGTGTCGGGACTTCCCTCGTGGCGCAGTGGTTAAGAATCCGTCGGCCAATGCAGGGGACACGGGTTCGAGCCCTGGTCCGGGAAGATCACACATGCCGTGGACCAACTAAGCCCGCGTGCCACAACTACTGAGCCTGTGCTCTAGAGCTCGTGTGCCACAACTACTGAAGCCCGTGCACTCTAGGGCCTGCGTGCCGCAACTACTGAGCCCACGTGCTACAACTACGGAAGCCCGCGCACTCTAGGGCCCGTGCTCTGCAACAGGAGAAGCCACTGCAATGAGAGACATGCGCACCTCAACAGTAGCCCCCGCTCGCCGCAACTAGAGAAAGCCCACGCGCAGCAACGAAGACCCAATGCAGCCAAAAAAAAGAGAAAGTGTCTCAGATACGCAAGGAACCAGAGATTTTAAGAGAACACTGAACAATTTATAAAATATAAATTCTATAGACCAATTCTAGTTTAAACCAAAAGAGTGAGTTGATGATTAAAAATCTCTGCATCATTCTCTCATGGTTCTTACAGAAAACAGATCATGACATATATTGAATGGATTTGTACATCTTAAAAAAAAGAAACTTCCCAAATTGTACCAAGCACCACATATTGTGATCTTTGAAGCCAGAAACAGCTTCAGGGCAGATATTTATATTTTTGATAACCATCAAAGAGAGAAACTTAATGTAAGCATAGTTTTTGGCTGCTGTTTGAAATACGAGCAAGGCACTTCTGAGCTGGGGGAAATGAGAAGTGAAGCATGTTGTTCAATGGTGGGA
>NW_006773295.1:1125772-1158775 GCF_000442215.2 Lipotes vexillifer | reverse complement strand
GGAAAGAGTTCACCCTGTTTTCACGGTGCCTTGATACGTTTAAGGTGTGAAACGTTTTGCTTTATGTAATGTGGTAATGAAGCTGCCTGTTGCCAAGGCAGTGGTGAGGAGCAGAGGAACTCCACACCTGTAGCGTGTGAGGCAGGAAGGGCGTGCGATAAAGAGGATGTCCGGGGGAGGGGAGAGATAAACAGCTATATAATTTTCGTGGAAGGAGGCTGAGAAATTATGCAGGTTCCTCTTTTTCTCTGAGGAGCCTCCAGCAGTCCATCCATGAAGACTAGCTCTGCTCCTTCAATAAACACTGACCATTCCTCTCCTACTGAGTGGGAAATAATGACACTGGGAGAAGTCTGAGCTGTACAGCAAAACGGAAAAGGGTAGAAAATGGGGAGGTGAGCATGGCAGTGCGAGGGACACGGAGAATGCAAAAGACACTGGTGCATCTTTTCATGGAAGAGAACAGGAAAAAGAAGCAGCAGTACTGTGTTCCTTGAACAACTTTTGTTCGTGCAAAGGCATGGAGAGAAGTTCTTCACTGAAGCCCTAAACTTTGCTGACCTAATGAAAACAATGAGATTGTTCTTGGGTTTTGATCAAATTTTGCCGCTTTCATAAACTCAGTGGGATGATGTTAAATGTGTCATGATTGTGTCTGGAGCAGGCCGGCCGCGTGATACCACCTGCAACAGCTAACAACTTACCAGAGGACAGAGGGGGGAGTTAGAACGAGAGCTGGACCCTTCTCTGCAGTAAGAAATAACTCTGCAAGATATGGCTCTGCCCAGAGTGAGCAGACTCTTCATTCAGGAGCAGAGAATGATTTGGATGACAATTAGATCAACTTTTCTAAAAACCACTTGCTTCTCAGACATGCACATGCATGAGGGAAAAAGGTAAGAAATCAGGTTCATTTCAGGATACCTTCTATGGCAGTAGATTTCTCCCCAGCTAAAGAGACCACAGACAGCAGTGTGGCCGGGAGAATGTGTTGCCAGTTTTGAGGTAGATTCTTTCATCTCAAGAACTGGGAATGTCACTATCCCAAATACGCCGCAATTCTCTCTCTAGAGGCAGCTATATTCAGAGCACTTCGTAAGAAGATGAAAGATTAAAAATACTACATAAAAAAAAAAGACAAATTTGTTTTTAAGCCTGAAATTTTCGTAACCTGAAATTTTCAAGAACTTTTTTTTTTTTTGCGGTACGCGGGCCTCTCACTGTTGTGGCCTCTCCTGTTGCGGAGCACAGGCTCCGGACGCGCAGGCTCAGCCGCTCCACGGCATGTGGGATCCTCCCGGACCGGGGCATGAGCCCGTGTCCCCTGCATCGGCAGGCGGACTCTCAACCACTGCGCCACCAGGGAAGCCCTTCAACAACTTTTGAAGTGAGCATATTAAAAAAAAAATCCCCGTCTATAAGGGAGCAGCAGCATCTCTTCCAGAGCATGTGCACACGTCCTGCCAGGCTGGATATTCAAGCCTCCTTACCTGTCGTGTTTATTTTCTTGGGCTGCTCTTAAGAGCTCCTGTATGTTTTTAGTGATCTGTTCAGTCTTCCGGATGACGTCTTCGGTGCTGGGGAAGGCGGGGCTCGGGGCCGTGTGGGGCTCTGCCGCATCTGGGCCTGAGCCGTCACCTTGCCACACTGTACTTCGCCTTCCCTTCCTGCTTGACCTGTGAGCATTGAAGAAGTGGTTAAATGTGACAGGTAGTTATCAGCTGCCTCTCTGCTTCTAGGAGCCACAGCATGTGCATGTGCTGAAGGCACGAGTGGGCTGCTTTTGTGGTTTCCTTTATCCTGTCTGGCAGGAGACTCAGGGTAAGGCTGGTTCATCAGCAGGCAGCCACAGCTCATACGGAGGCTGTTTCATCCTACCACGGGGGTGGACATGATGACCCTAGTAGGAAGGCTAAAGATGGGGAAAGGGAGGGAACAACCAGATCAGGGAGGGTGTGTGGTTATGAAGCCACCCTAATCGAGCCAATTCCTTGGGATGCAAATGCAGGATGTAACCTAACATTGACTCGAAAATGAAATGGAGAACTGACTTTAAGCGCATTACAGAGACTCAGAGATGAGTCTAACCTGCTGGTAAAAGAACAAAAGGCCCCTGTGGCAATAATGGGAGACGGGAAGAGGTGTGAACTATGCACTTATGCCTTAATATCTGAGGACCTTATGGGTCTGAAAACAGAGAAGCGGGTGCAGGTGGTGAAGTGTGCCTCCTGACCACGCTGCTCGGTCTCTGGTTGAAGAGCCCAGCCCCAGGGCATTCTTCCTGCACATGTACCCCAAGTCATCCGGGTCCCTGTCATTGGGAGTGTTGTCATAGTCACTTTCAGGTGTGCTGTTCTGCTTCTCCAGCCTGGATGCCTACAAGAGAAAAGGCGACCCCATTAGTTGAGAGCACCAGACACTTCTTGGGTGCCTTCTCAGGAATTGTTACCTGTCAGGCTACGTGGCCATCATGCCCCAGATCTCATCTGGGACGGGGGCCGACGCTTTATTAAAAATTTAGGAATAGGGAATTCCCTGGTGGTCCAGTGGTTAGGAGACGGTGCTTTCACTGTCCAGGGCCCGGGTTTGATCTCTGGTCAGGGAACTATGATCCTGTAAGCCACGTGGTGTGGCCAGAAAATTAAAAAAAAAATTTTTTTTAATTTAGTAACAGATGAATAGTGGATCCAGAAACGGTTTCTTTCCTTCTCTGCCCCATTTTCTTCTTTGCTTCTTAGCTGCTCCATACACAGACCCCCGGTACAAACTAACAGACACGCAAGGCAACACTCATGTTTAGCTCTCTGAGGAGTATGGAGTTTAACTATAATATAATGGGGCCCATTTAAGAAGCAAATGGGTCCGCACATATATCCACAGATGTCAGCACTGGGAGTCGCCTGCAGATTAGCTAGTCTAATACCAGATGAGAAAAGGAAGGGCCAAAAGAGCTGGGGGTCACCCCCAAGGCCAAAGAGTCAGTAGAAAACCTGGACTAAGAACCTGGGCTTCCTGTCTCCTGCTACCTCCAATACCCCACACCTGTGCCCCTGAGGACCACCACTGCTCACAACACAGCTCTCCAAGAACTATCCTCAGAGACGGCTTGTGTGAGCCACACAAGGAAACCAGAAACCATTCATTCATTGCCACACGTTGTTTGTGAACCAAAATGGATTAACCTGGTGTGACACTTGGTTTCCAACCCCTTTCATCTGTCTCTCCAAACATCTATCCCTTAAAACATAAGGATATGGTGCAACAAAAATGGGACACAGGAAGCCTACAACTGTTTTGAGCAAATGGCAGCACTGCTAAGTACAGGGCCTTCTGGGGTGACAACATTTGAAGGGGACCACATTCCTTTGAAGGGGACTATGTTAGTTCTGGAGCATTTAATACAAAGGATTTCCCCTCAGTATTTATTTTACCCATAGTGCTTGGGAATTTCTTCATTTGAACAGAAATCAGTGGAAGCTGATTTAAAGCCTAAATTGATTACCAATTGCAAAAGACAAATATGAGCTATTTCTAGCTCTGTAACTTGAATTTAATCCAAGTTAATCAAAACATGTGCCTAAGGAATTTTATTGTTGCTGCAATAAAATGTGGCTAAAGATAAAGAGCCTGTAAATTCAGAGCCCTGTTTAAACATACGGAGACCCTGTAGCTTCACTCAAATGAATGGCTCCCTTAGAGTTAGTCAGTTAAGTAAGTCTCCATAAAGTTTAATTATTTGCTCCTTCCTGATAATGCTGCTTGGCCCTCTGAAGGCCCTATGCGGGCGGGTAGGCAGGCAGGCAGCCAGCCCTGAGATGGGGAAAGGCTCCTTATTCACACCACGTGTTGCTTACTATCCCCATGACCCCTCTCTGTCCTTCCCAGGGAGAACACTCTTTCTCTGTCTGCTGAGGTCTTTCATGTTTCCCCCAAATGCTCTATTTGGTCCCAGCCACTTAATGTAAGACACTTGCACTGGGCTCCTAAAGTTCAATACGAGTTCGTACTGAAACCACTCAAATACATCTGGCAAATGACTGAAAATGTTGGCCTGCAGCTATAAAGAGAGTCTGTAAAGCTAAGTTCTGTAAAAACTACTACAACATTTAAGATCCCTTTGTTTACAACTCCTACCAGCAAGCAGTTCTGCTTCACTTGCTGCTTTTGGTTTGGCTTTATGGATCAATCAGTGAGTTACTGGCTACTGGCTATCTACATGGAAGACCAAAGGCAGGCAGGGAACAGTGAAACCAGGCTCTTGCAGAGATGATCTCAAAAAAACAAAACAAAACAAAAAACAAAAGACAAAACAAAACAAAAAAATCTCTTCTTACCTTTCACAGTGAATGTCTGACTAATACATTTCTTTTCCTTTAGTTTTTATATATACATACACACACAGAGATGAGTGTGTGTTTGTGTTTGTACATGCACATACACAGCATAAAACAGAATGTAAAACATTTGTATTTAAATAATTATTCTGGGACCTTTGTCCAGAGCTGCTCCGGTGGAAAAAGCTAGAAAACGGAATTAAACCCAGAAAAATCCCACCTTTTTATAATGGATCTTTTTGCCTTCCCTGATGTAAATTTGACAATTACAAATCAAATACATTACCTCCACAATGATCAAAAGTACCAAGTTTCATTGAAACATTTTAGAAGAGTAATGACTCAAATATCTAATAAAAGTACTCAGGAAATGTTTCTCAAATACAGAAAACAACGTACAGCAATAACCACCCAGGAAATCCGTTACTTACATTAAATCCTTCATCGTTATCAACAAAAGCATATTTCAGGATTTCAAATTAGCATTAATTTTATGAAAATTATTGTAAACATGCAGAACTAAGGTCTACTAGTTAAAAGTGCTGCTCTCTCAAAGCTGTTAATAGAAAAGTTACCTTATAGCTGGTGCTGGTTCAGTTTATTTAATAGATTGGTAGTTTTCTCTGCATACAGACATGCCATAAAAGCCTAACCTCACGATGAAGCTGTCAGGAGCAGTGAGGATTACCCGTTTAAATGGCCAGTATAAAACACTGTCTCAGTTAGCAGTCCTTGCAATAATTCTCACAACTACCAAAAAATTTTTAAAAACTTTCACAGTGGACAAAAAGAGGTTTACTTGACTCTTAGCAACAACATTTCAAATAAGATATTCATTTCTATTTAACTGCCCCTTACTTTAACTGAAATACTGTAATATAAACAGTGCAGTTCAATTTCAGAACTGCTCAGAAGAAAGTAGCATATGTCAAGAGGTTTTTTTTAAAAGATTACCTCAAAAGTGCAGAAAAGAACCCCCAAAGGGCCTCCACGTGCCATAAGGCACTGACAGTGGGCAAGATTCTCCATCGTTCCTGCCGATGTGGAGGGAACGGACAAAGGGCAGTGCAAATCCCCCTGGTCTGTAAAGGTGGTCCCTCACCCACACCCACCCTCCCTCCTCTCACTTTAGCCACACTGCCCTTCCAGTAAAAAACAAAAGAGCCAGGACCTGAACGCAGGTCTGCAAAGCCTGTGCTCTGTCATGGCTTTCCCAGCTTGCTGCCATGTACTCTTCATGCATGAAACTGTTTTTTAAACTGACATTGCCTTTAGGAGCAGGGAGGTCACCTAAGTCCCCAGGACCCTTTAACTGACTTTCCAAAAGGCTGGGTGTGGACAAGGTGCTTGATAAATACTTGCTGTCTGGCTACTCTAAAAGGAGCTTACCTGTATCAAGTGCTGTTACTGGAAATGTAAATTATACGTCGGCAAGCTGGACTTGACCAAAGAACAAAGTGAACAGCTTCATACTAACAGGTGCCTACACCTCCAGTGCTGCCATGTGTTGCAATCTGGATGCAGAATGCAGGGACTGCAAAACCTTGGTTTGTCAAGTAAGGTGCTGAGGTAAAATATGTCAAGAGGTAAAAAAAAATAAAGAGCATGATGTCTTAGTGTTTCCGTTAGTCCAAATACACTAGTTCTCTGAACAAATTTGGACAGATTTGCCCTATTATAATACTTAGCCAGCAGCCAGCTAATTTTCTGATTGTTTAAAAAGACAGAATGCTCAGAATCAGTGTTACAGGGTGAACTGCAGACTGTGTTAAATGTCACGTGAGACTGAGCAATGTGGAGTTCGAGGAGACGGAGGCCGCCTACTGCAGACATGCATGCTTGTGTGAGTGCTGAGAGCTGAGACACCAGGAGGGAAGAGCTGCCTCATGCAGGACAGAGAGCAGTTAGCGGAGGGAGGGAGGACTGGGAGAAGCACAGAGTGCCCCTCCTCCAGAGAGCAGAGCATTCAGAGTGTACTTAACCCTTCGGGCGCTCTCGTCCCTTGACCAGGAAAGTGTGGAGGGGAAGGAAGGCAGAGACGAAGAGGAGGTCACAAGCGCACTCCTCCCAATCTGGAAGGGGAAAAAGAAACACACTCGGGAAAACACAAAACAAACAAAAAACCCCACCTCCTACCCTGGCTTCGGCCCAGGTTTCCCAGAAAAGAATCCTAAAAAGCAACTCACTACACACATGAGATCAGTGCTGAAACTTCCACGCTAGCCAATGACAGATCCCTAGAGATGTTTAATCCCTTAGTGAAATGCCTCTCGGAAATTACTTGGAATTTATAAGGCTACTTTTCTATGAGGGAAAGACAATACCTAGCATAATTTGTCAAACTTGCCAATGTTTCTTTTTTTTTTAATAGATAGCCTTAAACAAATATTTGTTTTTTAACCAGGACAGATGATATGAAATGAAAAACTATACAAATGATTTAAAGTTGGTATACGCTATCAATCTGCTCCTTAGTACAGACATAGAACTTTTACAATAATAAGACGTTCTTACATTTTAAATGTTTCTAAAATAAAAAAGTACACTGTGAAAACTAACAAAGTGGCTTTTCCTAAATTTTTTCAGTTATACAAAAATAAGATTCTTAACTTAGTTCAATGGCATTCCCATTACACCCAACGTATCAAATCAATTGCTTTAGAATGTTCAGCCCAAACAACTTAAAAAGTTGAAGAAGCAGACTCCCAATTGCAATATAACAACACTGTAATTTTATCACATTAAAGCTTGACAAAATTAAACTAGGGCTTAATTTCCTAAACCATATCCTTTACTTTCTATTTACTCTGAGAATTTTTTTGGAAATTCCTATAAGAGTGGACTGAAGAATAACTCTGACATTCAAAAAGATAAATATTACTCTTTGAGAAAACATCACATAGGTTCAAAATGTCTGCAAAACAGACATGTTTGTCAAAACATAGGTTTTTTAAAACAAATTAATCCCCAAGAAATATAATATTTGAAACCCTCACAACACAATAGTTATTCCACTGTAAAATAGGAGCATTAGTAGCCTGTTACAGAATACGATCTTTGGAACGTAACGCTTGTAAGGCTGATGTAGAATTCTTACATCTCATTCTTATGAAGTGAAAAAGCAACACTTTCTCCACGCAGGGAGGAGGATGCAGCTAAGCAGGCACACTGACCACAGGTGCAGGGGTTGGGGAGGCCCAGAGGCTTCCAGACCTGGCCTGTATGCCCAGGCCACAGACGCCATCCGCTCCACTGGGAGGAGCAGAGGAGGCACCTTGAATTCTCAGGGCTCCTGTGCGTAAGGGGGCACATGCCCGTCTACCTTGAAGAAGACGGTACTTACTGCCGCCGGTAACCTTTATAATTTGCTTTTGTTTTTGGAAATAGGGAAGGAAGCTTGTTACCAAAAAAGTTCCAATAGTGGCTGGCTGGGAAAGATATTATGGATACGGGGGAGAAAAAGGGGAGAGGGGCTGAGCAAGAGCCAGAATCCCCAGGGTCGTTGGAAAACTTTCGGCCAGTGGCCCTGAGTGCTTGTGGGAACACCGCAAGCACCTGTCGACATGTTAATACAGCAAACACAAGGACGACTCTTGTAGCCCAATTTGGCAAAGCAGAGACTGGGGATCTGCAGGTTCAGAAGAGGGAAGGCAGGAGTCAGGCTGGACAGAGAGTGAAAAGCAGAAGCGCCAGTGGTGTTACTTACGTGCGCGGGGAAAGGCTGGAGTCTCGTCCTGCTCTCTTCGGGGTGGTTCACTTCTCCCATTGGGAGATAGGGTTTCTGACCTGATCCCGTCTCGTACATGGACATGGGCCTACTGCCCCGGGCAGATGGACGTCTCTTTAAAGAAGAGTGGTTGGAAGTGTCTGTGTACTCAGAATCAGTTTGCACCTGATATATATTGGTTGTGGCCTGTTTCCTGAGGTTCGAATTTTCACTCTGGAGTGTTTGAAGCTGAAAGACATGTTTGGCAGTGGGACTGTGTTTTTCTATAGCAAGTAGAAAAAGCAAACACCAAGTAAACGCATACAACTACCAGCTTTAACAATAAGAACAGTTAACAGCTCGCTGGGTTGAAAGTCAAAGGCAACTACAAACCAAAACTCTTTCTTCTAGAATAAGTGAAACGCAATCAACTCACTTTGTCACTTAAGCAAATTAAACAGCTAATTTCTGAATGTGAAAAAGTTGCAGTTTGGACTTTTTAAAAGTGAACTGCCTAACCACGTAAAAATTGGTCATGGTGGGCCTGGGAAACGTTTGCAGGCAAGCTGCACTCTGGATTATTCTAAGGCTGTTTCAAGCAAGAGCTTGAGATCATTAAGACATCACTTAGGTAACTTGCTTTTCAAATGAGCCCTGAGCAATTTGCAAATGCCAAAAATGTCAGCAGACACCATGGAAGCAGCACAAAGATAACTAGAGTTGCTTTGCAAAGCAAGAAAGACAGTGAAATTCAGCTTACGAAAAATCAGATGAGCTACTGCTTCCCAAAAAGCCAACAAGAAAAAATAAGATCAACAAGTTTTTATTACATAATAGTCTTTAAAATTCCAAACAATTTAGCACTTTTTTAAAAAGAGAGGGAACCAGATCTTGGTTAAGTTTGCTATATTAACATATCACGAAGAAAACCGGAGACCTATTGAACTATCAACATCTTCATCTGAACGCTCCACGTAGTGCACGCTGCCCTCTGGTGATCGGTCATCTTTCAGCCAGGGCCGGAATACCTGGCCTCTCTCTCCTTTGGCTCTGCCGCCCAAAAATGCGACGGTGGTGGTGTCAGCTTTAAACACTCTAATCTGCCTGGCACCACCCCGTTTTAGTTAGAGGCTGTCACTTGGAGACCCTGAACGCTCTTTCCATTCCTTACATGCAGGCTGCTTCATGGCGCTGGATGAATTAGAGTTAAGGGATCAGCAAGGAACCGAGTTACTCTTTAGCATCTGGCATTTTAAACACAATTAACTGAGTCCAGGCTGCACAATGTCCTTCCCCTCTGGTGCTCCTCCATCTTCCAGGACATTTTATAAGCTGGGTGTGGTGTGAGTTCAGCTGTCTACTCTTTGACAGAGATTGTAAAATGTGACCAAATTCCCCACCAGGGCCAAGGCTTAAGTCCACAAGCAACTGTGTTTGCACCAGGAGATCATTACTTTTTCAATAGCAAGCCCATTCAGTGTTAGGAGTTACTTTCAATTTCTATGTTAGAAAGCACCGATCTGTGAAAAATACACCAATAGTGGCTGCTCCTCTTCATTAATTAGCATCTTTTCCAAGCAACTGTTAAATGTGAAAGATCAGACACAAATCATGCTACTGCGTCAACTATATATATATTAAAAAACTTTACCTAACTTTGAAATAAAATCAATGCATCTTCGCTAAATAAACAAATTCCACATACTTTATATTAGTAGTGCCAAACTTTTGTGAAAGTCTGATTTACTGTCTTTGCAACAGAAATACTCTCGTTCTCAGTTTTCTCAAAGCGTGATCCCTAAGAAAGGATAGATTGCTTCTACACCAGAAAGGCTTTCAGGGCATAACTTATATCTGCAACTCCCTTTCCAAAGAAAGAACAGCTGCAAAGTGACAAGCAGCTACTGAAAATTCCTACATTCTAGGAAACAGACAGGCGTAAAGTGCCTGTCAAAACTACTTATTAGGGAACCCATGTTCTACAATGAAATGGTCAAGGTCCAACCAGTGAGGAGCATAACTGACACATGGTCCTCAGTGTAGGACTGGGGGATCCGGTCACATGCTTGTGTGTCTATGTGAAAACCTCTTAGAGTATTTTAGACAAGGTCTTGAAATCTTAAACTTTATCTTTACACTTTTCACTCTAAAACATCCAGCCTGGATTTTGCTTTAATGTGCTTTGATGACCACTAGTTCCTGGTCTCAATTTTTTTTAATTTTAGTACTCTGTACTTAGCGAGATATCCTCAGATAAATCTGAATGGTGCTTATCTTAATAAGAACCAGACTACACTTTTTTTTGTCTGGAAGGAGTATAACAGGACATGAAAAGTTATAGATAATAGGTTCATAAATCAAAAGCATTTCTAAGAATTGAGGAGATAATCCATGAACAATGGCAAATAATCCCACTCTGCATTTCTTAAAGAAGCTTGAGACATTTGCTTTCAGAGATTCGAGGTTATCTCTAGTGATTTCTACAAATACTAAAAGGAGAATAATAAGAATAAAAATGGTGATGCTTAGCAGACTGATTTGCAGTGGCAAAGTCAGCATGTTTCAGAAAAAGTCACCTCAAAAAAATGCATTAGTTCAATTAATGAGACAAACTGTAATTCATTAAACAAAAGATATTTCAGAAAAGACAGAAAAAGTGCAAGCCCTGTATGCTATGGCAAAAAGGCACTTTGTCTGTCTTGTTCATGGCTGCACACCAGCCGGTGACAGGGCCAGGGTGGCACAGGACAAGAGTTTGATTAAAATCTGATCGATCTTCAGGCATTCTTGTCCCCTTCTATTATAGGTATTGAGGTCATCTATCTCAAAACGTCTCCAAAAATGATCTAGAACTCAAAAGAATCCTGGACCAAGCCGGAGGCAAGGGTGCACTGTAGTGTTCTTCCCTGACAAGCAGAGGGGCACGGACCTCTTCTTAGATCTTCAGCCTTCCTTTTGGAAGTACCACTGAAAAGGGCCCAGCCACAAATGAGGTGCACCATGTCCTCTGTTCTTGATAATGATTCTGAAGCATCACTCTTCAAATGACACAGATATATACTTTGTTTTGTTTCTGTTTAAGGAAGTATACAGAATCTCATTTTGTAGAGCACTGAATGATGGGAGCAGTACCCACAAAGTCTCGGGCAGAATTTAGAATCTTTCCACTTCTTTTTCTTAGCATTCTTATAAAGAATTATATACGTAATCCCCTCTGAAGCATATTCCTTGCTACTACTAGCCATACTTTTTTTACAGATAGAGATTAATATATTTATATATTTCTAACTCTCTCAAAAGGCGGCAAACAAGGAAATGCCGAGCAAATGGGATTGTTTCTTACCAGCGTACAGTTCTCGCTGGTGCAAACACAATGTTTTCTTACATTTACTGAGTACCTATTCTGTGGCTCTGAGGACATCATAAATTCGTGGTAATTACTGGTGAAAAAAAAGTGGGGCTGTGGGACTGGGCTGCCAGGGCAGGGGTGGGTAATATCTTAGACTAAAGTGAACAGGGAGAGTACCCCTTGTGTGGCATGGGGTTTGGAATGCGAATAAACACATACACCTGTCCTGGGCTTTCGTCTGCCCTGTCTTCATGGCGTGCTTATTCTTTAGAACAAGCAATAAATAGGAAGAATCACATCCATGGAGTGGTGTCTAGCTTCCCAGGAAGCACAGGATAGTGCAAGGGATTCTACAACTGACACAAACACTTAATAGGCTGTAATGTTTTCCTACCTGGGAAACTTACACTGGATTTATTTCTAATCAAAGCTACTTCATTTAAAATATCCAAAATACATACTGCTTCCAAAAAGACAGCTTGGCCCAAAGATTTTTAGATCTGTGTTTCTTCCCTCTGACCACAAGCATCATGCCTGGGATTCTTCCTTATACTACGGGGTTAAAGAGCAACCATCCTGGCATTTATTGACATGTTACCTTTTTCTGCATAATTCTCAGCTCGTCACTCAAGTTGTTATTCACCTTCATTAGCTGTTGTATCTTGGCCTCAGAAGCCACTAGAGCGTTTTTGACCTCCATAAGTTCCTGCACAGTGACTGGTCCATCTGATAAATCTGAATCTAGGCTCTAAAAATAAATTGGGGAAAATGTTCACAATCTGAGACAATGATAACATTCAAGACCAACTGCTGAAGAATTTCAAATTCTGACCATGCCAGCTGGATCGCAAAGTTAATCAAACCAAATCAAAGCTTCTAAGCGTAATGCAAAAATAAAACATAAAGGTAGGGCTACTAAAGTATTTGAAAAATTTTAAAGTCAATATTTTCTAATAGATCAGACAGTGGGGCGACAAATCCTTTCTGACAATGACTATGCACATCTGTCTTGCCTGCCTTTCTCTTGCTCATTCATTTTTCTTTTTTTATTCATTATTTCATTAATTCACTCATTCCAACTTTTCTGATGCTTTTTTACTAAGCATCAGGCAGTGTTCTAGGGGCTTGGGATACATAAGAAAAGAAAATAGACAGATTCCTGCTTCCATGGTGTTTACATCCCAACAGAGTGAGAAAGGGAAAAAATAAAAAACTATATAGTACGGTGAAAGGTGATAAGTGAGATGGAAAATAAATAGAATGGATCAGAGTGAGGGGCTGGGGAGCTGAAGCTGGGGTGAAGGTGGGTGCATTTTAACCTGACAGGTGGGTAGGTGGGACATGAGCAACAGCCTGCAGGAGGGGAGGTCATTAGTCAGATGGCTGTCTGGAGGAAGGGTGTTACAGCCAGTGGCAGGGCTCAGCTGGAGGGAATGGGTGTGCAAGGCAGAGAGGAGGGGGAGGCCAGCCAGTCTAGGGACCCCGGCGTGTAGGGTCCTGTCATGACCCTGCTTTCACTCGAGTGAACCCAGCGCTTCTGTGGAGACCGGGCAGAGATATTTCAGATGGAACAGGTGACTCCTGCTATCCCCTCCACATTCCCTGCATCTGCCAGTGGCACTACTGGTTCTCACAGCTGTGTAAGCTGGAAAACTCTGGACAGAACTCCAGTAAGTCTGCCTTTCCACTTCAAATATCCAGCTTATTGCCAAGCCCTGCCTTTTTTATCTTCCTCCTGTTCATCCATTCTCAAATGTTTGCTGGGCTCCTCTGTGGTCCAGGTCTGGGACACTCAGCAGTGGGTGGACCAGCCAGGCCCCTGCTGCCCTGTCCTCGGGCTCACACTTTGCTACAGTAACTGTTCTTCCATCCAGACCCTCCCAGCCAAGGCCCTGAGGTAAACCTGTGTCACCTCTTGTTTGGACCTCGTCAGCACCTCCTACTTGGGTCCCCTTCCTCCACTCCCTGGTCCACCGGAACAGTCCTCCCAAAACAGAGGACCCAACATGGCAGACATCGCCCTCCTGCCCTGCCTAAAAGCTTCCTGGGCTCTGCACTGTTGGCCAAGGTCCAGGCTCTTTGGTCTGGCGTCACGCTCCTGCATATGGTGTGACCCCTGCCCTCTGCTGCAGCTCTGACTCCCACTCCTTTCAGGCTGACTCCACACGTGACCAGATTCCCCCGCCCCCCCCACACAGTTGTCTCACTTCCTGTCTAGCCCACCCTCCCCAGCCTCTCCACACGCCCACATCCCAGGCATTCTTTTTTTCCCCCCAGGCATTCTTCAAGGCACACGTTAAAGCCTCCCCTGATACTCCTCCTCAGTGACAAGTTGTGTCTCTGTTGACCGCCCCACCCCCCTCTTGTGTCTGTGTTTATGACCCTTGTACCGCAGTTCTCTCTCCTGGGCGGGCGGTGACGGCCTCGTAGAGGAAAGGGACTAGGCCTCACTCAGGAGAATATTATCCAGGGAAGTCTGGATAACTACCCAATGGAAGTAAACATTTGTTGAAAGAATAAAACCCACCAGTCCTTCCTCACAGGTTTTATAAAGTCAAAACTGCAGAAGGGCTGTGAGTCTACAACTGACTCAGGGACAACAGACCCCCTATTTTAAAACTATTTACCTCATTGACCTTTGCTTGGCCCAAGCTAGTAGAAAACCTGACTCTACTTCCAGAGCACTTTTCACAAGCCTAGCCCTCAAGTGATTTACAAAGCAGGCAAATTTTCAGGGGGAAAGATCTGAAAAGAAAACACAGTCTCTTTCTATGTGCAGTGTGCCACCTCACCTTCTGCCTGTGTGCCTTGCTCGCAGTGGCGTCCAGATCCGTGTCTTCATCTGATGCCACACTGTCATAGTCCGGCTGGTCATTGTCCTGACTCTCACCACTGTGCTGGTTACTGATTGTTTTCAGTATGAGCTCCACATTGTCTATCAATAGAAGCAAAAAACTTTACTTCAGGCTTGCAAAAAACTTTTTTTCCTAAAAAACTAGCCATTTAAAAGACTGGAATAAAATGACAGAAATAGCAAGGTTATATTCACACCAAAAAGGGATAACAGAGCAAGTTATCAACTGGACAGAGAGTCTACTAAAAACTGCAGAGACAGATTTAAGCATTCCTGAGTGACCTGCCAAATGTGGGCAATTAATTAGATGGTTTAGGAAAAAGCTGCTCAGATAAGGGGACAGGTTCCCAAATTTATAATCATTCAAGGAAACAGGGTGTAGCTCGAAATCATGAAAATAAAGCTGTAACTAATGTAAGATTAACTGCAATTCAGTTATAATTGTACCTTGTTTACAAGGTAATGTCAAGTCAAAACAGAAAGGAAGGGCTTCCCTGGTGGTGCAGTGGTTGAGAGTCTGCCTGCCGATGCAGGGGACACGAGTTCGTGCCCCGGTCTGGGAAGATCCCACATGCCACGGAGCAGCTGGGCCCGTGAGCCATGGCCGCTGGGCCTGCGCGTCCGGAGGCTGTGCTCCGCAACGAGAGAGGCCACAACAGTGAAAGGCCCGCGTACCGCAAAAAAAAAAAAAAAAAAAAAAAAAAAAAACCAGAAAGGAAATTGTTAAAGTGGAGCCTAGAAACTAGGTGATCAAAGAGTAGGCACATCGGCGTTTCGTTAGCTGAATGCCAGTGAGAGACAGAGAAAGAGGAGAATGATCCATTGGACACACATGGGCACACCAGGAAGGTACGGTCTATAGGGAAGCAGGGATGACTCCATTGGCTCCAACACATTTTGAATGAAAGATTTCACAAATTATCCAAGTCTCTCCACTTTCTTTCAGGCAACTCAAGCAAACCTCTAATTTCCAATATTGTTTCTGGATATTTCGATGGATAATATCTTGGTGATAAATTATGTTTACTTAAAAGGAATTTTAATTTTTAAAATTAATATTTAAAATATACATGCCGGGGCTTCCCTGGTGGTGCAGTGGTTAAGAATCCGCCTGCCAATGCAGGGGACACGGGTTTGAGCCCTGCTCCAGGAAGATCCCACAAGCCTCGGAGCAACTAAGCCTGTGCACCACAACTACTGAGTCTGTGCTCTAGATCCCGCGAGCCACAACTACTGAAGCCCACGTGCCACAACTACTGAGCCCGTGCGCCTAGAGCACGTGATCCACAACAAGAGAAGCTACTGCAATAAGAAGCCCACGCACCCCAACGAAGAGCAGCCCCCGCTCGCTGCAACCAGAGAAAGACTGTGTGCAGCAACGAAGACCCAACGCAGCCAAAAATAAATAAATAAAATAAATTAATTTAAAAAATATATATATATATACGTGCCATCAGATTATAGAAGTGATATTCAATATAGAAAAATTGAAACTGATAGAGTAATCATTCATAGCTATTGATACATGTTGTTCTATTTCCTTCCAGTCTTTTTCCTAAGCATATACACATACATACAGTCAATTTCATTATTTGTAGCAGTTATGATCTATAAAGTTGCTGTGAAGCACAAATTAGCAAATATTAAACCATTGTTCTGACTGGAAACACAGGGCTAGGTTCCTGCAAACCTCTGATCACATTTTTGTCAACTGATAAATATATAACCTCGTTTCACATGTGATTCTGTTTAAAGACATCTTTAATATATATTGTTGATCCATTAACATTGAACTCATGGCCAACAGCACTACAACTCACGCCTGAACGAAGCTAGTCTAACACATGTATTTTCTCCACAAGGCACAACACGACCTTCTTGCATTTAGGAATGCTACACAGCTCTTCAGCACTCTATTTGGGGACCACTTCAAATAGTGACATCACCAACAAAAAGCATAAAAATGTGAAAACTGTGGCACTAAATAAATCTCAAAAAGGACACCTGTTTACAGTATAAGAGTTGAAATAAGGCAGAGCATGGCCTTGTTCAATCTCAGCTGGGAACGTGCATTTTGGGTGACTCAAATTTTTCAGCATGTTGCATACAGCCACGAATTACCATCAACGTGCTGTCAGTATGATTTTGAGGTAACAAATTTTAATGAATAGGTGAACTGGCAAATATGAGATCCGTGAGTAATGGGGATTAGTGGTATATTTATATTTACACGTGATATATTCACTTGTACATATGTATATAAATGTTTTCCTTACAAAATTTGGATTATACTAAAGCTTTTAAAAAAATTAATTTATTACTTTATATTATGTCATTACACAGTCTCTGAAAAAAAGTGTGCACTATTCAAATATGTAACTAATAATTGCTCTATTATTGCTTATTTGTTTCTAATGTTTCCAGTGCTATATATAACATACATGTAACATCTCTATTTCCTCTCAATTAACATCTAGAAATGGAAACACCAAATCAAAGAATTTGTACATTTTGAGACTTTAAAGGACCCTTATCAGTGTACCTTCACCAAAATTTAATAAAGTTTCTTAGAACTTGTTTATGTCTGGTTGAATAAGTAAAATCAAGAACAAATCGCTATCAGTTAATGATTACTATCTCTGGGGAATGTGATGCTGACTGAAAACTGAATCTTTACGGTATGTATCTTTCATGTTTACATGTTTTTCAATTTAAAAATTTATTATTTCTACAATTAGAAAAAAACAACAAAGATACAGCATCAGGGCTGGGGAGGAAGTATGTTCCCAAGCATGGAGACAGGACCCTGAGCTACTGAACAAGACTCAAAGGGCACCTCGAAAATAGGTGCTTGGTGCTCTCTTCACAATTTTAAACCCCAATAACTCTTGCTGTAGACAGCTAAAGTTTATAGCGACAAATTCTAATTATGGAGAACTCAGTCTTGTAGGTAAACAACAGCAGGTGAGCTGGAATTTCAGTCAAGAGGGTTTAGTTTCTTATGTCCTTTAACAAGATCTAAGTCAGACTTTTGAGTTAATTTCAGAATGCAATTTTTTAGGGAAGACAGGTGGCCCAAGAGGTAAAAAATCATATATGAGATAAATTTGAATCACAGTTAATAACGCTGAAATATTTATAATTCACCAGGACTCAAAGAGAGAAACTTGTCGTCACAACATAGCACCAATAAAACTTACAGGGCTTTAACTAAGCTGTGGTGTCAATGACCGCTTTAATTATTTTTATAACTTTAACACTTGTGTGAAGTTTTAAGGCCAAAGAAGCAAACATTTAGAGGTCTGAAACAGTTACCTTTTGAACTAGAGAGAGGACTACCTTGCTGTCTCCTCTTGGCATCACTGAGAATGTCGATAACCAGAGTGGCAAACTCATGGGCGTTAAACCGAGCTAGCTTCTGTCTGCCCTGAGGGTGAGAAAATAATTGGAAATATTTCCAGATGTAAAAATACACACATATTCACATAAAACTGGCCAGACTACTGTTAGACTTTGGCAAAGACCTTCCAGCATGCTCAAAGTATCATCAATCACAGCCATAACTGAATCAAATTTAACATTTTCCTTGTGAACAGTTTAAAACCATTTACATAATAGAACAATATAACATTTAAGTTCTCACAATGTGTATCTATTTTTGTGAACCAAAACAAAATGGCTCTCTTAATGCTTTCTAATATCAATTCAGTTTTGAAGTAGGCCTACTAATCAAAAATTAATTTGAAGGGACAAATTTCAACATAAAGTTATAGTCTAGATGCTGGGACTCTATCATTATATATAACCAGTAATCAATAAAAATGAAAAGAGCTTCATAATTTACTCAGCTTCACTGCTCTTGGTGGATGGTTAGGCTTTTTTCAGTGCTCTATTATTACATACAGTGCTTCAATGAAAATGTGCATAAAGCTTTTATTTTTAGTTTATTAGAACATATTCCCAAATGAGGAATTCCTATGTTGAAGGATGCAGTTAATTTTGAGGCCTCTGAAACCAGTTAACAGATTGCTTTTCTGAGGTCTGCAGCAATTTAAACTCTTATCTGTAGCATGAGAAAGCCCATCTTGCCACATCCTCACCAGTCTGGAGTATCCTTTAGTACGTATTGATACTTTATTAAGTTGATTGATAAAACTTTCATTAATGCCTTCAGGTTGCTTTCTTTGATTACTAATGAGATTAAACATTTCTTCACATTTGAAAGCCATTTATTATTTCTTTCTTTCTTTTTTTGCCCTTGCACTTGTGGAATCTTAGTTCCCCAACCAGGGATTGAACCTATGCCATCAGCAGTGAAAGTGCGGAGTCCTAACCACTGGACCGTGAGGGAATTCCAGCCATTTGTATTTCTTTTGTGAATTGTTTTATATTCTTTCCCAGTCATCTATTAACTTCTATTGCTTTTCTTATCAACTTGTGAGGGTGTGTTTGTGTGTGTGTGTGTAAAGGATATTAACATTTTAATCAATCAAAAAATCTTACATACCTGTCCTGGGAAAATAAAATACCATGATATCAGCCATTCCCCAAATATCACTACTAGTGAGTTTTTGGACTTGGCCACTTGCCTGATTCCGTGTCGATGAATACTCGGGATTGACTGGAAGGAAGGGGACGACGGTTGTCTCGGTCACCAGGGTGCTGTGATTTTGCGTGGCAAGCCAGACTAGCCAGAGGAAAGAGCCAGAGATAGAATCTCATCACCATGGGTACCACTGCTCCTCTAACAGCCGCGGCTCTCGCATTACTAGGTAGACTAGGGGCAGCACACTCCAAAGCCAGCATACACAAGAGTCAATGTTGACACACGTGTTATCAGGACAGTAAAAATTGGGCAAGTAAAAACACTGAGGCTGGCAGCTTGTTGCTGCCTACTGATAACAGAAGCTTAGTAGATAAAGCCACATGTTAAGTCACCTGCATCAGTCTCTCGCCTGTCAACTTCATCGTACACATCCATGGCAAGCTCTTCAAACAAATGATTACTGAGCTGAAAGTAAAAAAATATCAGGAACACAAGGGACAAGGATTAACACTAGGAGAATGAGTGGGGACTGAGACTTATTCACCCTTCTGCCTCCAACGTCTTATCCAAAGCCAGTGCTTACTTAGTAAATGCCCACCATTATTAAACAGACAGTAACATTTCCAAAATAGTACAGATCCTCTAAAAATACCTGCCACCCACAGCAGCCTCCCTCCTAATATGCAGATAGGGCTGTGCCATAAGGGAAGCAAGAGGCATCTAAAGTGCGTATCTCAAAGGCAGGGTCCAGTTCTCCGCTCTTCATGTGACATCACCTTTTTAAAGTCTCTTCTGCTCTTTTGAGAATGTTTGCCAGTACCCGCTCTGCCCCCAGTATATGGGATCTGAAACCCTTGGTAGGATAAAGAAGCCAAAACACACCATTTCGAGAGGATAAAACGTGCCACTGAAGGAAAATACCACGCAGACCTCGGTTAAGTCTCTCTGCTGTCTTCCTCAGTAGGGGTCCCCCAAACCCCCACAAAACTACCTGAGCGTCCCCTACCAAGGACAGCCCGTCTAATCAGTACATTGTGCAGTGTCCCAACAAAACAATCCCCACAGACTGGGGTGCCATCCTGGCAGCAACTGGGTCTTCCTCAACACAGAGGAGGCTAAGCCCCTACCAGGCTGGCTCCAGCTCTTTCTGCACTTTTTGCCTCATGAAACCCTGCCGCTCGGTGGCTGTTACTTCTGAGTTGACTGTTTCCCCACTCTGTGAGGGAAGATGCTGAACTTGTTCCATTCTCTACTGTTCCCTACATCCCCACACAGTACTCGGCACCAAGATGGGACCCAGTAAATACCCATTCATACACTGACCAGAAGGTACTTCATGCAGAATTTAAAGCTGGCTGCACACACCTCATTAAACTCGTTAAAATGGGTACACTACATTGTTAGGTGACAAAAGCACAATATAAAATTCTATAATTACGCTTCAGTTAAAAAAAAAAGGAAGGCATCGGAAACAAGAATTAGAAAAAATATACCAAAATATTAAGCATGAACCCATTAAGAATATAGTAAATGAGGATGATTCCCCTTCTCTATTTTCCAAATTTTATCTAGTATGGTTACATTACATTTATATTTAAAAATAAACTCTGAGAGCCTTTTGCTGGATAAGGTGATGAAGGATTGGGAAACTGAACTTGTACCATAAACACCCAATCTGTTTCCTCTAAGGGGCTACAAGCTAATGTTATTATTACTAACAATAACTACAGCATCAACACTGTTGCGGGCTTACATGCCAGGAGCCTTGCTAATACCATCATCATTGTAAATACAACACCTCTCTGAAGACAGGAACTACTATTATACCATATATATATATATATATATATATATATATATATATATATATACTATATCCTACAGAGAAGGATACCAAGGCACAGAAGTTAGCTTACCTAAAGTCACAAAGCCAAGAAGTGATGGACCTGGGATGCAAGTTTCTCTTAAAATGTTAATATTTACTAATTCAAGGAATACATTAGTGGTCTTTTCACTAGGGAGGGAGGAAGGAAAGAGGGAGGGAGGGAGGGAGGGAGAGAGGGAGATATTGTGGGATAAACACTGAATTGGCACTGATAGGAGGCGGAGACCACAGCGTGGGGGCAGCTCACACTCACTGGGCAGCTCTGACTTGCTGCCTCTACTGGATCACCATCTCCCTTTCTAGGAGAGGACACCGAGGTACAGAGAGGTGAAGGAGCTCGTCAGAGCCGAGATCCACACCTGACCAGTCTGACCCAGAGCCCAAGTTCTTGAGAACTATGCTCAACTTTGTCCCAGATGTTTATCTAGTGCCTGCCACACGCTAGAGATATTACAGACATAAACCCAGCTTTCAGCCTAGCAAATGTAGAATAGGATAGTCAAGGGGAGCTTGGATTTTATCCATGTTTGAATTATTTAAAATAAAAATTGGCTTACATACTGTTAAGTAATTAAAAGGAAATCACAGAATATTCACTGCTGACTCCAAAGCTTATCATCCTAATCATCTTACTATATGACCTCCTTAATTTAAGAAAGGCAATAAAAACACATACACACAAAACTGCAGATAGAGAACACAGAGACACCAAATTGCATAAAATACATTTATTTCATATAACAGTTAAATGCTAGTAATGAGAAATTCATTTAATATAATATTTAGTACTTAATATTATATGAAATTCTAGTAAATAGTCTTCTATGAAAAGGGGAATGAAGAGTAAGACATAAATTAGGGGAGTTGCAAGTTCAGAGTTAGGCTTTGGGAAAACTCCTACCTACATTGTGAAGGGGGTCAGATGTCAGCTACTTGAATGACGAAAGGGAGGGTAGCTGCGAAAGCACAGCAGGCAAAAGAGGATTCCTGAAAGAGGACTTGAAGGTGGCCTCCGAGGGTGCTAACCCTTAAAGAAATATTTAAACGCACGCACCCACCCACACCCACACCCACACCCACACCGTGGGAACCAGATGGGAAGCAGGGCAAGAACTGAAGGGTGAGAGTGGGATGACGCCCATAAAGGCTACAAAAAGAAGTTAAGAATCTTGGTTCTGATCTTGAGAGCAATGAGAACAGCTGAGGTGGGTAATCGGATGGTTAGAACGGCTGGGGAAGCACCGGGCAAGGCTTCATTTGTGGGGACTAAACAGAGAGAAACTGTTCCCAGAGTAGTAGATTTCTCGGGGTCCTGACTAAGGCTGAAATGGGCAGGCTGAAGAGAAACACAGAGACTAAAGTGAGCTTGTGACCTGCAGAGGTGGGCAAACTCTGAGCACATAGCTGAGGCAGAACCAGCAGTTAAAAGCCTACATTTACAAAACTCCGATGAATGGCATGGGACACGCACGACAGTTAGCGGTGGCTGGATCCCAAATAGCAGCTAGTCAATCTGCAGTACTCACCATTCCAGCTTCAGCTCTTATCATTCTCTAGCATCCTATGAGGCTACAGGAAGTAATCCCAAGAAGTGTGTCCCACTTATTCATGTACATTGAGAGACACTAGGGAACTCTTATGGGGAGAAACAACTTCCTAATGTCAAAGGCACAGTCTTCACTTTTAAAATGACAGAGAAAAATGCCATTATTTGAAGCCAAGCCAATAAACTTACTAGTACTTTCATTCTTCTTTGCTACATACTCGATGGTCTGCTTCTGATTTAACATCTGAGAGCATGAAACAAAGTCATTTGATGTACTAGGTAATGGGCTAAGAACAGGTATTAGCAGGACACATGGTTTTCCATACTGGAGTTCACTAGGAAAGAGAGATACTCACAGACTGAAGTTTCTTCTTAGCAGCTTTTGCCAATTCAGACAAATCCAGGCTGCTAAGAAAGTGTACAAAACTAATAAGCAAATAAATAAAACCATTTTCATGAGCTCTGTAGAAGACTAAGATAGCCAAGGGATTAAGGTATTAATTACAGTTCATGGACAAGGTCAGAGGCCAAAATTCTACAGCCCAATCGTCAGTGAGGAAACTGAACAGAACTTAGTGAAAGTATCTCCTAGAAATACCATAATCATGCAAAGTGGTAAACCGAAAAATAATCACCTACTAACCAAAAGGCAAAATTATTGCCAGGTTAGTCCCCAGGCATGCAGAGGAAAATACAAAAAGGGCAGAATGTTAAAAAACAGAATGGCAAGATTACATATGGAATAGCAATTAACCATTTCATAAACTCTTGACAGTACTTATGCAAAGTTTATTGGCTAAATCAGGGTTTAAAGTTCATTTCTGCAGCCGTGAACTCATCTGACCTTATAGACTAGGGGCAACAGATTATAACCCACTTTTTGTTCGGCCTATGAGCTAAGCATAGTTTTTACATTTGTAAGTGGTTGGAAAAAAAAACCCCAACAAATGATACTTCATAATATGTGAAAATTATATGAAATTCAAATTTTAGTATCCAGAAATAAAATTTTATTGGAACAGACATGCCCTTCATTTACATAGTGTCCATGGATGCTTTCATTTACAACTGGTAGAGTTGAGTAGTTGTGGCAGAGGCTGTATGGCCCAAAAAGCCTAAAATATTTACTATCTAGCCCTTAACAACAACAAAATTTGCTGGTCCCTGTCACAGACAAAGGCTACAGTCTTATAACACAGAAATATTCTGTGATATATCCAGAGACACAATATACTGTCACAACTAGCTAAAACTGTGACAGTATCTCTAACTCCAATTGTATTAGCAAATTTCTTACTTGTGCTTTTTCAAACTTAAGTTTTATATGGTGGTTTACTTACAGCCATCTTATTTCCAAATTGCATAGCCATAAAAGAGAAAAATGTATGGGCTTTGTTAAACACAAAATATAATACACTTAAACACTATACAACCAAGGAAATACTAGTGACAGATAATATTGATTGGTATTTCAATGGCCTTACCTGTCTGCCATTTGAGGTATTATAAAGTGCTGTCCATTTTTGTGATCTGAAACAGAAACCAAGTCAAACTTTTGTTCATATAAATATTGATAAGATCTGTAAAGGAATACCATCATTTTCTCAATTTATGTTTTGCAATTAGTATCTTCCCATAATTACGATCTATGTGGGAGAAACAGAAGTTGCCAGATTGACCAACTTCCCAAAATCTGGCCAGTAGCAAGGATCATTTCCTCATTTTCTTCTGGTACAAGGGTCCCAATGTCATTAAGCGGAAAGCCTATGCTCACCCTAATCCTTACGCTGTTTGTCCCCAGTATAACTAATGATCTTCAGCCATGGAAAGGACATTTAGGGAGCTGAAGTAGCTTGGAGCAGGCTTCCATCTGCTCTCCCATGTGGGATGGTGGGGCTTCCTTGAGCTTTAGTGGCTTACCTTCAAATTAATCAATTAGCATAAAACAGTCAGGGCTGGCCCAGGTGGTCTGGGCAGGTCCAGGCACGGGCTCTGTCTCCTATAATGCTGACTGAGTCCTAATCAAGCTTGTGGAGGACACTGATCATGTGTCAATGAGTAAAACCACTATGAGCATTCACATACAGGTTTTTGTGTAAACATAAGTCCTTACTTCTCTTGCGTAAATACCTAGGACTTCTGGGTTATAGGTAAATGCATGCTTAACTTGGTAAGAAACTGCTAGACTTTTTTCCAGGGTAGCTCTATCACTTTTCTAACTGCAACGTATGAGAGTCACCATTGTTCCACACCTTCCCTAGCACTTGTGTTGGTTTTCTGAGTTTTGTTTTATTTCAGTCATTCTAATAGGTACTTAGTGGTATCTCACTGGGTTTTTTTTTTGTTTTTTTTTTTGCGGTATGTGGGCCTCTCACTGTTGTGGCCTCTCCTGTTGTGGAACACAGTCTCCGGATGCGCAGGCTCAGCGGCCATGGCTCACGGGCCCAGCCACTCCGAAGCATGTGGGATCTTCCCGGACCGGGGCACGAACCCGTGTCCCCTGCATCGGCAGGCAGACTCTCAATCACTGCACCACCAGGGAAGCCCTCTCACTGGGTTTTAATTTGTATTTCCCTAATGGCTAAAGAACTTCTCTCTTCATGCATCTGCCATTTGTATATTATATTTGCCCAGATTTTATTTGGTTGTTTCTTTTCTTACTGTAAAGTTTTAAGTATTTAAGTATAAATATTCTGGATCCAAGTCCTTTGTTGGATATGTGATTTCCAAATATTTTCTCCCAGTCTGTGGCTTGTCTTTTCATTTTCTTAACTATAGTTTTGTAGGGTTTTTTTTGCTGTACGTGGGCCTCTCACTGTTGTGGCCTCTCCCGTTGCGGAGCACAGGCTCTGGACGTGCAGGCTCAGCGGCCATGGCTCACGGGCCCAGCTGCTCCGCGGCATGTGGGATCTTCCCGGACCGGGGCACGAACCCGTGTCCCCTGCATTGGCAGGCGGACTCTCAACCACTGCGCCACCAGGGAAGCCCTTAACTATAGTTTTTGCAGAGCAAAAGCTTAAAATTTTGACAAAGGCCAGCTTATCAATATTTTCTTCTACGGATTGTGCTTTTGGTGTTACATTTAAGTACTTTATATAATCCAAGACCACGAAGATTTTCTCCTATGTTTTCTTCTAGAAGTTTTAAAGTTTTAGGTTTTACATTTAGATCTATGATCCATTTTCAGTTAGCTTTTTAAAAAATATTTTATTTATTTATTTGTTTATTTATTGGCTGCATCGAGTCTTAGTTGTGGCACGCAGGATCTTTGTTAAGGCATGTGGGATCTTTTGTTGCAGCACGTGGGCTTCTCTCTAGTTGTGGCGTGCGGGTTTTCTCTTCTCTAGTTGTGGCGCACAGGCTCCAAGGCACATGGGCTCTGTAGTTGTGGCGTGCGGGTTCCAGAGCGTGTGGGCTCTGTAGTTTGTGGCACGCAAGCTCTCTAGTTGAGGCGTGCGAGCTCAGTAGTTGTGGCATGCGGGCTTAGCTGCCCCTGGCATGTAGGAACCTAGTTCCCTGACCAAGGATCGAACCCATGTCCCCTGCATTGGAAGGCGGATTCTTTACCACTGGACTATCAGGAAAGTCCCCTCAGTTTTTATACAAGGTGGGAGGTTTAGGTTGAAGCTCATTTTTCTGCACATGGATATTCAGTTGTTACAACACCATATATTGTACTGTCCTTTCTTCACTGAACTGCCTTTGCAACTTTTATCAAAAGTCAATTGAAACAAAAAACAAAACAAAACAAAAAAAAGTCAATTGAACGGGGCTTCCCTGGTGGTACAGTGGTTGAGAGTCCGCCTGCCGATGCAGGGGACAAGGGTTCGTGCCCCGGTCCAGGAAGATCCCACATGCCGCGGAGTGGCTGGGCCCATGAGCCATGGCCGCTAAGGCTGTGCGTCCGGAGCCTGTGCTCTGCAACGGGAGAGGCCACAGCAGTGAGAGGCCTGTGTACCGCAAAAAAAAAAAAAAAAAAAAAGTCAATTGAATGTATTTGTGTGCGTCTATTTCTGGATTCTCCATACAGTTTCATTGATCTGTATGTCCACCTCTTCACCATAACCACTGTCTTGAGTATAGCAGAGCTTTACAGCAAGTCTTAAAATTGGGTGGTGGGATTCCTCCCATGTTACTACTGTTCTTTTGCAAAACTGTCTTGGCTATTCTAGTTCCTTTGTTTTTCCGTGTAAAATTTAGAACCAGGATGTCCATGTCAATAAGCAAATCCTTTAATTGCATTAAATTTACAAATTAATTTGTGGAGAGTTGACATGTTAACTATATTGAGTATTTCAATCCATAAACATAGTAGAAACCCTTTTTCAGGCTTTCCTTGATTTCCTTCATCAGCATTTTGTAATTTTTAGCATATAGATTCCACATATATTTTGTTAGATTTATACCTAAGTATTTACTTTGGAGCTATTATAAATGTTATTATTTTTCTAGTTTCAGGTTCTAATTGTCCACTGTTAGTCTACAGAAATATGATTGATTTTAGGTTGTTCATCTCGCATTCTGCAACCTTGCTAAACTCATTCATTAGTTCTAGAAACTCTATTATAGATTCCTTGGGATTTTCTACACGGAAATCATTTCATTGTGAATACAGGCAGTTTTATTTCTTCCTTTTTAATCAGTGTGCCTTTTATTTGGTTTTCTTGCCTTATGGCACTGATTAGGATTTCCAGTGCAAGGTTGAATAGAAGTGGAGACAGTGGACATCCTAGCCTTGTTTCTGATTTTCAGGCAAAAGCCTTCAATCTCTCATCATTAAGGATGATGTTAACTGTGGCTTTTCAAGAGATACTCTTTATCGGATTAAGGAAGTCCCTTCTATTCCTAGTTTGCTAAGGTTTTTCTTCTTTAATCACAAAGGGATGCTGAATTTTATTAAATGCTTTTTCTGCATCAACAGGTAAGATTGTACAGCTTTCTTCTTTTAGTCTGTTAATGTGATGAATCACACTAACTGATTTTCAAATATTTTCAAATATCAGTCATATATCTGGAAACCCCACTTGGTATATTACATTTTCCTTTTTACATATTGTTGGATTCAATCTGCTTATAATTTGTTGAGAATTTTGGTGTCCCTGTTAGTGAGGGATATTTTTTGGTGCCATCTTTGCTGGGTTTGGTATTGGGGTAATGCTGGCCTCATAAAATGACTTGAGAAGCATTTCCTCCCACCTTTTCTTTTTTTTTTTTTTACTTTTTTTTTTTTTTAACATCTTTACTGGAGTATAATTGCTTTACAATGGTGCGCTAGTTTCTGCTTTATAACAAAGTAAATCAGTTATACATATACATATATCCCCGTATCTCCTCCCTCTTGCGTCTCCTCCCACCCTCCCTATCTCACTCCTCTACGTGGTCACAAAGCACCGAGCTGATCTCCCTGTGCTATGTGGCTGCTTCCCACTAGCTATCTGTTTTACATTTGGTAGTGTATATATGTCCATGCCTCTCTCTCACTTCGTCCCAGCTTACCCTTCCCCCTCCCCATGTCCTCAAGTCCCCCCTACCTTTCTATTTTCTAAAAAATATCACATAAAACGGCTGTTATTTCTTCTTCAAATGTTTGGTATGATAGTCTCATTTTATGTGAAAAACTTGAAATGTGAATTCCGAATACTTAAAAATATCTGTAAAGAATTATAACTGCAAAGCTAGCAAGCCATGTGAGTCATAAGCCACACTGATTGTATTGCTGTATGGCAATACCACTTCAGCTGGTTCACAGTATTTACTAGTGCCATCATCTGGGCTAGGGTTTTCTTTAATGGAATGTTCTTAAGTACAAATTCAAGTTCTTTAAAATGTAGGATTATATATTTACATTATCTCTTTCTTCTTGGATAGGTGTTGGTAGTTTGTGGCTTTCAAAGAATTGGTTCATTTTATCTAAGTTGTCCAATTTATATGTACAGTTATTTATATTTTGCATTACCCTTTAATGTCTGTGGGTTTTTTAGTGACATCTTCCTCTGTGTATTCTTTCCTTTTTTCTTTGTCAGTATGTCTAGACATTTACCAATTTCATTAATCTCTACAAAGAATCAGCTTTTGGTTTCATTGATTTCTCTCTACTGTTCTCCTTTCTCAATTTCATTGATTTCTATTCTTTATTATTTCTTCTGCTTGCTTTGGGTTTATTTTGCTCATCTTTTTCTAGTTTCTTGAGGGTTGGGAAGCTTAGATTAGGATTTGAGACCTTTCTTCTTTTCTAACATAATAATTTAATGCTATAGAATTTCCTGTAAGCCTTGCTTTAGCTCCATCCTACAAATTTTGATTTGCTGTCTTTTCATTTTTGTTCAGCTGAAAATATTTTCTAATTTCCCTTAAGACTTCCTCTTAGACCCATGGATTATTTAGAAGTATGCTGTTTAATTTCCAAGCATTTGGGTATTTTCCACTTACATTTTGATTATTTATTTCTAGCTTAATTCCATTATGGTCAGAGAATATACTTTCTAGGATTTTAATTCTTTTTGATTTGCTAAGGTTTGTTTTATGACCCAGAATATGGTCTACCTTGGAATGTTTGACTGTGTACTCGAAAGGAACATATGTTCTGATGTTGTTAGGGAGAGGATGCTATAAATGTCAACCAGATGCAGTTGGTTGATGGTTTCAGTTCAATATCCTTGCTGATTTTCTACCTCTAGTTCTATCTATTAACTAAATGAAGACTGTTGAGTCTCCAACAATAATTGTGGATTTGACCTTTTCTCCTTTCAGTTCTACCAAAGTTTGCTTCCTATATTTTGCAGCTCTATTGCTGGGTGTGTACCCATTTAGAATTGTTATGTTTTTTTAGTGAGTTGACCCTTTTATCATGTTGTGTCCCTCTCTATCCCTGATAATTTCTTTTGCTCTGAAGTCTACTTTGCTTGATATTAATATAGCCACTCTAGCTTGCCTTTTTTTTTTTTTTTTTGCGTTATGGGGGTCTCTCACTGTTGTGGCCTCTCCCATTGCAGGGCACAGGCTCCGGACGCGCAGGCTCAGCGGCCATGGCTCACGGGTCCAGCTGCTCCGCGGCATGTGGGATCTTCCCAGACCGGGGCACAAACTTGTGTCCCCTGCATCGGCAGGCAGACTCTCAACCGCTGCTCCACCAGGGAAGCCCCACTCTAGCTTTCTTTTACTTAGTGTTGGCATGGTATATCTTTTTACCCCTTTTTGCTTTTTAACTTACCTATACCATTATATTTAAGGGGGGTTTCTTGGACACAGCATACAGTTAGGGCTTGTTTTCTTTTTTTTTAATCCATTCTGACAATCTCTGCTTTTAATTGGTGTGTTTAGATCATTAACATTTTTTTTTTTTTTTCCTTGCGTTATGCGGGCCTCTCACTGTTGTGGCCTCTCCCATTTGCGGAGCACAGGCTCCGGACGCGCAGGCTCAGCGGCCATGGCTCACAGGCCCAGCCGCTCCGCGGCATGTGGGATCTTCCCGAAACGGGGCACGAACCCGCGTCTCCTGCATCGGCAGGCGGACTCTCAAGCACTGCGCCACCAGGGAAGCCCGATCATTAACATTTAATGTAATTATCGTTACATTTGGATTCAAGTCTATGATTTATTATTTAGTTTCTATTTGGACCTCAGTTTTTTGTTCCTCTCTCTCCCCTTTCCTCTCTTTTTTTTTGAATATTTTGAATCAAAACATCTTTTGATTATTTGGGTAATTTTTTTTTTTTTTTTTTTTGCGGTACGCGGGCCTCTCACTGTTGTGGCCTCTCCCGCTGCGGAGCAACAGGCTCCGGACGCGCAGGCTCAGCGGCCATGGCTCACGCGCCTATCCGCTCCACAGCATGTGGGATCCTCCCGGACTGGGGCACGAACCCGTGTCCTCTGCATTGGCAGGCGGACTCTCAACCACTGCGCCACCAGGGAAGCCCTATTTGGGTAATTTTTAACATTCCATTTTAATTTATCTCTAGAGTTTCTGACCATATATCACTGTATAATCTTTTTTCAGTGCTAGGGATTAAAATATACATAACTTTTTACAATCTACTTAGAAACAGTATTTTACCATTTTAAGAAGAATGCAAAAATATACCTCCATATTTCTTTTACCCTCTCCCTTTTATAACTGTCAAATGCATTACACTGACATATGCTGAAGACCCCATCATACAATACTATACAATACTATAACTTTTGCTTTAAACTGTCATACATATTTTAGAAAACTTAAGAAGAAAACACAGCCTATTGTATTTATCCAGATTCTTATTATTTCTGTTCTTCTTTCATTTCTAAAGCTCCAAGATTCCCTCTGGTATCAATTCCCTTCCACCCAAAGAACTTTCTTTAGTATTTCTGTTAGAGCAACTAATTCTCTTATTTTCTTTCATCTTAAAATGTCTTTAGGGGCTTCCCTGGTGGCGCAGTGGTTGAGAGTCCGCCTGCCAATGCAGGGGACACGGGTTCGAACTCTGGTCTGGGAGAATCCCACATGCTGTGGAGCAACTAGGCCCATGAGCCACAACTACCGACTGGAGCCACAACTGCGCGTCTGGAGCCTGTGCTCCGCAACGAGAGGCCGCAATAGTGAGAGGCCCACGCACCGCAATGAAGAGTGGCCCCACTTACTGCAACTACAGAAAGCCCTTGCACAGAAACGAAGACCCAACACAGCCAAAGATAAATAAATAAATAAATAAATAAATAAAAGCTGAGCTGATGTCCAAAAAAAAAAGTCTTTATTTTTTTCAGGACTTTCCTGGTGGCACAGTGGTTAAGAATCCGCCTGCCAATGCAGGGGACACGGGTTCGAGCTCTGGTCTGGGAAGATCCCACATGCTGTGGAACAACTAAGCCCATGTGCCACAACTACTGAGCCTACGCTCTAGAGCCCACGAGCCACAACTACTGAGCCCGTGTGCCACACTACTGAAGCCCGTGCACCTAGAGCCCATGCTCCGCAACAAGAGGAGCCACTGCAATGAGAAGTCTGCACACCACAACAAAGAGTAGCCCCCGCTCGCCGCAACTACAGAAAAGCCCGCGTGCAGCAACAAAGACCAATGCAGACAGAAATAAAAAATATAAATAAATAAAATAAATTTATAAAATAAGAAAGTCTTTATTTTTTCTTCATTCCTGAAGGTTATTTTCACTGGAAATGGAGTTGTAGGTTGACAGTTCTTTTCTTTCAGCACTTAAAAAATACTGTTCTGCTGGGGCTTCCCCAGCGGTCCAGTGCTTAAGATTCCCACTTCCACTGCAGGGGGTGCACATTTGATCCCTGGTCGGGGAAGCTCCACATGCCCCGTGGTGTGGCCAAAAAAAAAAAAAATTGTTCTACTTCCTTTTCATCTCCATGGTTTCTGATGAGAAATCCACAATCATACAAATAATTGTTCCTTTCCATGGTATGTCATTTTTTTCCTCAGCTGCTTCCAAGACATTTTCTTTCTTTGGTTTTTAGCAGTTCTATTTTGATGTGTCTGAGTGATGATTTCTTTTGAGTTTATTCTGTTTGGAGTTCTCGGAGACTCTTGAATTGTAAGCTTACGTCTTTTGCCAAATTTAGAGTTTTTAGCCACATTTCTTCAAGGAATTTTTCTGCATCACATTCTTTTTTTTTTTCGTGGTACACGGGCCTCTCCCGTTGCGGAGCACAGGCTCCGGACGCGCAGGGTCAGCAGCCATGGCTCACGGGCGCAGCCACTCCGCGGCATGTGGGATCTTCCCGGACCGGGGCATGAACCCGTGTCCCCTGCATTGGCAGGCGGACTCTCAACCACTGCGCCACCAGGGAAGCCCCTGCATCACATTCTTTATGATCTCTTTCTGGGAGTGTGATGATACAAATGTTTTGATTTTGTCCCATAGGTCCCTAAGGCTCTGCTCGGTTTCTTTTCCTCCTACTCTTTTTTCTCTCTGTTGCTCAAACTGGATTATTTCTAGTGATCTATTTTCAATGCACTCTTTTCTTTGCCATCTCCATCTGCTATTAAGCCCAACCAGTGAGTTTTAAAATTTTAGTTATTGGATTTTTTAATTCTAACATTTCTGTTCTGTTCTTTTCTATATCTTCTATTTCTCTGCGGAGACTGTCTATATTAGATTTGTTTCAAGAATGTTCACCCTTACTTCTTAGAGCATGATGTTACTATCTGTTTTAAAATCTTTATCTGATGATTCCAACATCTGAGTCATCTAGGGTTGGCATCTGTTAACTACCTTTTTCCGTGCAAGTCTTTGGGATTTTCCTGGTTCTTCACATGTGGAGTAATTATGGGTGGTATCCCTGACATTTTGCATATTACGCTGTGAAGACTCTGAATCTTCCTTAAACTCTATGGAGAATGTTAATATTTTGTTCTAGCAGGTACCTGACCAGGTGAGGTTTTGTCTCCGGGGCCAAGTGGTGAGAGAATAAAGAGAAAAACAAAAGCAATCAGGATTTCCTTCAGGCTCTTGGTCAGATTTAGGCACCTGTGCTGCCACTGCTGTTGCCACTACTGAAGCCATAGGATTGCCTAGGGACTAGGGTGGGGAAAAAAGGAAGAGAAAAAAAACCCAGGGGAATTCCCCTATTCTCTGTCCTGTAGGAATCCCATTTCCTGTTCCTCAGACCACACAGAGAAGGCTTCTTTGCACCTGCTATGCAGTTCCAGGTTTTAGGCTGTCCTGGATGCCATATCAGAAGCAAAATAAAGGGGACACTCACCACCAGCTTGATGGTACTTTGAGTTCCCTAATCTACCTGCTACAGTCCTCAGATAGCTACTCCATGTATTTGGTCCATAGT
>NW_006773295.1:1111978-1125762 GCF_000442215.2 Lipotes vexillifer | reverse complement strand
GGAGAGATGGGGTGGGGGTGTGCTTATTCCATCTCACTGGGAACTGGAACCACACCAAAGGCTCTTAACTCTGTTGTACAACCAGGGTGGAGAACCACTGTATACATGTATGTGGATATTCTACATCAAGGGTTGGCAAGCTTTTTCTGCAAAGGGCCTGATTGTAAATATTCTGGGCTTTGTGGCCGTATGGTCTCTGTTGCAACTACTCAACCTACTTAACTCTGCTGCTGTAGTGTGAAAGCAGCCGTAGATAATATGTAAATGAATGGGCATGGTTATCTTGCAATAAAACTTTATTTGAAAAAAAACAGGTGATAGGCTTATCTGGCCCATGGACCACGGTTTGCTGACCCCAGTTCTACCTCATGAGCAAAGCTGGTTAATAGTAAAGTTCACTTTTTTACTTTTTCCCATTCCTTAGATAGCAGAATTCTGCAAATTACTACAAAAGTTAATCCTTTGCTCTTCCATTCCTACTCCCATTAATCACAAGAACCATTGTGCACGTTCAGTTTGGGTTCAATTATGCTCTTTGATTCCTGAAACAGTCACTACTGTAGAGCTAAAATTTTAAAAACTAAAATTCAAGATTTGACCGATGTTACATATTTCACATATAACAAAGAATGCTGTAGCTATCATTGCAAATAGAAATCCTTATTTGCAATTTTCTCAAGGATACGTTAAAGCAGAGATCATAAATAATAGTGTCCCAATTTGTTTTTCCAGAGACTGACTGGCTGGAGGTGTGGAGAGGCTGCTGTCCTTTCAACTCACCTGGTTTCCTGCCACACAGATAGAAGGCTAGTCTGTCAGTCAGCTCATACTGTATTTCTACGAGGCGTTCTGCCAGCTCATGGTGCCCTCCTTGCCTACCAAGAGAAAACAAAGTACCATTTATATTGCTCGCTGGCCACTGGAGCTAGAATAGAAAAGTACAGAGACGTCCCCTGAGATACCTGAGTCATTTATCAAACGTGACTTTTTAGAATAATCAACCTTTTTGTGTGAGGTAAACTGTCAAGGTCTACTTCGATTCCCACCTTTATAAAAACTGTTTTCACAATCTCAACTATCGCCTTTCCTTTATTAATTTATAAGACAGAGTACTTAATAAGGAATTCAAGGACTTATGAGAGGGACAAAGAATAACTTCATCTAATGAGGTAGAAAATAAAATTAACAAATGGTCAAGGGTAGAGGTTCTCAAAAATTAACTAGCATGCTTAAAAAAATATACAGATGTCCAGGACCCACCCTTGGAAATTCTGAATCAATAAAAACAGGAGCAGTGTGGACATTAATATTTTGAAAAAGGTCCTTCCCCTATAGATGCTTCTCATGCAGCCTGCCTGACTTCTGGATTAGAGTTCAGTAACCACTTCAAGGTCTTTGATTCAGGGAGAGACAGACCAACCTAATGCATAGCTCACACCTCCTTGTCTTTAATTTCCATCACAGAAAATATTAATTTTGCCTTTGAAACAAATATTTAAGCTGCTTGAAATCCTTTAAGTAACAAGGCATATAAATAAATCATTACCCTGAGAGACTATTATGTGCAAGGTACAAGAGGAAATTCCAAGATAAGTGATAAGTATCATTTACTGAGGGCTCTGTTCCCCTTAAAAGATGAAGTCTAGTTTCTGCCAGTTTCTCCTCCCACATACAACGCACTACAAAAATATTCTCCAACCTACCCACGCATCTTTGATTTCTGTGATGCACATCTTTTTTTCTCACTTTTTAACACCTGTGAAATCAGGAAGTATCCTACAGTTGATAGTACACCATCATTTAATTGGTTGAGTCTTTTCCTTTTTAATGGTACATGAAATAATCATGACCCATATAAACAGTGGAGTGTTAGACCTGATGAAATACTGTATTCCTCAGTACCTTAGCTCTTATTCCCAGACACACTCTGCTCTATCCAACTAGGTCTCCTGCTGTGCCAAACATGCCTGTCCATCCCTCCTTCCTGAACTTGACCCACGCCCTTCTTCTCACCTGGAACACCTTAGCTCATCTTCACACACCCAAATCCAATCCACTCTTCAAAGACCAACTAAAGACATTTCTTAGTGATTTGGGCCACAGTGAAGAAATCCTATATATGTATCCATTTTGATAATGAGTTCTACATTATCTTGCCTCATTTAACTCTTACATGCATTTATGAACCCTCTCCTCCCTGAGAGAGTAAATTCTAGGAGGGCAGAGTTCATTTCACTTGCCATTTTCAAGTTGTCACTTGTCATTTTATCCTCTGCAGAGTGTAATTCTTTGCAGTTAATTTGGAAAAAGAAGGAAAGATGATCCATCTTCTATCATTTAAATGATATTCAAGCCTAATCTATGGATGTATTTATTTATTTTCCAGCACTTCACAGCCAAAATTTTGAAACAAAGAAAAAGTTAAAGAATTTTATAGCAAGCACCCAGATGTCCACTACCTAAATCCTGCAATTAACATTTTCTTTTTTTTTTTTTTTTTTTTTTGCAATTAACATTTTACTATACTTGTTTAACCACGTATCTATCCATATAGATTTGTTTCTAAGTTCAAGCAATGACTAAAACTATTAAAAAACTGAGGAGTGGGTTCTGCAATTCTTCATACTTGATTTATACTCCAACTATGGCTCAAATACCACTGCGTTTAAAGGATAAAAATAAATGAAAGACTGGAAGCTAAGCACAATGGTTAATGGTTCTACCCTCCCTGACTTTAGCTGGCTCTAAGATCATATGCGTTTGAAATACCTTCATCTGCAAAATAATAGCATGCAAACCTCTGAAGGGGTTAAATGTTAATCATACACAATTTAGCCACTTAACAACGAATCATACACAACAGAAATAATCCCAAACAGAGAGAGGTGACAAGAATCTAGTCTCTTACCTTGCATAATCAACAGGAGTTTTCCCACTCGCATCTTGCGTGCCTGGGTCTGCTCCATATACTGCCAATAATTCCGCCTGTAAAATCTGCCCTGCTTTGGAGGCAACATGGAGTGGGGTGTTTCCTTTCTCCTAAGAATCATTAATAAAAAGTATACAAAAAGTAGCAAAATTAAATAAACGAAAGGCTACACGAATGCAACCCATTTAGTTTCAATTTAATATCTGAATCAATTCATGCTTTCTTACAGGGTGAAAAAAGTTGGCTTGTGCTCCTAAAGATAATAGCCTCAAACAGGTTTCAAGATTCCCTGTTCTCACGCTTGAATGGAGTTGCTGAAAAATCCCAAATGTCCACCCCCCAAAACCCCAAATTAAATTTTTTTTTTTTTTTTTTTTTTTTTTGCAATTAACATTTTACTATACTTGTTTAACCACGTATCTATCCATATAGATTTGTTTCTAAGTTCAAGCAATGACTAAAACTATTAAAAAACTGAGGAGTGGGTTCTGCAATTCTTCATACTTGATTTATACTCCAACTATGGCTCAAATACCACTGCGTTTAAAGGATAAAAATAAATGAAAGACTGGAAGCTAAGCACAATGGTTAATGGTTCTACCCTCCCTGACTTTAGCTGGCTCTAAGATCATATGCGTTTGAAATACCTTCATCTGCAAAATAATAGCATGCAAACCTCTGAAGGGGTTAAATGTTAATCATACACAATTTAGCCACTTAACAACGAATCATACACAACAGAAATAATCCCAAACAGAGAGAGGTGACAAGAATCTAGTCTCTTACCTTGCATAATCAACAGGAGTTTTCCCACTCGCATCTTGCGTGCCTGGGTCTGCTCCATATACTGCCAATAATTCCGCCTGTAAAATCTGCCCTGCTTTGGAGGCAACATGGAGTGGGGTGTTTCCTTTCTCCTAAGAATCATTAATAAAAAGTATACAAAAAGTAGCAAAATTAAATAAACGAAAGGCTACACGAATGCAACCCATTTAGTTTCAATTTAATATCTGAATCAATTCATGCTTTCTTACAGGGTGAAAAAAGTTGGCTTGTGCTCCTAAAGATAATAGCCTCAAACAGGTTTCAAGATTCCCTGTTCTCACGCTTGAATGGAGTTGCTGAAAAATACACACACAAGAAAGAATATTTGTTAAAAATGTAAAGAATGACGTAGCAGAGCAGCTGGCGGACTATTTTAATACACATTATAGTAGTACTACATCATCTTTATTTAGCTCAGTGAGGTGGATGAAGCAGACTCTCCCTTGCTGGTCACAACCATCCCCGGGCTCTAAGGCAGGGTCAGGCCCATTTTCCTGACAGGGAACTAGGGCTGGGAAGGCTGACCTGCCCAAATGCATGATCTAAGTGGCACAACCAGACCTTGAGTGAGAGGGAGTGTGAAGAGGTGGCTGAGCATGGCTCTGAAGTCTGAATTTCAAACCATACACCCCTCAAGCTGTGTGAACTTGGGGAAGTTCTTTAAGCAATCTGAACCTCAGTTTCCCTATCTCTAAAATGGTGATAATAATGCCACCTATTCACAGGTTTACTATAAGGACTCAATGATATAACAAAGCATGGAGCCTGGTACACAGGAAATGTTCAAAGAATATAGCTGCTATTATTACTGTTGATGTTGTTATTTGTTGTTATTATTGAATCTAGGGCTTTAGAGCTTCATATCCTATACCGTGCAAGTCACAGGATTCTGCCTTATATCACACCCTCTCTTCAACACTATTCTTGGCCTTGTATACAATAATTTAATGAAGTCTTTCAGGGTGGGAAATAGGCCTGTGCTATACCGAATTCTGTACCACTACAAAAATGCCCTTATACATTCAGAAGAGCTGCCTTCCTTCAAGTCTAACCTAGAATTGTCCAAAATGCAATAACTCTTATCATAGCAATGGAGAAATCTACACTAACATCTGTATCCAAGTCTTATTTTTTAATTAATTTTATTTTTAAAAATTGTGGTAAAAAACACATACCAAGTCTTATTAATAAATGGAAGTAACAATCATATACATTTCCATGCAAAGTTTAAAATTCTGAATTATGAGTGCCTACGATCTGTGTGAGCATTTGCCAAAAGCAGTGCTTTGAAAATAAGGATATGTATTTTCATGGCATCTCTCAAAAACATGTAAAGGCCCACATAAAGAAAACCATCTACTCATTTTGCAAGTTTAATAAACCAACCCGTGTACTACAGCTTTGAGTCACACCCTGCTTCCTTAAGATCCCACTCAGCATGCAACCTAGAAGCCTGCAGAAGTCCCACAAACCTTCTAGTCCCTCCTAGAAACAAACTCTGAGATGGCTCTTATTTCAAAGCTAAACAAAAACTTACAGAAATACAATTTTAGAGCCATATCTGAAAAACACAAATAGTTTTCTGGATACTTATTTGTTCCTCTGCTCCTTATACCTCAACTAACATGAATAGTTGCCATTTGAAGTAAGATGAAAGAAGAAACCAACTGCAAAAAAAGCTGTTACTAATTATTTAGTGTACAGAAAGGAGTTTTTGTTTTTCTTTTCTTTCTAAGTTTTTTTCAAATGAGACGATATGCTGCTTCATCCAGCAATTTTAGGGATTTTCAAAGGTGTGACCCACCTTACTAAGATCTTTGGCAGTCACACTATCGTCATCCCGGCAGGGCAAGCGGTGGACAAATGCTAACATCTGATACTTTGCTCTGATGAATTCTGCTTTATTAGGACTGGTTCGAAAACAATAAAGAAAACAGTTCACTTGCAGTTCAGACATGACATTCCCCATTCTTCAGACTGTAAAAAGAAGAGGAAGTGACCCACATCCCCCACTCAAGAATAGAATGAACAATACTGAAGTAAGTTTCAGCAGTGTGTTGTCAGGCCTGAAGTCTGAAAACATACATTAGTCATTATAATGGCCAGGACTGCAGAATACCTGCTTTTTATAGCATCTTTCTCGTCTGTGTAATTTTCTTAATTGACCTAGCAACATTGCGAGGAAGCAGCTCTTCATCCCATCTTATAAGTGAGGCATCAGGCAGACTGGAGCCCAGAACCAAGATTTCTGGTCTGACTGCCTACTGTTTGAGTGCCAAAGCTCAAATGTGATTACATCAAAAGCCACCAAGCCTTAGTCTTAAACCGGAGAAACCACTGAATTGTGTTGGGTAACCATGCAAAAGAGATGGTCCCATGCCTGGCTTTGTTCTGCATTCCTAATAGCAAAGAGGTCAATGCAAAACTGGGTGACCACCTCCCATGCTGCCCCTGTAGGGGCTGGTCAAAAACAGCTGCACTCCTTTCAGCGGGCCCCAGGGGTTACGAAGAAATAAGAGTATTTATAAACATTTCACTCACTGTACTTTATCCTGTGGATTAGCTTTGCGTCTTCCACTGATAAGAGAGGCAGGGTCCAGCAAAGAATGCTCCCATATAGAATTAGCACCATTATTATACAAGGTTTCAACCATCTAAAACCAAGCAGCATAAAATCATATTTAAATTTCTTTCTGCAAACATCCAGTGGGAATCAGTGACTGAACTGGGAAAACAAAGCCCTATCACAAACACTAGCATGACTGGGATATCACACACGTCATTATCTTCTGTTTTAGAATGAGAAAGATGAACCTGTACGCAGGATTCAGGTTTGACCAGCAGGATAGCTAAGTACTTAAATGGGTTTGATTACATTTTCTCATAGATGACGAAGAAAGAGCACTTTGACACTTCAGGACAGTATTTCCCAAGCCTGAGCATCCAAATTCTATTTTCAAGATTCTTAGTATTTTTCTTTAAACCCACTTATTTTCTAAAACTTTCACTAGCAATTATAATTTGATGTGCTAGTTACAGTTTTATGCAACCATTTAAATAAATATTTGAGTATTACCTACATCTACCTTGAGTACCACTGGTGGTTCACGTGCCATACTCTAGGAATTGTTGTTTTAGGGTCAAATCTGGCATTTTAAACTACTCATCTCTGAACTTTATTCAGATCCTATAATATAATGAATACTCTGTATAATCTGACAGCAGTAAACATCCATTTTCACATGAGAATGAGCTGTTAGAAACTTCTGAGCAAAAGTTATTAATAAACCATGTCTCCCAATTTCATTTCAAAGCATGACTCCTGACATGGCCCCATCTGTTTTTTACGTTAGTGAAGATATTGTCACATCAAAGATCCACACTCACTTGTTCTGATCCTTTGGTACACATAGGCAAGTTTTAAGGACATGTTGTGCAGCTGGCACAGATTTAGTAAAATATGTACTCAAAACAAATGAAGGCGAAACACATGCGTAAGTCTGAGTTCCAACAGAACTCGAAGAATGTGTACCCCGAAATAGAAGTACCGGTGACATGACAATGGACCCCCAAATAAAACAAAGGGCCCCCTGAACACTTAGCAGGGTGTTAGGCATTCAATCAAAACAGAACTTAATTGTCTCTAACAGGTTACAAGAACTTTAAGAGAACTTAAATCAGATGTTTCAGAAATTTCTGAGGAATCCCAGTCCATGCTTCTATCAAAGCGGACAACTTCATGAAAAGTTTCTAAGGCAGTCACTTTCAGAAACATTCATCATGGTATGCAGGAAAGACAGATGGTTTAAAAACAATTTCTGGTGACATTCTAGAAAGTCAGCAATGAAACATTAGCAGTAAATTCTAATGACGGTCTACCTATAGTTCAGATTTTGGGACAAGATTTACATTAGGAGGGAAAAAAATCTTAAATGATGAATTCAATAATTATATATAGCATTAATAAGCATGGCACCTCTGCTCAATTATGAGTCAAACATTTTGTAAGATTTAAGAAGTATAATTTTAGTGCTAAAACAGTGAGCCCTAAAAACTTAAAATTACAAACCGTGAGCAGAATTCTTATTCTTTACCTGAAGCAATGTTGGAGGCCATGGTGTGTGTTTAAGATGTCTTACTTGAGAGATATGGCGCCCTAGACTCCGATGGACACTGCAGCACTCGTCACATATAAAAGTTCCCCTATTTACTGATGCCCAGGAAGGATCTGGAAAGGAGAATGAAATCAGTGGCAAGGATACCAGGTGGTTGCTATTCCGCCAGATGGCAAAAGATGACTGAGGTTTGGTTTTTCAGAAAAACAAGACATTTCTGTTGTTTCAGTATGCTAGTCAACATATCAAGCTGGCGAGTTTGTCTGATACCCTAATGAGATCTACCATCTCAGATGTGTGCTCTTACAATCAACGTAAGAGAAGCAAATTGAGAGGATTCACCTGAATCATTTCGAATCCATCTCCACAAGCAGCAAGATAACATAACTGTGTCAGTGAACAATCCACACAGCATTATGTGAAGTGAGTGGTGAAAAGACAGCTACCCTACAACTGCTACACATCTACATGCCACTGGGCTTAGCAGAAAGCTGCAAGTGACACAACTATACAACTGCTCAGCTGCTATGGTTCTGAACACAGACTGGGAAACCTGACCTCCTGTGCTAGGAAATGTGCTATCATACCCATTAGGTATTTTAAATAAACTGTTGAGTCCGATCTCGCCACTGATCTGAAAGGACAGGAGCTGTAAAAACAGCAGCTTCACAGAAGCAAAGATGTAAAATACAAGGGAGTAATACTTTTGGTGTGTGCACAATACTTTTTTTCCTGTGAAGTCCCACAGAGCTTCATTAGACATCCTTTGAAACAAGGAATAATTCACACTTGGTAAGCAGTAAGAATAACTCACACTGGGAAAGTAAACTGAATATTTAGAAACTCAAAATAAAGACAGACCTTCAACATTTCATCAGACTCACAATGGGGTGACAATAGGTGCCACTCAAGCTCCCTGGCTTAAGGGGTATATTTAAAAATTCTTCAATGCCCACAAAAATCTCTAAAATGCATGTACACCATCTTTACCATTTCTAACAGTTTATTCAAACCCCTTCCAACCATATAATGAAAAGTTATGGGATTTCAATCAAAGACAAACTGGGAGTCAAAGAGTGTAGTGGTTAAGAGGGTTGGCTCTGGAGATAAGCAGTCCAGGGTTTGAACCTCAGCTCTGCCACTTCTTGCATAATGATCTCAGGCAAGTTATTTCTCTGAGGGTCCTCATCATGGATCAAATGGGAAGAACAACACATCTCAGGGTGGTGAGGATATAAAGAGTAAGTGAAGTTCCTTGCATAAAGTAATATTTCCAAATTATTTTAAGTACCATTCAAATATTTTCAAAAGCCCACTGAAATTCATAGCCACTAGAGAAAGTTTTTGATTGCTAATACATGAAACATTGAATGTTTCACATGAACACTGTCTTACTACAGTGAAAAATCTCAGTGGAGTTTTCAGGTAGTTGAACTCAGAGTAGGATATGAACTAGATTCACTTTTAAAAAAAAAAGGTAAACTATTTATTGAATACTAAGATTTGATCATAGTTAGTCAAATATTTGCCATGAAATAAAAGAGAAACAAAATAATTCAATGAAGTACAACTATGTCAGTACTACTAAGCCATTCTAAAAAACAAAGATTGGAAACACCAAGATGAAGGATCCCTGCAAAGATACATAACAACTTTGCTTTTTGCAGTATGGTACTACGACTAATGACACACATACAAAAAGACTATTCGTTTTGAAGATTACCTTTGCTTTTCACGTATCATTCAGAGGATTCACAATCTTCTTGGAGGAAATTAAACAGGAACAAGACAACAAGGATTTAACACACACTAAGCAAGGCTCTATATTAATCACCTTAACATCGTGAATCAGAATCCCATGGAGAGAACATCAGAATGTTAACAGTAAATTCCAAATCGAGTTTGTACGACTGAGGGTGGGTGAACCCCTTCCAGTTTATCTGAACGTTTTATTCCAGGGCTTCTTAACCTGTGTTCTAGGAACACAACCAATGGGCTCAGAAATGTCTATAACCCCTCTGAGAAATCTTAACATAAATTCTGTATGAAAGAGTTAAGCATGTGTGCATTTTCTGGGAAGAAGGCCTGAGCATTCATCAGAATCTCAAAAGGGTCACTTCCCTGGTGGCGCAGTGCTTAAGAATCCACCTGCCAATGCAGGGGACACAGGTTTGATCCCTGGTCTGGGAAGATCCCACATGCCACGGAGCAACTAAGCCTGTGCGCCACAACTACTGAGCCTGCGCTCTAGAGCCCGCGAACCACAACTACTGAGCCCACGTGCTGCAACTACTGAAGCCCGCACCCCTAGGGTCCGTGCTCCGCACAAGAGAAGCCACCGCAATGAGAAGCCCGAGCACCGCAATGAAGAGTAGCCCCCGCTCACTGCAACTAGAGAAAGCCCGCATGCAGCAACGAAGAACCAATACAGCCAAAAATAAATAAATAAATTTAAAAAAATAAAAAAAAGAATCTCAAAGGGATCCCCAACCCTAAAGGTAACTCTTTTACTAGGGCTTTGCAGAAAAGGCAGCACAAATTCCCAGCTGCTCAAGTTCAGAACATTTCAAGGTAGCCTAATTATATTCAAAACAGGAAGGAAGTGACTCAAGTCTCTGTAGATGAGGCATGAGACAACAACTAAAAAGATAACAATGGAAGAGAAAATGTTCTGAAATGCACAAAACGCCGGAGAAGTGCAAGACAGTATTTATTATTTAGTTGCGTATTTAGTGTGGCAATGGAGATGCAGTTTCCCTTTGCCCCATACCATCCACTGAGAAGCAAAGAAAATGCATTTCAACAGGAAGTTTGAATCTAAATTCATGTGAATCAAACATCACAGAAAGTTCAACTGAAAACAGGCAAGAAAATAAGGAAGTGGAACAAATAACATTTTTAGAGAATACAATGGGGCTCGTATAACACACTAACTTGGTTTCTGAAACACTTCTTTTTAAACTCCTCCACCCGTCTCCCTATCTTCAAAGGAAACTGGTAACGCCACTTACAGTATACAGGCCGTGAAATAACCACATAAGGTTTTTTTTTTTTTTTTTTTTTTTTTCGGTACGCGGGCCTCTCACTGTTGTGGCCTCTCCCGTTGCGGAGCACAGGCTCCGGACGCGCAGGCTCGGCGGCCACGGCTCACGGGCCCAGCCGCTCCGCGGCATGTGGGATCCTCCCGGACCGGGGCACGAACCCGTGTCCCCTGCATCGGCAGGCAGACTCTCAACCACTGCGCCACCAGCGAAGCCCCAACCACATAAGGTTTGAGTTATCATAATACTATTTAAAATCAGTCTCCACTTCCATATGACAAGATGAAGTTCCGAACAGTTGCAAAGACACTGGTGCTCATTTCGTTAAGATCGTTTATTGGATGCTATTGTGCCAAAGAAGCCATCTTACAACTTCAAATTCAAAGCAGATAAATTCAAACACTGAAAACAGCATAGAGACCTGTCAACCCAGTTCCAACCGCTAAGATGGATCTGAACTCTAAATCTGAAAACTATGCATGGGAGGAATGGTTTTGGCCTTTCAATGCTCCCATATTGCCTATACTGCCCGAATGCACAAATGGGTACACTTGCCCGTGATTTGGTGTGTGTTTGTTTTGTAAGGTGTAATTAATGTATGATTTAGAAATTCAACTATAGCTTTAAGGGACTGTAAAGGTTCTGTACACAGTACAAAAAAGAAAAAAAGGAAAAAAACCGCCTTAAATGAGATGATTCTAAGAATATTCATTGAATCTTCCCTACCCCTGAGAACTGTACTCCCAATTATCCTCAACGGAAAAATGAGGAAATCAAGACTCGGCCAAATGAAGTCACTAGCCCAAGGTCACCCAGAGGCAAAAGCTAGTCTGAACTCAGCTCGTTCAGATCTCAGAACTTGAAACCGGCATTGCCTCCTAAGTGCTGGTCGCATTTGCAAGACCCCGACATCCTGGAGATTCTCCGCGGTGGAGTGGGAGTAGGGATGTCAGGAGCGGGGAACTCATCCATGGGGGTCCTCTGGCGAGTCTCAGTGGAGGAAAGCGGCGAGTGTGACCCACTCCGGGCAGGGCCCCAGGGCCCCCTCCTGGGGCGGGAGTCTGGGTAGCTGTGGGGAGGGGGCTGACACCTGCAGCCACTGGGGGCCGCAGCCGGGAGGACGCTTGGATTTCACTTCTGTAACTGGCCTTCCTGTAGATTGCCCAAGCCCCTTCCTGTTGGGAAAGCAGGCCCGACCCCGCCGTTTCACCGCCCGGCCTGGGACAGAGGGGACGAGAGGGAAGGAAGGGACGGGAGGGCGGCGACCCCCTGCCCGCTCCGGCTCAGACAGGCCCGGGACGGTCCCGCCCCAAGGCCGCCGAGGTTCCTCCTCGTCCCGACCCCAGGCATAGGGTGCAGAGCTCGACAGCCGGGACCCGCCCGGCCCGAGGGGACGGCCCCGGGACAGGGGTCCCGGCCAGGAAAACTGAAGGGAGCGGGCCCGGCTGGTGCGACTCACCCGGCCCGCTGCAGTCAGCGCACACCTCGCTGCTCCGGAGCCTCTTAGACATGGCTCCCGCCTCCCACCTGCCGGGAACCTGGTGGCCGGGGACAGCGAAGGCGGCGGCGGCGGCGGCGGCGCTTCCGCTCTAACGGGTCCCCACTGTGGTGCTGGCTGCAGCGCCTCTCCCCTCAGCGCCTCACAGCCGCAGCGCAGCACGCACGCGCGGGGAGGCGCCCTTCGGCGACGGGCAGGTCATGTGACCGGAAAGGGCACGCTGCCTTGTCGCCATCTTGAGTGAGGGCAGGTGCCCTCTGTCCTACTTCCAAATTTCCTTGATTTGGTGTCTCCCTCTCTGGAAGAGATTCGCTTCTTCCCAGCGCTGATTAATACCAGGGGAAGCAGCAAAATCTAGTAACTAGAGGTATGCAGCCACAACAACCTTCCTGAGGCAATCAGTAGTCAAGTCATTTAGCATAACTTTGGCCAAGTTCATTTATTTATGCATTCCTTTATTCAACAAATATTTATTGAGCATCTACTATGTTCCACACACTGCTCCAGGCACTGGAGAAGGAGCAGTGAGCCAAGAAGACGAAATTTCCTGTCTTTATGGAGCTTACTTTCAGCTGCACTAGATCTACAATAAGTAAAATATGAGTATGTTAGATGTTTCCTTACGCTGCAGTTTTAATCTCATCTGCAAAATGGAGATAATGTGTATCTACCCGTAGCCCATGATTTGCTTTTGTATAGCCTGTTACTTAAAAATGATTTTTACATTTTTAAAGGGTTGTAAAGAAGAAAAAGGAGAGGAGGGATAGGATGAAGAATATTCAACAAAAGATATATGACGTGCAAAGCTAAATATTTACTGTCTGGCTAAGGACAAATGGGATAATTTACAGAAGAGTGTGGTGTGCCTGCCCCATAGTAAGCCCTCAATAATAGTAGCTCCTATTATTATTGGGGAAAAAATTGGGGGGGGGCTGAGTTGGGTCTTTGTTGCTGCGCACGGGCTTTGTCCAGTTGCGGTGAGCGGGGGCTACTCTTCCTTGCGGTGCACGGGCTTCTCATTACGGTGGCTTCTCTTATTGTGGAGCATGGGCTCTAGGCATGCGGGCTTCAGTAGTTGTGGTTTGCAGGCTCAGTAGTTGTGGCTCGCGGGCTCCAGAGCACAGGCTCAGCAGTGTTGGCGCATGGGCTTAGTTGCTCCGCGTCATGTGGGATCTTCCCAGACCCGGGCTCGAACCCATGTCCCCTGCATTGGCAGGCGGATTCTTAACCACTGCGCCACCAGGGAAGCCCTGGAGTTTGATATTACTATTATTTTCTAATCACAACTTGAGGATAAGAATAGATAATCTAACTCACAGGATGGTGTGAGATAAACACAATGAGATGAGTTTAAGCAGTGTGAAGAAGAGCAGGAA
>NW_006773295.1:1105192-1111958 GCF_000442215.2 Lipotes vexillifer | reverse complement strand
GCAGGAATGTGACCCTAATGCTAACGAATATTGTATGTATTATATGTGAACACAACCATGATCTCCCTTTAGCAAATATTCCATGCCTATTGTGGGTCAGGTACTGTTTTAACTTTAGGTACTCTGGTGAGCAGTTATCGTGGAGTTTTCCGACTAATGAATTAAGAGAAATGTTCAATAAACATAGGATGATGAAGAGAAAGAAAATTAAATTGCACAAAGCTTCTGAAAGGATAGAAGTCCTGGAAGAGGTCTCAGAAGCACTGGTCTTTGATTCATCTCTCCATTTTTATAAATGTGTGGTATGGGCATAACCACATAATTCCCACACATTCCACAGTTAGAGCCTCTGGGTTCCATCCTGATGCTCCTGCATCCTGTTTTGGTTTGCAGACTAACAAATCTTCTGGACTCAACACATGTGGAGAATGGATTAGGCCAGGATTCTTGAACAGCTGTTGTTGCAGGCATCTAAAAAGCTGGATGTGCACAAGCAGGGAAGGTAGAGGGTATGCTTTCAAGATGCATTAAATAACTTTGCCCAGTTATGTGGTCTAGTTGTAGACAGCTGTGCAGAAAGCTTAGGCTGGTGAGTAGCTGTAAGTTGACTTGGTTCTTCATTGAATCAAGGAGTTATAGTGTCTTAGATTGAAACCCAAAGAATGAACTTAATAGTGGCTGACTGTGGTCAAGTCTAAGTATTATCTATTAGTCCTTTTGGCCATAACCCCAAATGCAAATGGCTAGCTTCAAAAATAGATGACATTCATATGTGGAATAAACCACCACCTTAGGTAACTTTGAATCATAACCCAGTTTGGAGTTCAGGTACAACAGTGCTTCTCAGTGGGGGGTGGGGGATGGATTTTTGTCCTCCAGGGGACATTTGGCAATGTCTGGAGACATTTTGGGGGTAGTGTTACTGGCATCCAGTGGATAGAATGGCCAGAGATGCTGCTCAACATCCTACAAAGCACGGGATAAGTCCCACATAAAGAATTATGTGGTTCACATCTTCCTTTCCAATTTGGGTTCCTTTTATTTCTTTTTCTTCTCTGACTGCTGTGGCTAGGACTTCCAAAACTATGTTGAATAAAAGTGGTGAGAGTGGGCATCCTTGTCTTGTTCCTGATTTCAGAGGAAATGCTTTCAGCTTTTCACCATTGAGTATGATGTTAGCTGTAGGTTTGTCATATATGGCCTTTATTATGTTGAGGTATGTTCCCTTTATGTAGTATTCAACAATGGAATACTACTCAGGCATTAAAAAAAGAATGAAATTTTGCCATTTGCAGCAACATGGGTGGACTTGGAGGTCATTATGCTAAGTGAAATAAGTCAGACAGAGAAAGATAAATACTGTATGATATCACTTATACGTGGAATCTAAACAATACAACAAGGTTGTAATATAACAAAAAAAGAAGCAGATTCACAGATATAGATAGCAAACTAGTGGTTACCACTGGGGAGAGCGGGAGAGGGGTAATATAAGGGTAGGGGAGGAGGCACAAACTATTGGGTGTAAGATAGATTCAAGGATGTATTGTACAACACTGGGGATATAGCCAATATTTAGTAAAAACTGTAAATGGAAAGCAACTTAAAATATATATATTTATTTATTTTTGGCGGTGTTGGGTCTTCGCTGCTGCGCGCAGGCTTTCTCTAGTTGTGGCGAGTTGGGGCTACTCTTCGTTGCAGTGTGTAGGCTTCTCATTGCGGTGTTTCTTATTGTGGAGCACGGGCTCTAGGCATGCGGGCTTCAGTAGTTGTGGCACGCGGGCTCAGTAGTTGTGGCTCGCGGGCTCTAGAGCACAGGCTCAGTAGCTGTGGCACACGGGCTTATTTGCTCCGCGGTATGTGGGATCTTCCCAGACCAGGGATTGAACCCGTGTGCCCTGCATTGGCAGGCGGATTCTTAACAACTGCGCCACCAGGGAAACCCCGGAAAGCAACTTTTAAAAATTGTATAAAAAATCAAAATAAATAAAAGTAAAAAATAAATAAATTAAAAAGAATCAGAGCTACCAGAATAGGAAAAAAAAAAAATTACGTGGTTCGAAACGTGCTGAAGTTGAGAAATCCTGAGATAGAACCATCCTCTTATTGTGCAACTATTTAATGCCACTTCTCCAGAGTTTATAATTCCCCCTTGAAAATTGTTTGGTGCTGCCCACTTCCAAAATGGCTCCTGACCAATCGTGAAAGCATATGCCCAGGTCCAAAAAGGCTAGGGAGTCAGTAACTAGAATGGTTTGGTCCAGGCGCCTGTCACCCCGTGATCACAGAGCCGGTGGAAGAGGCCCAGTTGTGGACCGAACCATATGAGAAAGCTGGAGCAGGGGGAAAGGGGGTGATGAAGGGTAGATCGAGTTTTCCATGTAGAGATTCTGGGCTAAAGAAGAGACTTTTAGCTCTATTTTGGCTATCATTGTGTTTCCAGATGTGGACTTCAGGAGGGTGGGGTTAGGCGGACCCCGGACCAGGTGGTTGTCCTCTCCTACCCCCTCCACGGCGCGCGGTGGTTCGCTCCCGGCACTTCCCTGTTTGGGGCAGTTCTGCCCGCAGAAGTCGGTTCGGGAGCTGTCAGCGCAGGCGGGAGTGCGGCGGGGCGCGGGGTGGGCGCGTCCGACCCCGTCCCCGACCCGGCCAGCGACCGCCGATCTCCCGCGCGTGCCCCTCACCTGACTAGCTAGTCCCCCTTGCCTCGTACCGCGCCCCTCGCTCGCTCCCCTGGTTCTCTCGCTCGCCGGCCGCCGGGCGGGCGGGCGGGCGCCGGAGACCCTGCCGGTGCTGAGGCTTGGCAAGCGGGCGGTGAGGGCCCGGCTGCGGCCTCCTCGCCATGTCCTCTGCCCGCGACGCTAGCGGCCACTTCCCTTTACACGTCCTGGTCTGGAACAACGACTACCGGCAGCTGGAGAAGGAGCTGCAGGGCCAGGTGAGGGGCGAGGCGGGGGTCCGCCCCCGGCGAGAGGAGGGGGGAGTCGGGGGTCGCATCGCTTCCCTGAGCCCATCTCCAACCCTCTGCCCTCGGGGCCCCGCAGACCCCTTCCACTCTGCAGTCGTGGGACAATAATAATAATAATAATAATAATAATAATAACAGAACATGTATTGAGTGTTTAATGTGTTCCAGGCCCTGTGTCGAGGTTTTATATATATTATCTCTCTCAGCCTTTCCAACAACCCTAGGAGGTAGGTACTATCGTTAAATTTGACAGAGAAGGAAACTGAGGCTCTCAGAGGTTATGTGCCTTACCCAAGGTCCCTCACCTAGTAAATACCAAATCAGGATTTTTAACTGGCCAGCTGGCTGCAGCGTGCACCGTCTTAACCAATTAGGCCTGCCTCTCCCCAAAATGTATGAGCAACACACACCTCTCACCCCACCCATACGTTTTGTAAGGAAGGGCTTGGTTGGGTTTGGAGTCCAGGTTCTAACTTGCCCTGTGACCTTGGGCAAGGCATTTTCCTTTTCTGGCCCACGTCCACTTATTTGTAGAATGAGGGTGTTGATACCCCTGTGGGCAAATCTTGTACTTGACTATTATCAATAGGTCAAGTTTGAGAATCACTGGTGCACAGCATCCTTAAAATCACTTTCTGTTCTAAAGTGCTTTGATTCCTTACCTTTTATTTATTCCCATCTGTATAAGCAGTGGTTCTCAGTTGGAAGTGATTTCATCCCTCATCCCACACATCTAGTAATTAATGGGGACATTTTTGGTTGTTACAAGTGGGGAGTGGGTGTTACTGGAATCTAATGGGTAGAGGCCAGGGAAGCTGCTCAATATCCTATAATGCACAAACGCGTAAGACACCCCCCTCCCCAACTAAGATTTATCTGTCGCAAAATGTCAGCATTTTGCTTGAGAAACCCTGCCTTAAAGGCATCCCAGCAATTCTGGGAGGTATTGGTATCCTCAAGTTACAAACTAACAGACTTAGCAGTTAGGATGAGGATTTGTAATTATTTGGTATAATTGTTCTGGTTGACTTCATTTTATCCAGTGTGCTAAAGTTCTGGTTTTTGAATGGCTCCAATTTGATGCTGTAATTGTCAAGAAATTTTAGAGGAAAAGGGTTATTGGTTTTTTTATGGTTGGCAAAAATTGAGCAAGGTTAGCATCCCCCCATGTGATGAACGGTTACTGCTAAGTGTGTTCTTGTACCTTGACATCTCCCTTTTAAGTCTGTTGAGCACCCACTGGAAGTCAAAAGTTGCTCTTTTTTCATTTAAATTCTCTAACCCGACAGAATAAACTTTCGTTGTAAGAGTCATTGCTGTTAATTAGATCATGCCCCCAGAGTAAATGATTCACCATTAGGCATTGCAGTATACCTGATGATTTAATTCCCTTTCTCTTACTAAACGTGGCTCAGAGAGAATCCTCCATGATTTTGCTCTCAGATTTCAGTCTCACCTTGGACACTTTAAAAATGACCGGACAGTCTTGTTTTTAGTTCTGCTACGTTGTGCTTCTGCACTTCCTCGGTATCAGGGCCGCCCAGCTTCTCACGAAATATTGAGATAAAGTACAAGGAAAGTCACAAAACTAAAATCCTATTTGATAGAGAGGTTCATCATTGTCCTTAAACCACACACACGTTCAATACTGATTTCTGAAAGCAGCAGGCTTTCTGTTCATTGGAGTGAGGAAAAGAGTTTAAATGAAGCGCAGTCTTTCTTTATAGAAAAACTTGTTCGATAAGACCAAGTCTTGGTTTATAATCTACAATGTGGCATGGTTGAATTATTTCTTTTTCCTGCAAGCTGTGATAGAACAGCTTTCTTTTTCCTGCAAGCATGTTCATCGAAAGTTCGCTGTGCCTCTTACCTTGAAAAACATTAAGGACATTCGCGATTAGAGAATTATAAGTTTGCAGCAGGTTGTCCTGGAGTAAATTGATCCTTAATGCCTTTGACTGGCAAGGAGGTCAGGAAAGAATATTCATCTTTGCTAATTATTTGGTTTTGGCTTTGTTATTGGTTATCACTGTAGATCATTCCACAGGATCCTGTTTTCTCTGGGGAAGGGATAGTTGAAGTGTATTCAGAAAGAACATCTTGACCGTGGAAGCTTGATTGTCATGACCACGCAATCCAATTTCGATCCTGAAACTTGGCCATTGAAGGGGTGGACATGGGGCTGGCTTCAAGGGTGTGTGACCTGGCAGTTGCACAGGGCCTTGTGCTCAGAAGTGGCTGGTGCTTGGTGGGGTTTTTTTTTTTTTTTTTTTGGCTGTGCCGTGCGGCATGCGGGATCTTAGTTCTCCGACCAGGGATCGAACCCGTATCCCCTGCAGTGGAAGCGTGGAGTCTTAACCACTGGACCACCAGGCAGGGAAGTCCCTCGTGCTTTGTTGTTGGTGGGGTTTTTTTTTTTTTTTTTTTGGCTGTGCCGTGCGGCATGCGGGATCTTAGTTCTCCGACCAGGGATCGAACCCGTATCCCCTGCAGTGGAAGCGTGGAGTCTTAACCACTGGACCACCAGGCAGGGAAGTCCCTCGTGCTTGGTTTAATGCTCTGCAGTTATCGTCTTGAAATTCTAAATTTTTTTTTTTTTGATTAAGGGGCCTTGCATTTTGATTTTTCTCTGGGTCCTGCAAATTATGTAACTGCTTTAGGGTCAAGAAGTTGATAATTGATGTCATTAAAGTACAAGGCAGGGAATATTTTGCTGCTTTCATATTTATCGAGATCCTCTGTTAATTACGAAACAGTTGCCTACACCTGTGCCTTGGAGGCAGTTAGGTTAATGACCAGTGCTATCACAGGTTTGGTTGTGAGCTAGGGTGCTTAATTTACCCTTGCCGAATCGGTTCATCACCTGTCAAAACGCGGTATTTTGCTATTTTGCCAGGCACCGTGCTGAAATGTTTTATGTGAAGTTTTAGATTTAATTCTCACATCAGTCCCCTGGGGTGAGTGCTATTGTGATTCCCATTTCACAGATGAGGAAACGGAGGTGGAGAGGTTCAGTCACCTGCGTACCCAGTAGTCGAACCAGGATGTCAACCCAGAAAGTCACAGTCTGCTTTAATCCTGTATTCTTAACCCTTCCGCTTTACTTCTTTCAGTGAAAGTGCCTCCATTTCAGGATTCTGGAGAATGAAGCAGAGAACAGATCAGAAAGCAAAGGCACTTAGTAAATGGGAGCAGTACCTTTACCATACTTGCGGCTGCTATTATTATAATCATCTTGGGAACGTAGCTTCTTTTATGTATGTTGCAGTTTTTCTACAAAGAACACGTATTGGTTGCATAATTAAAAACAAAAAAATTCTTATCACCCCAGCAATAAAACCAGCTGTTTCACTTGAGGCTTTGTTTGCCAGTAATTTTCTGCTGTCCGTTCCTTCATTCCTTCCATCCCACGAGTGAGACGTGAAGCAGGCACACTGGTAGCTGTAAGAATTTTATTTTGTTCTAGGAACAGTGGCACAGAAAGAATCAAGTTTATCCAGATGAAGAGGATAAGCACGTGTTTCTGAGTGTGAGTGAGTCAGCCCCAGTGCCACTGTCTTGCTAATAGCTGGAGTTCACTGCTTGTGTAACTTTGCCAGTGATGAGATTGTTTCACGCTTTCAACGTTTACTCAGCAGAGGCACTTTATTAAGTGCCTCTTAACCCATCAGCTCTACTGCCTTTAATATCCAGCAGGGCCTTGAAGTTGATTGGTGCAGTTGAAATGATTTGTGTTATGGTTATGTCATTTGTCACTTAGCCAGAGAGGTCTGTTAAACATCTTTTGGCCTTCCT
>NW_006773295.1:1097032-1105182 GCF_000442215.2 Lipotes vexillifer | reverse complement strand
CCTGCTGATGCTGGAAGAATGAATGAAAATTTAAGGGGACAAATGCAAAGGTCAGTCGGTGCACCTTAGCAGGGGAGAGAAAGCCCTGGGATCGAGTGGAGTGGAGGGTGGCAGATGATGCCTGACTCCAGGGCCAGCCCCCTGTTAGGGAGCCAGCAGTGAAAGCACAAAATCTGGGCAAGAGGAAGAGGATGTTCTAGGCAGCAGCAGTGCCCGGAGGCTGACCAGGGAACCACCCTGGGGTTCTCATCCCAGCCGGGGGCTAGGCTGGGTGAGGCCACTGGGCACACGTTCAAGCCAGTGCCTGTTGGCTAGAGGCCCGCTGTGAGCCAGAGCCTTGCATCCAAGGGGAAGAGCCTGGAGCCTCCTCTCAGCTGCTCCTCCTCAGTCCTCAGGGGCTCAGGCTCACCTTAGGAACCAGGCTTGTATGGCTCCCTGACCCCGACCCCCGACTCGGAGTGGGAGAACCAGCTCAGGCCATAGCCACAGAGGACCAAGGCGGTCTGAGAGTGCACAGGAATGAGGGTGGTTGACTCTCTCAAGCGAACGGAGGGCTGCTTAGCAGTCTCTTACCTGAGGCCTCCCCAGGAGGCCCCTGTGAGAGTTTCTGAAGCTCTGGCTGTGCGCTAGGGACCAAGGCTCAGAGGGGTTGAGTAATCCACCCAAGGCTAGTGAGGGGTCCGGAAGTGGGCCCGGTTGTCTGGCTCTGCAGCCTGCACTCAGCTGCGCCTTGACTGCGGCTGGAGGACAGCAGGCTGGCAAAGAGGGCTTGGACAAGAAAAGTTGGTGGGGTCACATTATCACATAAGGAGACGTGTAGAAATCTCATTCCTTTTCTTCTTTTGGGGCACGATGATAGTTAAGAGGGTGGGGATTTTTAATTTGGTACGGCTCATGACTGAAGAAACTTAAAGGAAAAACTTACATTGTCAGCTTCGACAGTGAATTCCAGTTAAATTCTGAAAGCTCTTGCTCACTAAACTAACGTCATTAGTTGAAGACCCTAAGCTCCACTATTAACTGTAAGTAAATTTGAACAAATCCCTTTTAGGGAGAAAGTGACAGCTTATATGAAACTATGTAATGTAGGTGTATGATAATAAGTGCTGGCTCTTCGAAGTGCTTTCTGTGTGGGTTAGGCTTGTGCCTTTGCCCTTGTAAGAACTTTGTAAGGTAGGAGGGTTTTTTTTTTTTTTTAATCCTGTTTTACAAGGGAGCAAACTGAAGCTCAAGAGAAATTAAGCAACTCATCAAACAGCATATAGATAGAGGGTAGGTTAGTTTTATGTCTTACATAAAACACATACATATGTTGGTTTTCAAACATCTTTATTGAGATATAATTCACTTATGCAATTCACACATTAAAGTATATTATGCACTGTTTTTTAGTATATTCAGAGTTGTGTGACTGTCACCACTATCACATTCCAGAACATTTTCATCACCCCAAAAAGAAACCCCACGCCCATTAGCTGTAATTCCCTATTTCCCCCCAACCCCTTCAGCCCCAGACAACCATTAAGCTGTTTGCTATCTGTTCAGATTTGCTTATTCTGGACATTTCATGTAAATGCAATCATACAATATGTGGCCTTTTGTGTTTGGCTTCTTTAACCTAACATGATGTTTTCAAGGTTCATCCATGTTGTGGAGGTATTAGTACTTCATTCCTTTTAATGGCTGAATAATATTCCATTGTATGTTTAGAGTACATTTTGTTTATTCATTTGTCAGTTGATGGACATTTGTTTTTTCCCACCTTTGGGCCATTATGAATAATGCTGCTTTGCATATCTGTGTGCAAGTTTTTGTGTGGTTGTATGTTTTTATTTTTTTTGGGTAAACACCTGCAGGTGGAATTGCTGGGTCTTATAGTAATTCTATGTTTAATTTTGGAGGAACTGCCAACTCTTTTTCAAATTGACTGCACCATTTTACATTCCCACCAGCAGTGTATGAGGGTTCTAGTTTCTCCACATCCTTGCCAACACTTGTTATTGTCTGTCTTTTTGATTGTAACCATCCTAATGGGGGTGAGGTATTATCACTTTGTGGTCTTGTGTTGCATTACCCTAATGATTAGTTATGTTGAGCATCTTTCATGTGCTTATTGGGCATTGGCATATCTTCTTTGAAGAAATGTCTATTTAAATCCTTTGCCCTATTTTAAAACTGGATTATTTGTCTTTTTATTCTTGAGTAGTTAGGGTTCTTCATATGTTCCGGATGCTAGCCCCTTATTAAGCATATGACTTGCAAATATTTTCTTCCATTCTTTAGGTTGTCTTTTTACTTTCTTTATGTCATTTGAAGTACAGCAGTTTTCAGTTTAGATGGAGTGTAGTTTATCTGTATTTTCTTTTGTCTCTTATGCATTTGGTGTTGTATCTGAGAAGGTTTTGGTTAACGCAAGTTCACAAAGATATAATCCTATGTTTTCTCCTAAGAGTTTTAGTGTTTTAGCTCTTACATTTAGGTTTTTGATTAACTTTGAGCTAATTTTTGCACCTTTCATGTAGTACATTGAACTTGTTGAGTAAGAAAACAGTATCTGTAAGAGACATGAAAGAAAATAATGAATTTGTTAATTATTTCTTTCCTAATAAACTTCAGCTTAGTTAATAGTTTAAAGCCATATTACTTTTTTTAAAGAACGATGATTTAATGCAAATTAGAGTCTACGGTGGCGGAAGCTAAGAAATATGAGACTCGGATCCTGCCCTTTGGATGCTTTGTTGAGATAGACAGGCCGTCCCCTTGGGAAAAGTCAGGGAATCCCAGGAGGTGGTGTGGGCTCCGTTCCAGGATACTTGTTGGCATTTCAGCACCTGAGAGAACGCTGAGGCCTGGGGTTGGTCCAGGAGGATGCGTGTTCACTTAGCAGAATGTCTTCGACCACTTCAATTTTTCCTCAGTAGCAGTTCCTTTCTTCACTCCACAATGGCCATGATACAATTAGCAAAACAGGGAAGCTCAGTAGCTGTTGGATAGTAGCTGCTTACCCACAGTCTGCTTACCTTCCTTTCCTGTGGCTGATAGTGGCTTGTTCTGGATATCTCTGGAGGCTGCACAACAACTAGCATCTCAAATCAACATAAAGCACATTTTCTAAGCAGTATCATGGCATGTAAAAGTTTTTATATAACAAAAGCCCCACGGCAGTTTCTTGTGTTCTTGGAAGAACATCCAGAGCTGTCTTTGAATTATTTATTTATTTATTTATTTTTGGCTGTGTTGGGTCTTCGTTTCTGTGCGAGGGCTTTCTCCAGTTGCGGAGAGCGGGGGCCACTCCGCATCGCGGTGCGCAGGCCTCTCACTGTCGCAGCCTCTCTTGTTCTGGAGCACAAGCTCCAGACGCGCACAGAGCCGTCTTTGGAAGGCAGCACCCAGTTGTTCAGACTGAGCTCTGGAGACCCAGCGCAGGTACCGGGAGGAGGGCCAAAATAGGAATGAAGAGTCAAAGCCAAGTGGACATTATCTGCAAATATGGACACACACATGCCTGGTGGATCATGCTGGTTGTCTGTGGAACCCATGGGTGCTGCTACTTCAGGGCACTCAACACACAATGATGAGAGTGGTGTTTTGGTGGGAATCCAGCTAGAGAAGGTAATTTTATTCTAACTCAAATTATCTTCTGTACTTTCTTTCTTTTTTTTTTTTTTTTTGCGGTACGCGGGCCTCTCTGTTGTGGCCTCTCCCATTGCGGAGCACGGGCTCCGGACGCGCAGGCTCAGCGGCCATGGCTCACGGGCCTAGCCGCTCTGCGACATGTGGGATCTTCCCGGACCGGGGCACGAACTCGTGTCCTCTGCATCGGCAGGCGGACTCTCAACCACTGCGCCACCAGAGAAGCCCTGTACTTTCGGTTTTGATTAAAGTCCTGCACTTCCTGTTCTTGACTTGAATGCTGAGATGTGCTGGAGAAATCCCCTGTGTTCCGCATCATAGGGTGGTTGCATTTCCATGAAAGCCCTTAGCCTTATTTAGACTTAATTTGAGTGCTGTTGTGTTCAGTGCCATTCGTGCTTAAGGTTGTGTTCAATGATCTGAGGCCTATAGCCAGTGTTTATGAGGCACTTAACTTTATAGAAAAAGGAACTTAGTAACTGTCATCTTTATGTGTAGCTCCCAGAGTCATGTTTCAGTCTTGCCCACTTGCAAGCATTCATTTTCCCATATAGTGCTGTCATGATGTGCAAATACTATTTTTAATTTTTTTTGAATTTTATTTATTTTTTCATATAGCAGGTTCTTATTAGTTATCTATTTTATACATATTAGTGTATATATGTCAATCCCAATCTCCCAATTCATCCCACCACCACCACCATCCCCCTGCCACTTTCCCCCCTTGGTGTCCATACGTTTGTTCTCTACATCTGTGTCACTATTTCTGCCCTGCAAACTGGTTCATCTGTACCATTCTTCTAGGTTCCACATCTCTGCGTTAATATATGATATTTTTTTTTCTCTTTCTGACTTACTTCACTCTGTATGACAGTCTCTAGATTCATCCACGTCTTTACAAATGACCCAAGTTCATTCCTTTTTATGGCTGAGTAATATTCCATTGTATATATGTACCACATCTTCTTTATTCATTCCTTTGTTGATGGGCATTTAGGTTGCTGCCATGACCTGGTTATTGTAAATAGTGCTGCAGTGAACACTGGGGTACATGTGTCCTTTTGAATTATGGTTTTCTTAGGGTATGTGCCCAGAAGTGGGATTACTGGGTGATATAGTAGTTCCATTTTTAGTTTTTTTAAGGAACCTCCATACTGTTCTCCATAGTGGCTATATCAATTTACATTTCCACCAACAGTGCAAGAGGGTTCCCTTTTCTCCACACCCTCTCCAGCATTTGTTGTTTGTAGATTTTCTGATGATGCCCATTCTAACCGGTGTGAGATGATACATCATTGTAGTTTTGATTTGCATTTCTCTAATAATTAGTGATGTTGAGCAGCTTTTCATGTGCTTCTTGACCATCTGTATGTCTTCTTTGGAGAGATGTCTATTTAGGTCTTCTGCCCATTTTTTTTCCTAATTTTATTATTATTTATTTATTTATTTTTGGCTGCGTTGGGTCTTTGTTGCTGTGTGCAGTCTTTCTCTAGTTGCAGTGAGCGGGGGCTACTCTTCGTTGTGGTATGCGGGCTTCTCATTACGATGGCTTCTCTTGTTGCAGAGCACGGGCTCCGGGTGCCCAAGCTTCAGGAGTTGTGGCTCACAGGCTCTGGAGCACAGGCTTAGTAGTTGTGGTGTGTGGGCTTAGTTACTCTATGGCATATGGGATCTTCCTGGACCAGGGCTTGAACCCGTGTCCCCTGCATTGGCAGGCGGATTCTTAACCACTGCGCCACCAAGGAAGCTTCCCCTGCCCATTTTTTGATTGGGTTGTTTGTTTTTTTAATATTGAGCAGCATGAGCTGTTTATATATTTTGGAGATTAATCCTTTGTTGATTCATTGGCAAATATTTTCTCCTATTTTGAGAGTTGTCTTTGTCTTGTTTGTAGTTTCCTTTGCTTTGCAAAAGCTTTTAACTTTCATTAGGTCCCATTTGTTTATTTTTGTTTTTATTTCTGTTACTCTAGGAGGTGGATCAAAAAAAATCTTGCTGTGATTTATGTCAAAGAGTGTCCTTCCTATGTTTTCCTGTAAGAGTTTTATAGTGTCCGGTCTTACATTTAGGTCTCTAATCCATTTTGAGTTTATTTTTGTGTATGGTGTTAGGGAGTGTTCTAATTTCATTCTTTTACATGTAGCTGTCCAGTTTTCCCAGCACCACTTACTGAAGAGACTGTCTTTTCTCCATTGTATATCCTTCTCTCCTTTGTCATAGATTAGTTGACCATAGGTGCGTGGGTTTATCTCAGCTTTCTATCCTGTTCCATTGATCTATATTTCTGTTTTTGTGCCAGTACCATATTGTCTTGATTACTGTAGCTTTGTAGTATAGTCTGAGGTCAGGGAGTCTGATTCCTCCAGTTCCGTTTTTTTCCATCAAGACTGCTTTGGCTCTTCGCGGTCTTTTGTGTCTCCATACAAATTTTAAGATTTTTTGTTCTAGTGCTGTAAAAAATGCCACTGGTAATTTGATAGGGATTGCATTGAATCTATAGATTGCTTTGGGTAGTTTAGTCATTTTCACAATATTGATTCTTGCAGTCCAAGAATGTGGTATATCTCTCCATCTGTTTGTGTCATCTTTGATTTCTTTCATCAGTGTTTTATAGTTTTCTGAGTAAAGGTTTTCTTATTTATTTACTTATTTATTTATTTATGGCTGTGTTGGGTCTTCATTGCTGCGCGTGGGCTTTCTTTAGTTGCATCAAGCAGGGGCTACTCTTCGTTGTGGTGTGCAGGCTTCTCATTGTGGCGGCTTCTCTTGTTGCAGAGCATGGGCTCTAGGCATGTGGGCATCAGTAGTTGTGGCATGCGGACCCAGTAGTTGTGGCATGCAGGCTCTAGAGAGCAGGCTCAGTAGTTGTGGCATACGGGCTTAGTTGCTCCACAGCATATGGGATCTTCCCGGACCAGGGTTTGAACCCGTGTCCCCTGCATTGGCAGGTGGATTCTTAATCACTGTGCCACCAGGGAAGCCCTGAGTACAGGTCTTTTACCTCCTTAGGTAGGTTTATTCATAGGTACTTTTTTTTGTTTTTGTTTTTTTTTGTGGTACACGGGCCTCTCACTGTTGTGGCCTCTCCCGTTGCGGAGCACAGGCTCTGGACGCGCAGGCTCAGCGGCCATGGCTCACGGGCCCAGCCGCTCCGCGGCATGTGGGATCTTCCTGGACCGGGGCACGAACCCACATTCCCTGCATCGGCAGGCGGACTCTCAACCACTGCACCACCAGGGAAACCCTATTCATAGGTATTTTATTCTTTTTGTTATGGTGAATGGTGATTGTTTCCTTAATTTCTCTTTCTGATCTTTCATTGTTAGTATATAGGAATGAAAGAGATTTCTGTGCATTAATTTTGTGTCCTGCAACTTTACCAAATTCATTGATTAGCCTAATAGTTTTCTGGTGGCATCTTTAGGATTCTCTATGTATAGTATCATGTCATCTGCAAACAGTGACAGTTTTACTTCTTCTTTTCCAATTTGTATTCCTTTTATTTCTTTTTCTTCTCTGATTGCCATGGCTAGGACTTTCCAAACTATGTTGAATAATAGTGGTGAGAGTGGACATCCTTGTCTTGTTCCTGATCTTAGAGGAAATGCTTTCAGTTTTTCACCATTGAGAATGATGTTTGCTGTGGGTTTGTCATATATGGCCTTTATCATGTTGAGGTAGGTTCCCTCTATGCCCACTTTCTGGAGAGTTTTTATCATAAATCGGTGTTGAGTTTTGTCAAAAGCTTTTTCTGCATCTATTGAGATGATCATATGGTTTTTCTCCTTCACTTTGTTAATATGGTGTGTCACATTAATTGATTTGCATATATTGAAGAATCCTTGTATCCCTGGGATAAATCCCACTTGACCATGGTGTATGATCCTTTTAATGTGCTGTTGGATTTTGTTTGCTAGTATTTTGTTGAGCATTTTTGCATCTATATTCATCAGTGATATTGGTCTGTAATTTTCTTTTTTTGTAGTATCTTTGGTTTTGGTGTCAGGGTGATGGTGGCCTCATAGAATGAGTTTGGGAGTGTTCCTTCCTCTGCAATTTTTGGGAAGAGTTTGAGAAGGATGGGTGTAAGCTCTTCTCTAAATGTTTGATAGAATTCACCTGTGAAGCCATCTGGTCCTGGTCTTTTGTTTCTTGGAAGATTTTTAATCACAGTTTCAATTTCATTACTTGTGATTGGTCTGTTCATATTTTCTATTTCTTCCTGGTTCAGTCTTGGAAGGTTATACCTTTCTAAGAATTTGTCCATTTCTTCCAGGTTGTCCATTTTATTGGCATAGAGTTGCTTGTAGTAGTCCCTTATGATGCTTTGTATTTCTGCGGTGTCTGTTGTAACTTCTCCTTTTTCATTTCTTACTTTATTGATATGAGTTCTCTCCCTCTTTTTCTTGATGAGTCTGGCTAATGGTTTATCAGTTTTGTTTATCTTCTCAAAGAACCAGCTTTTAGTTTTATTGATCTTTGCTATTGTTTTCTTTGTTTCTATTTCATTTATTTCT
>NW_006773295.1:1084765-1096930 GCF_000442215.2 Lipotes vexillifer | reverse complement strand
CCTGTTTTTCTTGATGAGTCTGGCTAATGGTTTATCAATTTTGTTTATCTTCTCAAAGAACCAGCTTTTAGTTTTATTGATCTTTGCTATTGTTTTCTTTGTTTCTATTTCATTTATTTCTGCTCTGATCTTTATGATTTCTTTCCTTCTGCTAACTTTGGGTTTTGTTTGTTCTTCTTTCTCTAGTTCCTTTAGGTGTAAGTTTAGATTGTTTATTTGAGATTTTTCTTGTTTCTTGAGGTAGGCTTGTATTGCTATAAACTTCCCTCTTAGAACTGCTTTTGTTGCATCCCACAGGTTTTGGATCATCGTGTTTTCATTGTAATTTGTCTCTAGGTATTTTTTTATTTCCTCTTTGATTTCTTCAGTGATCTCTTGGTTATTTAGTAATGTATTGTTTAGCCTCCATGTGTTTGTGTTTTTTACGTTTTTTTTCCCTGTGATGGATTTTAATCTCATAGCATTGTGGTCGGAAAAGATGCTTGATATGCTTTCAGTTTTCTTAAATTTACCAAGGCTTGATTGGTGACCCGAAATGTGATCTATCCTGGAGAATGTTCTGTGTGCACTTGAGAAGAAAGTGTAATCTGTTGCTTTTGGGTGGAATGTCCTATAAATATCAATTAAATCTATCTGGTCTGTTTTGTCATTTAAAGCTTGTGTTTCTTTATTAATTTTCTGTCTGTATGATCTGTCCATTGGTGTAAGTGAGGTGTTAAAGTTCCCCACTATTATTGTGTTACTGTCAATTTCCTCTTTTATAGCTGTTAGCATTTGCCTTATGTATTGAGGTGCTCCTGTGTTGGGTGCATATATATTTATAATTGTTATATCTTCTTCTTGGATTGATCCCTGATCATTATGTAGTGTCCTTCCTTGTCTCTTGTAACATTCTTTATTTTAAAGTCTATTTTATCTGATACAAGTATTGCTACTCCAGCTTTCTTTTGATTTCCATTTGCATGGAATATGTTTTTCCATCCCCTCACTTTCAGTCTGTATGTGTCCCTAGGTCTGAAGTGGGTCTCTTGTAGACAACATATATATGGGTCTGGTTTTTGTATCCATTCAGTAAGCCTGTGTCTTTTGGTTGGAGCATTTAATCCATTCATGTTTAAGGTAATTATCGATATGTATATTCCTATTACCATTTTCTTAATTGTTTTGGGTTTGTTTTTGTAGGTTCTTTTCCTTTCTTGTGTTTCCCACTTAGAGAAGTTCCTTTAGCATTTGTTGTAGAGCTGGTTTGGTGGTGCTGAATTCTCTTAGCGTTTGCTTGTCTGTAAGGCTTTTGATTTCTCCGTTGAATCTGAATGAGATCCTTGCTGGCTAGAGTAATCTTGGTTGTAGGTTCTTCCCTTTCATCACTTTAAATATATCATGCCACTCCCTTCTGGCTTGTAGCGTTTCTGCTGAGAAATCAGCTGTTAACCTTATGGGAGTTCCCTTGTATGTTATTTGTCATTTTTCCCTTGTTGCTTTCAGTAATTTTCTTTGTCTTTAATTTTTGTCAGTTTGATTACTATGTGTCTCAGCGTGTTTCTCCTTGGGTTTATCCTGTATGGGACTCTCTGTGCTTCCTGGAACTGTTAGGGAAGTTTTCAACTATAATCTCTTCAGATATTTTCTCGGGTCCTTTCTCTCTCTCTTCTCTTTCTGGGACCCCTATAATGCGAATGTTGTTGCTTTTAATGTTTTCCCGGAGGTCTCTTAGGCTGTCTTCATTTCTTTTCAATCTTTTTTCTTTATTCTGTTCTGCGGCAGTGAATTCCACCATTCTGTCTTCCAGGTCACTTATCCGTTCTTCTGCCTCATTTATTCTGCTATTGATTCCTTCTAGTGTATTTTTCATTTCAGTTATTGGATTGTTCATCTCTGTTTGTTTGTTCTTTAGTGTTTGTTCTTTAATTCTTCTAGGTCTTTGTTAAACATTTCTTGCATCTTCTCAATCTTTGCCTCCATGCTTTTTCTGAGGTCCTGGATCATCTTCACTATCATTATTCTGAATTCTTTCTCTGGAAGGTTGCCTATCTCCACTTCATTTAGTTGTTTTTCTGGGGTTTTATCTTGTTCCTTCATCTGGTACATAGTCCTCTGCCTTTTCATTTTGTCTGTCTTTCTGTGAATGTGGTTTTCCTTCCACAGGCTGCAGAATTGCAGTTTTTTTTTTTTTTTTTTGCAGTACGCGGGCTTCTCACTCTCTCACTGTTGTGGCCTCTCCCGTTGCGGAGCACAGGCTCCGGACACGCAGGCTCAGCGGCCATGGCTCATGGGCCCAGCCGCTCCGTGGCATGTGGGATCTTCCCGGACCGGGGCACGAACCCGTGTCCCCTGCATCAGCAGGCGGACTCTCAACCACTAGCGCCACCAGGGAAGCCCAGAATTGTAGTTCTTGCTTCTGCTGTCTGCCCTCTGGTGGATGAGGGTATCTAAGAGGCTTGTACAAGCTTCCTGATCAGAGGGACTGGTGGTGGGTGGAGCTGGGTGTTGCTCTGGTGGGCAGAGCTCAGTAAAACTTTAATCTGCTTGTCTGCTGATGGGTGGGGCTGAGTTCCCTCCCTGTTGGTTGTTTGGCCTGAGGCAACCCAGCACTGGAGCCTACAGCACTGGAGCCTACTGGGCTCTTTGCAGGGGCTAATGGTGGACTCTGGGAGGGCTCACGCCAAGGAGTACTTCCCAGAACTTTTGCTGCCAGTGTCCTTGTCCCCATGGTGAGCCACAGCCACCTCTGTCCCGCCTCTGCAGGGGACCCTCTAACACTAGCACGTAGGTCTGGTTCAGTCTCCTATGGGGTCACTGCTCCTTCCCCTGGGTCCCGATGCGCACACTACTTTATATGTGCCCTCCAAGAGTGGAGTCTCTGTTTCCTACAGTCCTGTTGAAGTCCTGCAGTCAAATTCCGCTAGCCTTCAAAGTCTGATTCTCTAGGAATTCCTCCTCCCGTTGCTGGACCCCCAGGTTGGGAAGCCTGACCTGGGGCTCAGAACCTTCACTCCAGTGGGTGGACTTCTGTGGTATAAGTGTTCTGCAGTTTGTGAGTCGTCCACCCAGCAGTTATGGGATTTGATTTTATTGTGATTGTGCCCCTCCTACCATCTCACTGCGGCTTCTCCTTTGTCTTTGGATGTGGGGTATCTGTTTTGGTGAGTTCCAGTGTCCTCCTGTCGATGATTGTTCAGCAGTTAGTTGTGATTCCGGTGCTCTCGCAAGAGGGAGTGAGAGCACGTTCTTCTACTCCACTATCTTGAACCAATCCTCCTCTCTTTTAATATTATTTGCACACTAGTAAAAAATCTCTAATACTAGTCCAAAATCAATTATTCAATGGTATATCTTACATTAGAATCACAGGTTAATTTGTCAGATTCTCTAATACATTATCTAAATCTTACAAACATTGAAAATGCCATATTACACAGAATACTACTAAAGTTAACACAAAAATGAATACTGTGGATTTGGTGTATTTCATCTTTCTCATATTTAATTCTGAACTATCTTAGGATTAAATGACAATTACCATCCACAGCACATTGAGGGTACTGCCTCAAGCCTCCTGGGCTTACCTTTGCAGGAGAATGGGGAGTCCTGTCTCAGTAGCCTGAGGTTGCTTTTTGGCCCAGATGTGTCAGAGAGATTCTTCTGCCACCACTGTGAACACGCCAAATCCCTTCTGTGTGATGCTATGTCAACAGGGTTCTCCCAGACCCTCCTATTTTAAAGTTTTATACTGAATATTATCTCTCAAACTCCTTTCCACGTTTTTATGTAATATATCCAATTATATAAATGCCAGTGTTTACAGAATGTGGAGCCTCTGGATCCGCGAGGTCGAACCTTATTGCATCTTGCTGTTTCTCTGGGACATTTGGAATCTGCTAGAGTCTTGCTCCGACATAAAGCAGACGTTACAAAAGAAAATCGCGAGGGATGGACAGGCAAGTATACTTGTAAAATAATTTAAAGCCTTTCATTTTGTTTTCTCTTTCTGAATAAAGGCCAGTTTCAATCCTTATTGTCCCAAGTCATCTTTATCTTAAGGCTCTTTCTCTCTTGGAACTTGGGGCTGGGCGAGAAGATGAGAGCCTCGGATGCCGCTGGCTCGTGTACAGCACAGTGGTCCGAATTATGTCCTGGGCCAAGAGCCCTGGGTAGAGGGTGACTCCTTATCCAGAAAGCGGCTCTACGTGCATCAGACATGAGTGTGAAGGCCGGATTTCCCCTGAGGAATGTGGTGGTAACTCTAGCAAATCCATGAGGATAGACAAAATCAAAAAAAATTATAGCTGAAAGTAGTAGTATTTTCCAGTGAAATCCTGGCACTTCACTTGTTTTGCACACTCTCATACTACCGGTCAGAGTAATTCTGAGTTGACTGAGCAAGGATATACACAACACAAACCCTACCTGCCCATCTCCATAGTTATGTGATCACACAGTGAAAGCCAGCTCTGAAGACACTGTCAGTATTTCAGAGCCAGTGGTAAGAAAGGGGGGAAAGGGTAGGGTTTGCTCAAGAGGCTAAGAGTGCTATGTTCTCTTCTCAGTCAGGTAAGGGCTAGAAGTAAGTAGTCATGGTCATAAAGATCAAGGGGGGCTGCAGCCTGGGTCCCACTTTGAAGAGAATATTGGCCTTTGATCCAGATAGATACTTTTCATAGTGGCTTTGGAATTTGTCAGAAAGTGTGAGAATACAGGGGGGTCAAATTTCACTTTTTTGCCTTCCAGTTTTGCACGAGGCTGTGAGCACTGGTGATCCCGAGATGGTGTACACAGTCCTTCAGCATCGGGACTTCCACAACACATCCATGGCCCTCGAGGGAGTTCCCGAGCTGCTCCAGAAAATTCTCGAGGTAGCCATAAAAATTGACAATGCCATCATTGGAGTTAAATGCTGACACAGCAGCTGCAGACACAGTTTGACATCCTTGTGTGCCTTCCTGAAGAGTTTTATGAGTCGTGAATACGATGTATCGAATACCAAATAGCATTATTCCTTGCTTTTCCAACTTGTTAAATGTATGAAGTCTTTCACAAATTACGTTTCTGGGTCATTAAGACTAACTCTTTTTAAGTGTTATTTAAAAATTAGAACTAAAGACAAATGGACCTCAAGCAATTAATTTGTCTAGCTGTCTGTTTTCTAACAAGTAGCATCCCAAGCTCAGGTCATCTTGGGGAAATTGTAATGAACTTCATGACTATATGGGGATTTTCAGGGCCTGTTGAGGCTCAGAAGTCTGTGTGCAGCTCTCCTTGACACCCCTGTCACTTCTAGCCATTTGTATTTTGTGACTTCTAATCCATTCCCTTAATTTATTTATAGTTGCTGGCTTTGGGGCAGTTTCTCTCTATTGTGAATGATGTATGGGCTCTGTGACACTTAGAGAATTTTCTTAAAAGACTTTACTTCTAGGCTCTTGGATTATTTTGGATGATGGTTACCATTCTTCAGATAACCTTTGTCACTTGCAATAACTGTCTTATTGGTCAACCATGTGCAATATTCCCGAGGCAGCAGGAGACGAGAAAGTACCAGCGGTTCAATTTTCATGTTGTTTATTCTCAGTTTAAACACAGAAGTGAGCTCCCCAAGTATTTCCAAAGATATTTGCTAGATAAATCGGCTTTCCACATTTCTTGAGAAAAATTAACAATTCTGTTGAGAAAAGGAATAACTTTGCTGTGAGACAATCACTGCTTGTTATCTGAGCACTCTTCTTAAAAAAAATTTCTGTGACACAAGGTAAATCCTGCCTAAGACATTCATTTTACACATACTACAAAAAAACCGTCCATGAAGTATGAAATTGTTGTATCCATTGTTTTTAAAATAGATGTGTGTTTGAGTGCATAAAGATCATATAGATTTGTTTTCTTATCTAACTCACTGTAGGAGGAACTAAAAACATCATTTGTTCATTTGACAAAGCAGAAAATGACTTATTTAACGTGGAGTCACCCACACTTAAAAAATTCAGTATAAAAGACTTCCTTTTTTTTACCTCTATTGATCCATAGCAGTGAACTGCACTGAGTGGTATTCTCTGCTGGAGGTTATAGACAGCCCACAAATAACATGGTGCTTGGTGGCCCCAGAGGCTGTGCATGACGGCTTGTCTTTCAACAGTGTCTCCTTGTTACATGTCCACATTTCTTATCCATTGCCCCTCGGAGTGTCTTCACCCATCATTGGAATCTGGTTTTTCTTGAGCAGAAAAACACCTGGAATTTCTAGCATTTTTCTTCCTTCATGCTAACTGTTGGATTTCTTTAGCTCTCCTAGAACCTTCTGTAGGAATTCATGGTAGGTCAGAAAATCATCCTAAACAGGCCTGCTGTGGTGGTGTGAAACCTCAAAAAGCCAAATCCTAAAACTTTAAGAGGAAAGTGGGGCAAAAGTCTTCTGTTAACTGGAGGGAAAACTCAACTTTCTGGGGGCAGTGATGTCTTGCAGCCTCTTGGTTTCAGAGTGGTCCGATAAACAGCAAGCACTTCCCAGCAAACAAAGCCTTTCACAGTCAAGTTCCCCGTAGAACAGATGGGGTCCATGCTCCCTCTTCTCTGCTTAGACCAGCCTGTGACCCATATCGTGTGGTGGTGCTTGAGCCCATCCTCCTGGCTCATGGGCCATTACTGTTAGGAACACGGTTGAGCCCCTAAATCAACTTTGACTTTATCTCCCTCCAACCTTGTCACTTGCAGTTAACTTAATAACTGTCTAGACATATTTTATATTGAGATAAAATAACAGCCTGAACATAAAATAAGGATTTAGTGTGATGGGTTTGCGATTTATGTTTCTTCTTATCTTCTCTGTTCTTTCTCCCTCTCCCTTTTAAACACCCCTAATAAACCTTACTGTGTTTGTGTTTAGTTAATGGTACCAAGAGTAATTTATTTTATTTTTTTAAAATTAATTTTAATTGGAGTATAGTTGATTTACAATGTTGTGTTAGTTTCCGCTATAAGGGGTAATTTATTTTAAACCTTTGTCCTTCAGGCTCCGGATTTCTACGTGCAGATGAAGTGGGAATTCACCAGCTGGGGTGAGTGGCTGTGGGCTTGAAATTTATTTAGGTTGAATATAGGCTTATATAACTTTTTATAAAAGTTATATGTATTTTTTTTAATCTAGAAAATGAATAGATGAGAGTAAGGGAAGACAGTCACCCACAGTCCCACATAAGCACAACTGTTGTTAATGCTTTAGGTGTGTTCCTTCCAATCTTTTACTGCGTACATAAGACTTTTTCTCCCAAGCATTCATCAGTACAATATATAGACAATTTTGTCTCTTCCTTTTATCAGTTATCGCTGACATTTATCCATATTATTCGTTTTTTAATATCTCACTTTAAATGGATAAAATCTTAGTAAGGTTTATCATAAATCAGTTACTCATTTCCTTGTGGAGTTCAATGCGATCCTTTTAAACTTGTTTCTCTTTTCTTTTTTTAAAAAATTATTTATTTATTTATTTATGGCTGCATTGAGTCTTCGTTGCTGCACGCGGGCTTTCTCTAGTTGCGGAGAGCGGGGGCTACTCTTCATTGTGGTGCGCGGGCTTCTCATTGCAGTGGCTTTTCTTGTTGTGGAGCATGGACTCTAGGCACGTGGGCTTCAGTAGTTGTGGCTCGTGGGCTCTAGAACTCAGGCTCAATAGTTGTGGCACACGGGCTTAGTTGCTCCGCAGCATGTGGGATCTTCCTAGACCAGGGCTTGAACCCGTGTCCCCTGCATTGGCAGGCGGATTCTTAACCACTGCGCCACCAGGGAAGTCCTAAACTTGTTTTTCTAAGGAAGAAGATGAGATGAATATTGGAATAGCTTGTTTTTAACAAAATGGATGTATTTCTCCAAAATCTTATGCAAGGCAAATTGACTGACAGTAATTTTCCTAGATGTTCTACTTCTGTTTCTTGTAGATCAGTTAATGACAGTTTCTAACTCCCAGATTTTCAGGTATTTTCACTTCCAGACTTCCCTTTCAGGCAAGAAGTCATATTTGTAATAAAACATTTAAATGAAGTAAAAAGTATATGAAAGAACAGAACTTCAGCTTCTATGAAACTGAGTTCTTTGTAATGCAAATAACCACACTGATCTTAGTTTTTGTTAAAAAAGCAGCATATTTTAGACATTTGATATCTTGAATGGTGGGCCTGACAGTATAGGGGGGCCTCAGCCAGATGGCGAGGGTAGCATATGTGGATAAGGACAGCCAGATGGATGCACTCTCTAGCCCTGATGGTAGTCAGTGAGAGGGGTTCATTCGGGATTGAGAATACTCTTGGGAAATTGATTTAGCGTTTTCTCTGGACAAGACATAGATCTGCAGTTTTATAAACAGCTGTAGAACAGAAAGTCCATTTTTATTTTTAAGAATGACTCCTTGTATTGTAAGTGTGGGAGCCAAGCCCAGTTCTGTATGACCGACGCCATCTTGCCACTCCTGTCCTTTCATTAAAGTCAGAATCCTGATTTCTGGGGCCTGGCTGTTCTGCTTGGCCCCCGGGCTTTTCTCAGTAGTACAATTCTCTTCTCCAGTGCCCTTGGTTTCCAGAATATGCCCGAATGATGTCTGTCGCATTTGGAAAAGTGGTGCCAAACTGCGTGTGGATATCACATTGCTGGGATTTGAGAACATGAGCTGGATAAGAGGGAGGCGGAGTTTTATCTTTAAGGGAGAAGGTGAGTGGTTCTGTTTTAGTAATCACTGCTCTTCCTAAGTTCTGAGAGATTTTTTAACCATCAAAATGTATTCACATTTTTGTGCATTTTCCGTGCCTGTCTCTGGGGCATGTTTTGTTGTTGTTGCTGTTATTCTTATTATTCAACTCTCAATTCCTCTATCTTATTTCTTATCTGGATAGTTCTCTTGCACATATCATTTACCACCCAACACTGTTACCCTCTTGACATATGACGTTCCTAAACCTCTGAGTGCAGGACTCTGTCTTGTATCTCTTTATATTGCCTCCATAATCAGGCATGGTCCCCTAATGGAGGGTGAGAAATGGTGTGGCTAACCCAGTGTTGTGCATAAATAATTTACATTAATTAGGTAATCATATACTTAAAGAAGCAGTACACAGATGAAATGTGTTGCTAACAAAAAATACAAGTTATTTAAAAAGTCCGCATCTTTGGGGAAGATGGCCCAGAGCCTCCTCTTGAGTTATGGAAAGTTGGCCAGATCATTCCTGGGCAAGTAGGTAATCGATAATCAATAGTCTTTAGGTTTTATCAGGTAGCACCAGGGGGTGGGGGGGATGGGGTGTGTGTGAAAGATGATGCAGTTTAACATACAAAGCTTCTTTGGTTTTGCATCTTCCTTGCGCTGTGCTTAGTTACGCCCTTCTTTCCATGAGCAGACAACTGGGCAGAGTTAATGGAAGTCAACCACGATGACAAAGTGGTCACCACCGAACACTTTGACCTTTCCCAGGAAATGGAGCGCCTCACTCTGGACTTGATGAAGCCAAAAGGCAGGGAGGTTGAGAGGCGGCTCACAAGTCCAGTCATTAACACCAGCCTTGATACTAAAAACATTGCTTTTGAAAGGTATGGATTTAGGTTCTGCATTTTCACGTATAATCCCTTTACTGCTATCTTTAGTGCCGTGTATATATTAATTGGAAAGTATGGGTGGATTGGGATTTTTCTAATATGGTGTAAGAAACACTAGTGGGTTTTAAAGTTGATCCCTGCTCTAACCGAACAAACCACAGCTGACATCCTCCACCATGTATCATTTTTATGGCACATTGGTTAAGTCTTGGAGAAATGTCTTCATGTTCTTTTATGGGCCCTTTTCTAATGGATTTTACTTGAATTTTATTTCTGTGTTTGGCAATCCACAAGACTCCCTAGTCCCAAATCATGGAGCTTTGAGTTTCCGAGGTAGAATGGGTCCAGTACTGAGTGTGGTTATACTGATATTAGTCAGTCAAATACACACTTATCATCAGTGTGGTTCTCCCCCTCATCCACCTCCTGCTTCCCCATGAGGCCTAATAGTTTAGAGCAAGAGTCTGGAGGGGTTTCAGTTTTATTCCAGACTTTATCTGGAGAAACCTGTGGGGAGGTCTGTGCCTCGGTTAACCCAGGTGAGAACACCATTTCTGGGCCTCTGCCTGTGGGCAGAGCCGAGGCAGGGAGGGCCTTTGTAAGGGGGTGGAGGCTGTCATAGCTGTTGGCCTGAGTGCTTCTACCGTAGAACACACCGAACTGAGGGATTCTGTAAGAGCCCTGAGTGTTTGCCTAGGATGTCACATCCAGCTCTCTGTAAACCAAAGCAGCGTACGTAGCCTGAGCTGACATGGACACTATTCTTCTGGATTTAGGCTTTCTTTTCTCTTAATGAACATACTGACCTCTCTTTTCCTTTTCTTCTTTGTTTCCAGTATAAAATTTATTAATAAAACTGAGAGTCTTCGGTTTAATCAAACATAAGGTTTAAGTGCCCCTTTCCCCTAATTTAGATCAAGCTGTGGAATTAGGGTATTTGTTGGTAGCAGAAGAGAAAATGCCAGGTATGCTGCTGCTTTGGGAGTGACACCCCCTGAGGCAGGGTCAGTCCCCTGTCGCCAGCCTCCTTGCACCGGCCTCACCAGGTGACAGCCGCTGTCTTCCAGGGACAGCAAGGTTTAGGGACTGACCGTGGCTTTACCTGGAAGGGTCTTGGGAAAACATCTCCAGGCTTCAGCATTTGCCTCTGCAGGCCGGGAGGGCACGCCAGCCTAGGGCTCTGCTCATAAAGCTGGAAGACGGGGGAGCTGAGGGCTGGAGGAATCTGGCACCATCGGCAGGGCTGCTAACTGTGCAGCTCTGAGCAAGCAGCTTCATCTTCACGTTCCTGTTTTCCTCAGCTGAAAAGAAAAAAGGAGTGAATCTCGAGATGAAATCTCAGATGTCATGAGAGGAGCCATTGTTCCCCCTAGTTTAGCAGCAGAGTTGTAGCGTCATTGTTTGCTCTGAAGTGTAATTTACAGAGAATGTGATGGGTTACTGACTGTTACCCAGCAGAGGGTAGACAGCCCCCCTTCCATTTGTACTGAGTTACATTTTGTATTCCTGTGGTCCCGGGGTTTTCAGATGGTTCAGGCTAACCCTCATTTTGCGAGCATCAGAGAGTTGCTGAGAGAGAATTTCTAGAAGGCACCTGCTGGCTTTGGTGGTGCTTGGAATGAAATAGGTGCTCAGTGAGCTTCTCGTGGTTCAAGCAAGGGCTTGGGCCCCTCTTGAGGGTGAGGTTTGCTGCTAGAAAAAGTGTGCTTGCCTGGTTCTTACCCGAGGTGTGAGCTAGTGTTCAGCTGATTAAATTTGGAAGATGTGGGCCTGTTATATTATGACAGTCGTCTTCAGCCCCTTCCTTCTCCTAATCTTACTCTGAGCTTGATGTTTGCAAAGTAATACTTTTGCCCGAGTGAATTTTGGGCCTGCGGATATATACCCTCTGGTTGCAGTTTGGATTTGTCTCTCCTCTGAAAGGTTCTGCTCTGCCCACCTTAAACAGAGCATTCCCTGCCACCCTCAGAGCCTTTCTCCACATTGTGTGGCAGCCTCCGAGTCCCAGCATGTGCTAAGTGGCCTTTGGCATGGTGGTCTCAGTGGAGACGGGCAGAGGTGAAAATGGCAAAAGAGGAAGCTGGGTTTTCTCCTATCATTATCAGATGCCTCTGCATGTACAGTTAATCAAGGAGCCAAGGATTTATTAGAATCTTGGTTTTAAAATAGGATGTAGATGTTGAGTTTAATAACTAAGCTGTCAGAGAGTGGATGTGGGGAAGGAAATGGAGCAGCCAGGATTGCAGGTAGAGCAGATGTGGCTGCGTGAGGAGTGTGGCAGTTCCCAGGGAGAAAGTGCGGCTCTGATTTCTCAGCATCCACGAAGGACGAAGTGGAGCAGACCTAGTCATCCTTCAGTCCGAGTGCCAGAAAGTGATGATTTCCCATGCCAAGATACCAAGTTCTTAGTGAAAGACAGGAACTGAGGATTGAACTGTTCACCCAAAGGAATATCTTGATTTTCATTGATCGCCGACTAAAAGGGGACTCAGGTTCATTAATGAGGCAGATGCGGTCCCTAAATTTGTTTCTGGGATGTAAATTGGAGATAGCTAGCATGTGGTATCATCCCTTTAGGCGTCCTCTCTTTCC
>NW_006773295.1:1070898-1084725 GCF_000442215.2 Lipotes vexillifer | reverse complement strand
CTTTCCCTCCATCGGTCACGTTGTGCTAACTGTGGGTAACGAATAGGAAAGTAAGCTCTGGTCCCTCCTTTCTCTGATGGACTGTAATGCACACATAAAACTACGCATACCCTGTCTGGACTAATTGCATTTACCAAATCTCATTAGAAGAAAAGCAAACTGTTTGGAAACACAACATGTAGATAACCGCCTCCCGGCCACCGTTCTGGAGCTTCTTGCGCAGTGTCCTGCTTCACCCCGGGGTCGGAGCAGGAGGCAGGCAGTTGCCCGACACAGGCCCAAGTGCAGCAGTCACAGTGGAGCTGGGATGTGACGTCCTAGACAAAGGGGCAGTCTGGGCAGGGCTCCCCCGGGAGTGGGAGCATTTCCCAGGGTGAGCTGCTTTGAAAAAGAATCAGAGCCTCTTGGCCGCATTTGGCTCCTAAATGCATTTTTTTTCCAGGAGTATATTGAGTTGAGTAACTGGGTGTTTGGGCACTTTACCAATGCTACAGCTGCTGCTGAAGTGCTGGGCTGCTTTAAAAGCAGTTCCACAGAGCTGGACTCAAGGGCTGGGCTGAAAAACTGCTTTTGATATTCTTCCCCCCCGCCCCACCCTGCACCAAACCTGATAACGCGCGTGACTCCCAAGCCTTTCCGCAGGCACTAATGGCTTCTGCAAGCAGCTCTCCAGTGATGAGTTCCTGCCTCACCCATGTTCTCCCAGGAGCAGGATGGTCTGTGCCTCACTGTTCTAAGAATTCCTGGATTGAGATACTGCTGCTTATGGGGATAGAGCCACTGACTCTATCGGTGCCCACGGCTGGGATGACTCAGATGAATGCTCTGGCCCAGATACCACCTTAGTGGCGAGCCCTTGGACACTGGTCATCTGCACTTACTTCTTGGGGACAGCTGTCCAATAAATGTCACCACCTTTGTTGCCTCTGCCGGCAGCTTTCGTAAAGAAGCCAAGAATGGAGGCTTTCTCTTGCCGGGGGTGAGGCAAATTGATTAATAACTGTGGGAGGGGGTGGGGGATGCTTGAGCCATCTGTCGTTAATAACATCCTTTTGTGGACAGTAGGACCCTAATTTCCAAGTGTCCTTCACTAACTTAAGCTGGGGGAAAAAAACCTATAAAGGCTGCAGGGATAAATCTGAATGGCATATTGTACATGTGGAAATTTGTGGTGTTCACTTTTTATCAGAACTAAATCCGGATTCTGGGGCTGGAGGACAGATAAAGCAGAAGTTGTTAATGGTTACGAAGCAAAGGTAAAAGGAAACTCTTAAAATAAGATTTAACATAGCTATTTAGCTTCTATGCAAATGAGGAGTCTGTTCAGATTTTGTCATGCATCTGTGCCACGGAGGTGCTCTGGGGAATAAGTTCTGTCTAGTGTGTCTCTTCCTTGGATTTATCTTATTTGACTTTCAGAAAATGGAATAGCATGTCCCAAGGAGGTCTCTAGTTATGGCAAGGAGAAATTATGTTGTAGAGAAATGAGTCCAGGTACCAGTTGTCCTGGTGGGAGTGACAATTCCTTTAATTCTTTAAAAAAAAAAAAGAAAGAAAAGAAAAAGAAAGGACTAGATTTAACATGCTTGTTCATCTTATTTTAATCACCTGAGTGGGTTTAAAAAAATATATATTGTAAAGTAGCTTTTATGACTCTCCCAATATTTTTAGTCAACCTAATTGTAACCAGTAGGCTTCCAGCCCACTTACCTGATGTCAGTGAATTTAGAAGATAGTTGTCATAGTGGAGAAGACAGTTGCTCGAGTCATCTGGCACTGTGTCAGCTGGAAAGCTGTTTCCTGGCCTCTCGTTAGCCCTGCAGTGCAGCGGGGAGTGATGGCTCACAACGATGCTGCCAGCAGCTGCAGGGTCCTCTGGTGACCTCTGAGTGAGCAAAGAAAGCTTACGTCACGCTCAGTGAGATGCACTTAGGAATAGTCCTTCCAGTGCTGGGTGTGTTTCCTGAATCTTTAAACGTTGGGAATCCACGTTTTGGCATATAGTTAATTCTCTGTGAACTGTGATGTTTGATTTTCCAGACCCCAGTATTCTTCAATCAACCTTGAAAACCGAGCATTGACCCTGGCAGTTAAAATAGTTTGAGGTCAATATACGGAATACCTTTTAAATAGTGGCTTGCTGGTTTTCTCTAAATCTTACCAGTGTAGAGAACCTTGTGTTCCTTCCTTTTTCCTTCTGTCCGATGGCTGTCTAAGTCGGTCTGAGTATAAGATTACCACAAATCAGTCCAAGTACACGATGCAGGTTTGGGCCCCTTAGTAGAAATCCATCTGGGAGGCCTAAATTGCAGGACATTCTTTGAGAGTGTTTAGCAACAAGAAGGGCAAGTTGGAAAGTGCAGCCTGTCACCGTTAACTACTCAGGGGTAATTAAAAATGTCAGAGATGCAAAGTAACTGCTGATGCATTTCTAAGTTGGTAGCTGTGTATTTTCTCTGAAGGGTTCTGATGAATGTTAACCATTTCTCATTTTTATTTTGCTGGGTTTTGTTTTGTTTTGGCTTCAGCATTCTTGCTCTTGCTATGCTTATTTGTTGAGTTTTGATTCCCCGTGTCACTGTTTCCTTTCGCACACATCTCTCAAGGTTTATACAGTGAACAATGTGAGTGTGATAACCAAAATACGGACAGAACATCTGACTGAGGAAGAAAAAAAGAGATACAAAGGTAATCTCTTCCCTTCTCTCTTTCTTTTAAAAATAAATTTATTTATTTTACTTATTTATTTGGCTGCGTTGGGTCTTTGTCGCTGTGTGCGGGCTTTCTCTAGTTGCAGTGAGCGGGGGCTACTCTTCATTGCTGCGCGCAGGCTTCTCATTGCGGTGGCTTCTCTTGTTGTGGAGCACGGGCTCTAGGCGCGCGGGCTTCAGTAGTTGTGGCACATGGGCTTAGTTGCTCTGCAGCATGTGGGATCTTCCCGGACCAGGGCTCAAACCCGTGTCCCCTGCATTGGCAGGTGGATTCTTAACCACTGCGCCACCAGGGAAGTCCCCCTTCTCCCCCCTCTTTTTTTTTTTTTTTTTTTAGCCTAGAGGAAGTCTTTGTTGCCTCTGTTAAATTTGGGGGTTAATGTGATTAGGTCATGCCAATCCAAATTTCCTTTTTATAAAATTTTCCTTAGTCTGACTCATTCTTGGAGGTCCTCCCCTGTGGTTGGCTCCAGCTGTAATTAAAGCCATTCACAGGGCTTGTTTATGTGTTATGCAGGACAATTGTTTGATTCGGTTGAAAAAGTAGATAAGGATATTGGAGAATATTTATCACTGGAATGAGTGATTTAGTCCAAACTATCACAATGAGAGATTTGGACAGAACTTGGGCTCTGAGCCAAAACATAGCCAATACATGGCTGCCATATCCCAGCTGGCGCGAGGCCGGTTCAGGGCCGTGTGAAGTACCTACCTGCTGTGCCTTGGTCTCCTCAGCAGTGAAATGAGTGCTACCAGACCTGCCTTAGAGTCATCGGGAGGATTAGATGAGTTATTACACGTAAACCTTGAGACTGGGGTTTGCAGCATGCGGTGAGCATGTGGCCATTGTTAACTCACACCTCCTCTACCGTTCCCATTAGTCCAGTTTGACAGGTAAGGAAGCTGAGGCCTCCGACCAGCCAAGGTGCAGTTAGAATCCAGATCTGGCTCGTTCCTAAATCCAAACTTTTTCTACTATTCTGATTGAATTCTTATAACTATTGTTCATCTAGCTTAGAGATCCTAATAAAAAGTGTCCTAGAAAAAGTAAGTTAGGGGCTTCCCTGGTGGTGCAGTGATTAAGAATCTGCCTGCCAATGCAGGGGACATGGGTTTGATCCTTGGTCTGGGAAGATCCCACATGCCGCGGAGGAACTAAGCCTGTGAGCCACAACTACTGAGCCAGCATGCCACAACTACTGAAGCCTGTGTGCCTAGAGCCCGAGCTCCACAACAAGAGAAGCCATCCCAATGAGAAGCCCATGCACTGCAATGAAGAGGAGCCCCCGCTCACCACAACTAGAGAAAGCCTGCACGCAGCAACAAAGACTCAACGCAGCCATAAATAAATAAATAAATATTTTTTAAAAAAACAAAAACCAAAAAGGATAAGTTAGCTGATGGCTATTGGGGATGATTTTATTGGCCTGTCCATAGATGGATTTCCTAATGCATGATGGAGAAACATGAAGGTAGGATGAGAATCTTTTTCTATAATCATAATTCAGGTATAATATTCGACATTCAACTTTTCCCTCCTCTGTAGCGGACAGGAACCCATTGGAGTCTTTGCTGGGGACTGTGGAACACCAATTTGGTGCTCAAGGGGTAAGTCGAAGTGTGAGCTTCCAGCACGGTTTAACAGGAGATGACTTTTCTCTGCTTGTGGTGGCATTTACTGAATCCTGAGCAGACCACTTGATTTGAAAAGGCTAAAAAGTACTCTCCATCTGGAATCTGATATATTCTTTTGGAAGAGAATAAGATGAGTGAGTCTTTGAAAATAAAGATTTTAGAGGCGGGTAGTGATTATAGAAATCAGGTGCTTTCTCTCCTGTTTTAAACTAGGCCCTCTCTGTAAAATGGAACTGAAAAAAGGATTCAGGACTTTATATTTTAATAGAGCACCTGAACAAACACTTTCTTTCTCAGTCCTCACAATAACCGTATGAAATTGCTGCCGTGGAGGTCACTGCGGGTCAAAAAAATGAAATTACCTTTCCAACGTCACAGGCTAAAGAAGGACAGAGCTGGAACTTGAACTCCAAATCTTCCAGATCCCATGTGCTTTCAGATATTTCTGTCTGTCTCTCTTTTTCCTTTCTATAATCAGGAGATAAAAGGAGAGTGGAGAAATGATTTGAAATGGAGAAATCCATTAGACTTGGTCATGTAGTTTGGTAATCTGTTTGTCAATTTTCTTGTTCTGTGCAGTTAACTTAATAAAAAAAAGTTAATGACTAGAACTTCCTGCTCTGTAGCTGGTTAACATGTCCACCTCAGAGGCTAGGTGCCCTAGGCCTCCACTTGTCAGCGTCATTTGGCATTTCTGACTCCCCTGGGTTCTGGCTCGGCAGGACCTTACCACAGAGTGTGCCACCGCCAACAACCCCACAGCCATCACGCCTGATGAGTACTTCAACGAAGAGTTTGATCTGAAGGACAGAGACATCGGAAGGCCGAAAGAGCTGACGATTAGAACACAAAAGTAAGAGAGACTCAGCAGCCGTTGTCAACGGATTCTTGATTGTTTCAGAAGTCATGCTGTTTTCCAGCGTCATGTTCGGTCCTTCCTCTGTTCCCTTCCTTTAAAAATAATTTCAAATTACTGGAACTTCCCTGGCAGTCCTGTGGTTAAAACCCTTCCACTGCAGGGGGCACAGGTTTGATCCCTGGTCTGGGAACTAAGGTCCTACATCCTGCACACACACACAAAAAAAACCCCAAAAACAAAAATGACTTTATCTGATGAAAGGTAACAGTAGATTGCCCATCTTATTATTCGACCTTCTCCAAATAGAATATAGATTGGATATAAGAATTCCTTATTTATTTTTTTTAACTGCCAACAAGCTTCAGCTGATCAAATGAAATGGTTTCCACCAGCTACCAATTCTTCCTGCTTGCTATCGATTAAGGCTGTAGCGCAGGCCATTTCCCCTGCTTGCCCGATTTCAGGGTGATGCGAGTTCTTTGTGGCTCTAATCCCTTCCCAGCTCAGACGTAGGGGAGGTAAGATGACTGGGAAGGCTGGGGCGTGGGGCATAAGGAAGCTGACGTTGTCTAGCCTACTGCGTGGAAGTAACGCAGTAACGCAGTCTCCCTGTCTGAGGGAGATGGCCTCAGTCTTTTCTCATCCAATCCGGCAGGTTTAAAGCAATGCTGTGGATGTGTGAGGAGTTTCCTCTGTCTCTCGTGGAGCAGGTCATCCCCATCATTGACCTGATGGCCCGAACTAGCGCGCATTTTGCCCGACTGAGAGACTTCATCAAACTAGAATTCCCACCTGGATTTCCTGTCAAAATAGGTACCGTTCAATAAGCCACAGGAGCACCCAAAGGTTCTGCCCGTTTTTGCGGGAGACAGTGTGCTTCAGGGAATTGGAGCATCTGAGGCAAAAGAAGCAGACAGTAGACTTAACGGAGGAGGGCAGAGTTATCCTCTAGTTTAATTTGCTTTAAAGAAGTGTCATGATTCTTAGTTCAGTTTGCATATTAACATTGGGAGATCCCTCCCCAGCCATCAGTTCTATTTACAGATGGTGCTGACAGATGAAAAAGGCATAAAAATGTGACACATTCATTGTTTTAATATGAAATCTTACTTAAGTGAAACTTCAAATTAAACTTATTATTTGAGGAGGACAATTGACACTAAGATCCTTTGATACGTTAATATGTTTCTGGGCTTGAATTAGTCTGCGTGATACCACGTATAATACATATTACTTGTGAGGAATTTACATTTTGGATAGTTGTATCCTGGCTCCTGTATCCTGTATCCACTTGAATCCTGGCTCGATCACTTACTGTGATCTAAGAGAAGTCGCTTAAGCTCTCTGAATCTCAGTTGTCCCATCTGTATATTGGGAAGGGTTGTTATGATGATTAAATGAAATCATACTTATAAAAAGTACTTGGCATGGTACCAGCATAGTAAGCGCTCAGTAAATGCTGGCTGTTATTCTTCTCAGTAAAGTTTATTTATAAAAGCTTTTATTTCACTAGAAATTCCCCTGTTTCATGTCTTAAATGCACGGATTACATTTGGAAATGTTAATGGCTGTAGCACTGCTGAAGAAACTGTATCTCAAAATGTTGAAGGGACCCCATCTGATTCAGGTAAAAAAAAAAAAGTTGGATTATGTGATTAAAAAAAAACTCATACATTTAGTCATTATAGTAATTATTCAGTTTGAAATTAGAGTATCTTATGAGTAGATCTCTGTCTTGAATGAAAGAAAATTTTAGATTTAGTTTCAATTAAGTGAAAAAAACAGTTTGCAGAATATGTATGACCCCACTCGAATTAAAAAGACAGCCTGTTCTTAAGAAACAACTTTATTGAGGTGTAATGTGTATGTAATAAAATACTCCCATTTTAAATGTAACGGTTCAGTGCCTTTTGGCAAATGTATACACCCACGTAACCCCTACCACAGGCAAGATACAGAACATTTCCATCACCCCCCCAAATTTCCTCAGGCTCCTTTGCCATCAATCCAATTCAGATTTTGGATGCTATTGTAAATGGACTTATTTCTTTTTTTTTTTTTTTTTTTTTTTTTTTTCTTTTTTGGGGCTATACTTCCTTAAAAGCCAGGCATGAGGGAGAGAGATGAGAACGGCAGACACCGAACAACAGTTCAGGGCACTGACAACGAAGACCAGTGCCCTGTTGGGAAATGGGTGTTTTCCAGTTAAAACAGCTGTTTCTGCCAATTACGGCTTGCGTTATGCGGGCCTCTCACTGTTGTGGCCTCTCCCATTTGCGGAGCACAGGCTCCGGACGCGCAGGCTCAGCGGCCATGGCTCACGGGCCCAGCCGCTCCGCGGCACGTGGGATCCTCCCGAAACGGGGCACGAACCCGCGTCTCCTGCATCGGCAGGCGGGCTCTCAAGCACTGCGCCACCAGGGAAGCCCTAAATGGACTTATTTCTTAATTTTATTTTCCAGTTACTCATTGCTAGTATATCGAAACGTAATTGAATTTTTTTTTTTTTAATTTTTATTGTGGTAAAATAGTGTTCTGTGTCTTAGGCCAGTTGAGGGATATACAGGCCTTTGTTTTATTATTATCAATTTTATTTTAAGTTTACAGATATCTTATATCTTCTTTCATATATTTACTATATTTCATAATAAAAAAGGAAAAAAAACCACATTGGTGTGATTGTGTGATATATACACATCACATTCCTCAAAGGACCCACAAGTAAACACTGGTTACCTCTGGAATTTGGAAATAGGAGACAGGGTGTAGGGAGAGGGATCTTCACTTTTCATTTTATAGTCTTCTGTATATTTTTTGTGTGACTATGCATTTTACTACTAAAAAAAAGTGAAGGCAAAAAGAAAAAAACAGTATTCCAGTACTTTTCTCTGTCAAGATTATTCTTCCTTGAAATCTCTCTTACATAGTAGCCAACCTTGATTTTAATCATTTTAATTTTTTCATTTTTTTTAATTTAAAAAAGTTTTATAAAAAGTTGAAGTGGAAATTTATTTTACTAACTCAGGCACTGTACTGTCACCTTTTGTGTTTCAGCTTCCACTCTCACAAACTTTGAGGTTGATCAATCTGTGTTTGAAATTCCTGAATCTTACCACGTTCAAGACAACGGCAGAAACGTGTATTTGCAGGATGAAGATTACGAGATAATGCAGTTTGCCATCCAGCAGAGCTTACTGGAGTCCAGAAGAAGCCAGGTGCATTTATCAGAATAAATGGTGGGGCTTGGAAGCTTGGCCTCAGTTTGACCTCAGTCTTTGGCTAACCTGACAGACTTACTCTAAATGACAAGTTTGGCATATTCATGGTATTTACATGGGTTATTTTATATTTTATGTACCTGGTCTTTTATAAAAGCTTATGAAACCATCTGCATAGCCCCAGTCAGCATCATTCACAGGATAGAGCCTGACAGACTTGTCTTTTCCTTATACTCACTGATGTAGCTAATAATCTTCTATCTTTCGGAGCATGCTATATAACTTCTCAGTGGTGAAACAGTAAATTCTTGCTAGTTTACGCCATCATATTTTCCCTAGAATGTTATCTATGTGTCAGTAGTCTCATACAAAGGTATGTGGATTTTAATCCCAACTTCCTCCCCAATGAAGACCAGTCATTGCGTTGTGGTTGCTCAATAAGTGTGTGATGAAAAGGATGGTTGATTCATTGTTAAAATTGTTTTTTACTCAGATGTTTCATTCTGTGGTAAGGGGCATAATCCCAAACTCTTGAGCACTAAGGAGAGAACAGACCAGCCTGAGAACAGTTGCCTCTTGTCTTCCTATGTGGTTCTTCCTCAAGGCCTCACCTTCCTGGGACCGTCCAGGGCTTGAGGACAGTAACTCCTCCGTCCCCTCCCTCTGTGGCTTCCTGCTCTACTAGAGTGGGATCTGCTTCTCCCTCCACTGCCCTTTGGTGTGGTCCTGGGCTCCTGTTGTCCATTTGTTTGTTCATTGGTTTCTTCTGTCCTTCCATCGTTCATTCGGCAGATGTTTGCACAGTGCCTGCTTTGTGCCAGACTCTGTGCCAGGTGCTGGGAGTTCTTTGATGAAGCAGCCCCAGTGCCTGCCGTCATGGGGCCGCTAAGCTTTGAGAATGGTACCCACACTCCAGTGTCCCCCCCAGCTGAGGTTTTTGGCATCCTGTTTTTTTCTGAAGTCTCAGCTTGGGTAACATGAGCCCCGCCTCCCATGGACCCATTCTTGGAGCCATTCTGTTTTCTGAGGCTGCTGTGCCAAGGGCCAGACCCCAGGGCTGGCATGTTCCCCTTGAGAGAGGCTTCCCTCTCCTAGACATCACTGTCAATCCAGTATGCGTTTCCTTTCCCTGTTATAAGTGAGCTTATTTTTTCCCCCAATAGCTACTTAAACCTTGTCGGCCATAAATTTTGAGAAGAGGAGTAGCCAAAGACGACAAATAATGAGTTATGTATTCCAGTCTCGCTCTAGAAGAATTATCTGCTTTGTTCATTGAAACTTTGCCTGAGGTTGAGTTGTTTTTAATTGATTGACAGCTACCACCTTCTCATACTTGATATCAAATCAAGCAGGGTAGTGGACTATATACTATCTGACATTTGGGTGTCATTTTAGAGATAACCCCAGTCTCTATTAATTTTTCACACAGCTTTGTGGATAATGGACTTGTAAATATTCTTAATCTTGTTCTTGCTGCTTTCCTTTTGTTATCAGTACAACAGTTTATTCCTTCTAAGGGGTATTTGTGTCTGTCACATGTCTTTCCTAGGAGCTTTCAGGACCAGCTTCTAGTGGAGGGACTGGCCAGGCACATACCTGTGATGCCCAGGATGAGAGGTGACTGATGTGACTCTTGATGATTGACCCAAGGTTGGCACAGGCGCTTAGGACACGCGGCAGCGGGCCTGGCAAGAGAGACTTGATACAGTTTCTGCTCTCTTGCTTCCTCTTGGGGCAATTCCTCATAAAAGGAGCTCTGAACTCTCGGGGGCTGAGCTTCCAGGAACTGGTGATAGAATTGCTGACCAGTTCACTAACCATTGCCATGGGCAGAAAGGCACCCAGTAAATGTTTTCTGATCGGTCTGATCTTCTGTGAAGAACGTATGATCACAGAGGATCTAGGTGCCGTCAGTGGGAAGTTTATACAATGTTAAGGATGGTGCCACTTTGGGGAAGGGCTACAGAGATGATTAGATTATTTATTTATTTATTTTTTGGCTGCACCACGTGGCTTGTGGGATCTTACTTCCCAGACCAAGGATCGAACCTGTGCCCTCAGCAATGAAAGCTTGGAGTCCTAACCACTGGATCGCCAGGGAGTTCCCAGATTATCCATTTTAAAGGGGGTTAAACTGGAAAGATTCATTTTGCAAAGCATTTTCCTGTAGTCTGGGCACATATGAAAACCTGTTGAAGTTGGGTTTTGCTTTAAAATAGATCCAGGTTCAATTCCTAGCCCCATCACTTAGTGGCTGGGTGATCTCGGGCAGATATGTACCTGCATCCAGCACCTACACCCCCAGAGTTACGTGGGATCGATGGCATCACGTACAAGAGGGGATAGGAAGCACCGGGCTCGGCGCACACTGGGCCTGCAGTTAAGAAATATGGCTGCTGCTGCTGCCGCCACGATGACGATGTTAAAACAGTTTCTCTGCCCCGTGTCGTTCTCACGCAGGGCTGTCCAGGAGAGCCTCCCCTCCGGCTCTGAAGGCCTGTGCCCCAGTGCCTCCCGTGAGACCAGCCGTTTTGACAGCGACCTGCAGCTGGCCATGGAGCTCTCCGCCAAAGAGCTGAAGGAGCACGAGCTACGGCTGCGGGAGGAGGAGGCGGAGCTGCAGCAGGTCTTACAGCTGTCGCTCACCGAGAAGTAGTCCTTCCTGCCTCCCGCCCGGAGGCTCCGTCCGCACTCGGGCCCAGGGACTGCGCCTCACACGATGCAGCATCGGACCCTGCTTTCCACAGAGGTGCAGGGCCCCCTGGGGCCACCCGCAACGCTCCCCGGTGAACGGGCTGGAGGCCAGCGGCCCCATCTCCAGGCTTGAGGGGAAGAGAGCGTCGGCACTTTGCACAGCTGTCCTGCCTTGCAGGTCGCGCTTTACTACCAGCTTTAGGTAAAAACCCAATCGCCAACCCCACCCCGCAGGTGTGTGCATTAATGTTTATCAACGAGTGATAACAAAACAAGTTCTTGCGGAGTCAGGGTGCTTTTATATACGAGAGCAGCAGCCTTTGCAGAGTGTGGTGTATGAGAACTTGGGAGACACTTCTGTACAGTTCACCAAAGAAATGGATCATTTGTGCCCTTCTGCTTTTCTATTTTTTCCTTTCTACAGGGTTTCCAGGGCACTGTCACTGTTCTACTCCGTCCCCACCTTATTCCACTCCTTCCACACCCAGCTAGAGAGGAGATAAGTACAGGATCTATTTTATTTTAGGGTTAACTATTTGCATCAAATTAAGATATACAGATGCCAACAGATGTTGCCTTAGCCTTAAAAATTACTAATGGTTTCAAACCACCTCACTCCACTTTGAGGGATCTGATTTGAATTTGTAAAGGCAGTTCCTCTGAGAGCAGGATCCTCCAGGCCAAATCCAAGGCAGCTAATCCTGGCCCTGAAGGAGCCGCTAGGAGAGCCCGAGGCTTGTTACTGAAGTGGGCAGGCTGACCAAAGGATCACCAAACCAGGGGTGTGTTCCAGGCCTTCTCTGGTGAAGGGTCTCCATGCAGAGGCCTAGGAAGACCTCACTATGTGCCCTGGGCGCACCTGAGAGGAAGGGGTGGGCTTGAAACTAGAAAGGGAGCTACAAACGGAACTCAGTGGCTCTGTATTCAAAAGGGAAAATGATTCTACATTACTTTTTAGAGTTCAAATCAACATCTTTCTGGATGAATATATTTTTTAACAGAATCTTTTTATTATTTTTAAAAGATATAAAAACGACTACTCCCATCAGTAGCAATACAAGGTTATACATTTTAACCAGATTTTCTCAGGCCTTTTTTGGATACCCTTAGTAGTTAACTATTTTGTCTAACCCTTCTGTAAACAACCACCGCACAACATAGAGAACCTGGGGAATACGGCCGAGGGCACCCTCACTCCAGCCCGGCCCATGGATTCATTCCTACAGGCTGCACTGAAATCACCTAGTAACAATATCCTCCTCCTCTGTTTTGCGTCCATTTCCTGTCTGTTGCGCTGCTCTGGGGATGGGAAGGGAAACAGGAACTACCATTCCATTTAGCGGCTGTATATACAGTTAGCGTTGCCAATGAAACGTTCCCAAAGAATTGTGCTTTTGATTCCATATGACCATCTGCCTTTCTTTTTCATGGTCTGACCAAAATTCCTTCTCTGCACACGCGGCCAGTATATGCAGCATCATGTTTGTTTCAGATACACAGTTGGCATTTTGTTTACTTGGCGTTTACCTTGAGCCAAGATACATCTTGGGAATGGCTGCAGTTAGGCCCCGTCGTTTACTCACTAAGGTGAACAGAGGTAATCTCTCTGCATTCCATTGTTCTGCTTCCCCATGTCTTTGACTTTCTCCCCAGGAGGTCAGTTAACAAGGGACTGAACTTTGTGTCACTGTCACAGCAGTTTTCGATATGTGTTCACTCTTAAAATACAAATAAAGACTGCTTCCTTAGAGGGTGCTCGTACAATATTCTAGACAGCCTTTGAGTCTTTTTTTCTCTTCACATTTTTCTAGTCCCTTCCTGTTATGTATGTCACTGGAACATTAGAATTCCTCCCAGTCCTCGCTCGTGCGTGACAAAGGTGGCACAGTCCTCTCAGCGTCCTGCCCAAGTCACACAGTCCACACGCCTGCACGCTAGTCCTTTCAAATGGAAACTCCAAAGCCAGCATTGGGCCACTCTGAGTACCTATGCAGCCCCGGAGAGGGACTGTCTCTTGTGGAGTGCTGGAAGCCAAGCCAACATTAGATCTCTCTAATCTCAGTAAATCTGCTCTCTCCTTTGAAGCCGAAGTGCTTTGTGAGGCTGTTCTTGGAAGTTCAGGTGATGATTCAGCCTCCTGGACTTGCCGTACACCTGAATAAGTTGGTAATAAAACAAAAAAGGCAGCAACCAGTAAAAAATGTTTGGGTTCCGGAAATGAGGTCTTGGTATTTCCAGAAGTTGTGAAGGATCTGCTTTGCTTTTTGGGGTGGGGTGGGGTGGGCAGGAAGTAAGCAATATTTTGAGCATTGTGAAAACTGTTATTCTTCTTAGGTCAAGACAAGCCATACCTACGGCTTACTTCATTAAACTAATAGTTTCTAACTTTATCTTCAGGGTTTACTAAAGCTTGGGTGGACCGTTACCAGCAGTAAACTTTCATCAAGCAACTTCTACACATAAGACAGTGGTGGGAATTAAGTAGTCCTCCCTCACTGTCTGCAGGGGTGTGTTTCCGGGATGCCCCATGGATACCAAAACCCTGTGGATGCTCAAGTCCCTTATAAAGTGGCATGGTATTTGCATATAACTTACTGTATCCTCCTGAATATTTTTTTTTTTTTTTGCGGTATGTGGGCCTCTCACTGTTGTGGCCTCTCCCATTGCGGAGCACAGGCTCCGGACGAGCAGGCTCAGCGGCCATGGCTCA